>NC_046168.1:77198327-77555827 GCF_011064425.1 Rattus rattus | reverse complement strand
GGCATCTGGGACTTTCTGGTTGCTACCCCTAGTTCCCTGTGCCCCATTGTTACATACCTCTGCTCAATTTCCTGACCCTCTCTACATCTCCAACAGGCATTTTGAAAGGAGTTTTTTTTTAAATCAACTTTAATCATTGTTACTTTTTATTTAAAAAATTACTGTAAAATAATGTGTTACATGTGAGAAACAAAAAAAGTCATATCTATGGTTCTGTCTGAAGATAGCCTTTAAAATCACCCCCTTTCTCTCATTTTCTCTTTGAGAGTATATCTGTGAAACACACACACACACACACACACACACACACACACATCATCATCAGTTACTTAGCACACTAAAACACCAAATTGAGTGTTAACAACAGAGACACTGTCTTTTCTTTTTTTTCTTTGTCTTTCTCCTATATATGTCACACCTGGGATCTCCATGCTATCAACTTGACCGATATCCTTCTGACTCTTCTAGATCTTTGTCAGAGCATCTGAAGGACTCTGCTGAGTCATTAGCTCATAGCAGTTCAGGCTAAGAAGGTAGTAGCCTCCCCCTCTTTCCCATTAATAATAACCTGAGATACTGAAGGGGAGAGAGTCCTTTTTCAGGGAAGGTAACCTCCAACATTCCATATAATTTAAAAACACTGAGATTGTGAACCAGTCATCTGAAGCCAGATTCTCTTTGGGCAGCTCACCAACTGGGTACTTTGGGACCAGAAGGCTGCCGGATCACTCTGAACTTTGATTTTTCTGAACTGTGGTAACAATTAATAGGATAGCAGCATGAATCATTGATTTCTCTCATAGATGGTACTTTTAACTATTCATTCATCATACTGCAATATAGATATCTATGTAGAAGTTCTATGAGACAGCATCATGTTTATTAGATTTTCTTGAAGGATTAAGAAATGCCTTCTAGTAGGTATGATGCGTTTGAATGATTGCTAACTTTTAAGATAAAGTGTTAGTTCTTGGTTACCTCACCAGGAGCAATGTTCCATCTCAGGCTGCTGTGAGTCATCTTAGACTCCTTTCTATGAAAAGGTAAGAAGGCAGTGAAGACGGTGGACAATTCTGGCCTGAATGGGTCTGCCATTGTTCCTCTTAGAACTGAATAAAATATTTAGAAACGTTCTTCTTTAGCTCTCAATCTGGAGGGATAGGATTATTATTTTCATGTCTACCAAAAATAAATTTGAAGCTCAGAGACATTATATAAATTGCTCTGTATATCAGTCAGGATTCTCTAAAACAGAATTAATAGAGTAAATCTCCCTTTTACTCTCTAAAATGTATATTTAATTTATATTACTATATGGATATAAAATGCACCAATCAACATTGTACTATTAATATGTTAATTATATTACTATATTATATAATTTTATATTAATATACTATATTGATATATTATTGTATTGATATATTATAATATATGTTACATATTAAATAATACATTATGTATAATATACTTCTATTAAGTAAAAATTCCTCATTGGTGTGCCCTCCATTTTTGGATATCAGCTAATTTCAGGTTGAGTCAAGCTGACAACTAAGAATCATGCTCAAATTAGATAAATTGAAATTTTTTATAGTGGTAAAACTTCAAACCCAGATATTATGGATGAATGCTTGCATCCTTTCCCAAATCCATTCCCCCTTCACATATCAGAAACGTCTACGTTGAATATGGCTATAATTGGAGACAAGGCTCCTGGGAAATAATTATGTTTAAATGAGCATGTGAGTGATGTTCTCATCTTATTATCCAGTCAGATGGTGTCGTCACGAGAAGTGATGCAGGCGTGTGTGCATTCACTGAAGAGGCACACATGTAAAAATAGAAGAAGACCATCAGTAAGCCAGGAGGAGAACTCTTAGCAAAGACGAATATATATTGTGATCTTAGATTGTGAACTTCTTGTTTCCTGAACTCTAAGTCAATGAACTTCTGTTGTTTCCGCTGCCATTCTGTGATACAGCCTGCAATGGCTATGCTTCAGTGGCAGCTTGACTACATCTGGATTACCCAAAACTCAAGTGGCTGGGTATACCAGTGAGGGATACAGGAAGACCCTCTTTTAACCCAAATCTTTTGAGGTGGAAAGATATACCTCTAATCCAGGTGTTTTGAGATGAGAAGATTCACATATAACTTGGGCCAGACCTTCTGCTAGAAGCTGTCTCTGGCAAGTATGTTCCTTCTCTGGCATTACCATCTACTTATTCAGGATTCTGGCATATTCTGAAGACCAACTGAGAAAACTGGCCTCACACTGAACAATGTAACTGCTGAGTTCTTGGACCTTCTACTGGTAGAGTCAGCCATTGTTGGAATATATATATATATATATATATATATATATATATATATATATATTCCTTTGTAAGTTCCATTCCTCTAGAAAACCCTGACTAATGTATGATAGGAGCAGACTAATCCAGGAATTGTTTAGTGAATGTTTAGTTAATTTATACTGCTCAAAATGCTAGATATTAGATGACTTACAAATAACAAGTGTTTCTCATATTTTCGAAGGCTGGTAGCCAGGATTAAGGTGCCAACAGTTGAATACCTGGTGAGGACATACTTCTCAGATGGCATTTTTGATATCCTTATCTAGCTCTTTGATAAGGACAGTAACACCATCAGCAAGGGTTCTCTCCCTTTCTGACTCAACAGTCACCCAAGGGTCTCACCTGCTGATTCATCACACTGGTGATTCGATTTCAGCATTGAAATTCATGGTTAACACAAAATTCAGACCCCGGTCACTTTTAGTTCATGAGAACTGTGCAACACTTTTCTTTTGAAGTTTTTTTTATATGCCTGTGTATTTTAAACCAGAAGAGGAAATCAGATCCTCTGGAGCTGGAGTTAAAGATTTTTGTGAGTGATCTGGTGTGGGTTCTGGGAATCAAACCACTAGGAAACAGCAAGTGGTCTTAGCTGCTGAGCCATCTTTCCAGCCCCTGCACATACATGTGTACATGTACAAACACACACACACACACACACACACACACACACACACACACACACACACAGAAGGAAGGCCCACAAATCAGCTCTCATGTTTATGCTATTAGCGTTGCAGTGTAATTTGAACAGCTGGATCCCAGCTGGGCATTCCACTCTCTTCATAGAGCACAATGTGGCATGAGATCTTTCTGTGCAAACTTTTGGACTCTCGGCAGGACAAACTCGGGGGTTATTCATCTGCTTGCATGGTGAGTGAGGATGTCAAGATTGAGAACAGCAACAAAATGGAAGTATCATAGCTTTTGCGAGTCAGTCTCAAAAAGCATTTTGTTTTCTGTTAGTTATGATCAAGTGGTAGCCTGATAACCTTGAATAGAAAGCAGCTAGAGTTTGCCTTTTTATGAGGAGGGGCTGAGGTTTTAGAGGATAATGTAGTGTGGAAGCCCTTTCATCAGCATCTTTGAAAATGCATCTGCCACAAATATATTCAATTCAAAACCCATGATTTTTCCCACAGTGATTCGGCAAAGTTAAAATAGGAACCCTTCTCATGGAAGGAGTTAAAATATGGAATGTAGATCAAAGAAATGTATCATAATGAGTCTTTTAGGGTGAGCTGAGTTATATGTCACTCCACATTTGGTGATATGGAGTCATTGAAGCTATGTCCAAACATATGACTTTACCTCAAGTCCTTCCAAGAGAGCTTAGGGGCTAGATGCCCAGGTAATGGGATCATCCATCTTGTCCTAATACTGGAGAAATAAAGAGGCCTGAGTATACATTTATATGGAGGGGATCTGATCTGTGGCTAAGCAATGAACATCTTAGATCAATCTCAATGTCCCTTTAAGAGCCAAGGATGAGCCACAGGGGTGTGGATGTCAGCCAAATAAGAAATTTTGGGGTAAGAGAAAATGTTGGTATATAAGAAGGCAGTAAGTGGCAGGAACGTCACTGACTTGGCAGTGGTGCCCTGTGTACAGTATGTCTAGGTAAAAGTACCTTGTAAAGATACTGGAGCGCCAAATTCCCCATCAGAGACATAGAACAAATGTACAGTATTATTTCCTTACTGAGAAAAGAACCTTAGATGTCTGTGGGATGAATACTGAGGATTTCTGGGTGAGAGGCAACAAAGTCACTTGATGAATCCCAGGAAATCCAATTTTGGAGACCAGCATCAGGGTGCAGATCTGAATTTATTGTCCAGTCCATAAACTTAATTACAGTGTTTGAGCCAATCCGAAGCCCTTACATCCTTAGTCACATCTCGCCACACCGTCACTATGCTCCAATGAAAGCCCTGTCTAATGAGGTAACTCAGGAGTGGAAGGAGTATTGTTATCTGTGGGGACTTCCATGAAGATGGGGTAGTGGCCAAAGCCTTGGCCTTGGTTCCTTTTTGATATCTCACTGGTGTGCTGGGAGCCGTCTTAGATATAATGCTGTGCGGGGTAGATCAGGACTCTTGGAGGAGTTCTAGGAGCCTATGGTATCTCTCTCTCTCTCTGTCCCACTTTTTCCTTCACATGGTTGACCTCCACATCTCCCACAGATGTCCACATTGGAGGAGAAATATTACTAACCACACATGTTCATCCAAAGGCTATGCTTTATTTGTTTCTACTTTTGAGTAGGGAAAGACCTCCAAGGATGGGTATTTTTCGTAAAGAATGTCTTCCCTTTTCCCCTCAGAAAAAGATTGAAATTGGTGTTATTTTGTCCTTATCTTTGATAGTGTCAAAATCTGAAAAGAATCAGCCTCAACAGATTGCTTTTAGTTCTACATACTGAGGATATCGACAAGAACCAAGAATAGGAGACACTCAGCCATGAAAGGGATTATCTGCCAGATCCATCTTCCTAATCATCAGGGATCTTTGTGGAAGATGGGCCAGAAAGATCACACGAGCCAGAAGGAGTGAATCAAAATACTTTGTCAAAGGGGAAAAAAGCATCCAAATTACTATAATTATTGGTACCCGTATTTCTACAGGGCATGTTGTCAGAGAAATGGTGATAGGGCTAGCTAAGAATTCAAGAGTAATCAAGATGATATTGATTCATATATCTTTTCAAGGGAGAGAGATTCTTTAAGAAATAGATATTTCAAAAATCTGGGAATCACCATCCTTAACCACCAGCTGCATTACAGAGCAATAGTGATAAAAACTGTATGGTATTGGTACAGAGACAAGCAGGTAGATCAATGGAATAGAATTGAAGGCCAAGAAATGAACCCACACACCTACGGTCACTTGATCTTTGACAAAGGAGCTAAAACCATCCAGTGGGAAAAGGACAGCATTTTCAACAAATGGTGCTGGTTCAACTGGAGGTCAGCAGGTAGAATAGATCCATTCTTATCTCCTTGTACAAAGCTCAAGTCCAAGTGGATCAAGGACCTCCACATAAAACCAGATACACTGAAATTAATAGAAGGGAAAGTGGGGAAGAGCCTCGAACACATGGACACGGGGGAAAATTTCCTGAACAGAACACCAATGGTTTATGCTCTAAGATCAACAATAGATAAATGGGCCTTTTTAAAATTGCAAAGCTTCTTAAGGCAAAGGACACTGTTATTAGGACAAAACGGCAACCAACAGATTGGGAAAAGGTCTTTACCAATCCTACATTCAATTGAGGGTTAATATCCAATATATACAAAGAACACAAGAAGTTAGACTCCAAAGAATCAAATATCCCTATTTAAAAATGGGCTACAGAGCTAAAGAATTCCCAACTGAGGAATATTGAATGGCTGTTGAAACACCTAAAGAAATGTTCACCATCCTTAGTCATCAGGGAAATGCAAATCAAAACAATCCTGGGATTCCAACTCACACCACTCCTCCATTGCTGGTGGAACTGTAAACTGGTACAACCATTCTGGAAATCAGTCTGGCCGTTCCTCAGAAAATTGGACATAGTACTACCTGTGGACCCACTAGAACATTCCTGGACATATCCCCAAAAGATGCTCCAACATATAACAAGGACACATGATTCACTATGTTCATAGCAGCCTTATTTATAATAGCCAGAAGTTGGAAAAAACCCAGATGTCCTTCAACAGAGCAATGGATACAGAAAATGTAGTACATCTACATAATGGAGTACTACTCAGCTATTAAAAGCAATAACCTCATGAAATTCTTAGGCAAATGGAACTAATGACTGATTCTTATCTGAGGAAGTCCAAAAGGAAATGTCCCCATGTTAGTTACTTTCATCATGGTGACTAAAGTACCTGATAGAAACAAATTAATGGAGCAAAGGTTTATTTTTGCTCCTGGGTCAGTAGATTTCAGTCTTTTATAATGAGGAAAGCAGGGTAAAACCATCTGATCCATGGGAACAAATTTAATAAGGCATAGGCTATTCACAGTGTAATGGATTG
Source organism: Rattus rattus (assembly GCF_011064425.1). NCBI lineage: Eukaryota > Metazoa > Chordata > Mammalia > Rodentia > Muridae > Rattus > Rattus rattus. The sequence continues at coordinate 77,549,439 of NC_046168.1, read as the reverse complement.
ATGGCTGCATCTAGGATGGATTCCCCAGGTGGGGCCACCAAAGCTAGACAGTATTGCGGATGCCAAGAAGTTCTTACTGACAGGAGCCTGATATAGCTGTCTTCTAAGAGGCTCTGCCATAGCCTGACAAATTCAGAGGTGGATGCTCACATCTCTTACATCAGAATGGGGTCCCCAATGGAGGAGTTAGAGAAAGGACTGAAGGAGCTGAAGATGTTTGCAACCCTCTAAGAAGAACAGCAATATCAACTAACCTGACACTCCAGAACTCCCAGGGACTAAACCACCATACTACCAAGAGAACACAGGGATAGGCCTATGGTTCCAACCGCATATGTAGCAGAGGATGGGCCTTGTCGGGCATCAGTGGGAGGAGAGGTCCTTGGTCCTGTAAGGGCTTGATGCCCCAGTGTACGGGAATGCCAGGTTGTTGAGGTGGAAGTATGTGGGTGGGTGGGTGTGAGAAGCAGGTGGAGGGGAGAGTAGGGATGGGAGGGGGAAGGGAATAGCATTTGAAATGTAAATGCATAAAACATCCAATTAAAAATTAAAAATAAATAAGAACAAACAGAAAAGCAAATCTGATAGATTTGTGGAGATATCAGAGCAAAATAAGGTGAGTTAAGTGTTTTTCAGGTTCCCTACCCTATTTACACAGTCAGTGCTGCCCTGGTCCATTTAAGGTGCTATTTGTTAGCTCAGTTCTTATCAGCAAAAACATTTATTTTCAATTCTGGAGCTCAGAAGTGGAAGACTGCAATGACAGAAGATTGAGTTCTGGTGGGGACCCACTGCCAGTTCACCGAATGGAGTCATCTCAACTCTGTGCGCTCTCCTGGAGCAAATAGAAAGACAATTGATAATCACATCCTAGGACCCACCTTTTAACACTGAAATCCACTACAGCTTGGAGACACCCCAGGCACAAATTCCTTCAACAACAACGTTCTTAAGTTGCCTTTAAGAAAAGCCTTCCTGATTTGCTCAAGGTCTGTGTTTACAGCAGCTTTTCAAGAATGGGTGAGCATAGAAGGAAATGGCGAGTCTAGTAGTCAATAAGCTTTCGACTTAAGAAGTCCCAAACCCTATAAATCACCGTTTGAATGTGTGTAAAGGTGGAATGATCATCTGCGCATGCCCAAGGAATCTTAACCCTTCCCCCTTTTTGCTGTCCAACCAACAGTTCCTCTTCTCACATCATAGAGCTTTCTGGGCCACCAGCCACACGCAGGCGTCTTATTTGTGCTTCCTCTTTGCTGTTGACTTTCCATGCTCACAGCAAACAAAGGTATTGCTTGAGAAAACCCAGCTCCCCAAGGGAGGCCTCTAAGCTTGTATTCAGCGGGTTTTCATTCAATGTCAATATCAGCACATTTATGGTAGTTTCAGCATACTGAGTTTTAGTTCATCACCAATGGTCATGATTTCCTTCAGGAAATAAAGAACCACTTGAAACAGGACTATACCACACAGAACTGACTACAAAACAGAGGAAACTGGTTTCCTTTCTGATTTTTCACAAGATTTCTGTTCCTGGCAGCAGAAGAGTGTGACATCTTTTGAACCTGACTTTTCCCCTACACATAAACTTGAAAGCCTTGGGGAGTAGTGGTTAATTTTTATTACATATTTGGAAAAGTGAAAGAGAAAAGTCAATCTATTGGAGTATTTTTTTCCCCACGTCTACCACATTCATTCCCAGTAATCTTTTTATCATAGAGATTCTCGCCCCCAGAAACCCAAATAGCACCAGGTCATCTGAAGAAGCATTACTAACTCAAGTGCCCGTAGTCGGAGGAAGATTTTATTCTCTATCCGAGAATAGTGTTCTCCCTAGCTAGGGGAATGCTTTGAAAAAAGAACACCATAAAATTCGTGGATTCAATCTCGGTGCTCAATGGAGGGCCAACTGACCCAGCCTAATTACTGTGCTTATCATAAAAGCCGCTGCCTCTCTAATGCCTTCCTGCTGGTTAACCTGAAGCACTTTTTAATAACCCAACGGCAGGCATTTCCTAAGGAGTATTTCCTTTAGAATTGCTTTCCCTAGAAGAGCCACATTTACAGATTTTTTTCCCCCCCGCTCTCATGTGTTTCAGTGTCCTACAGATTTTGGAGTAGAATTCAGAGCCAAATTAATGAGAAAGCAAGCTGGGTATCCACCTAGGCTGCGGTTCCAAAAAGAGAACTGAAACATCATTGGAATAAATTGGCAAGATGCAAATTGGTTTCACTCCTCACAGCATCACCTGTCTAACGTGGAGCGCTTGGGTAAATCACACATCAACTTGCCGCCAGCTCAGTCCACAAATCAATAATGCATGTTGTTTTGCTTACCAAGAGTGAGTGACTTCATTTAATCATCTAAATTTTAAAGCCCCAATTTGCTCTCCAAGATAATCTCTCATCTAGAAAATTGCAAAAGGAAATTGAGAGAGAAAACTGGAGGGGGAAAAAAAAAGGTAGGAGATATTTCGTAATTTGTTAGTCCACTCTTTTATAGATAATGAAGTTAACTTGTGACTTCTTACAGGCAATTTCTTGTGTATGAATCCATTGACTCTTTTAGCTTCAATAAAAAAGAACAAAAAAAAATAAAGAAAATGTGGTAAAGGGGTTTAACATCGTTAGGTTTTTTGTTGTTGTTGTTGTTGTTGTTGTTTTGTTTGGTTTTTTTTGTAGAACAACCATGTCTCCCAATGACATGCAATCTGTCGGATCAACTCTTTGCCATTTTTGTTATGGGGAACAACTTAAAGAAGAAGATATTTAGATGCGATGTTGACTTTCACAGACTCATTGACTATGTAATTTCTGATTAAATAATTGTCTGCCATAACTTTAGAAGAGCACATTATTTATTTTGTTGAACTTAGGTCTTATTATAGAGGCTTAAACTTGGACCCCCTGCTTTAGCTTCCCAAGTATATGATTTCACATGTGCACCATCACCATTAAAGTCTTCCTTTTTTTACTCCTGCGGTAATTTCGTTCCTTGGCCAATTCATTGTCACTTACAAATTATCTCCCTGCCATTTATAATTCATCATGGAAAATCCCGAGAATTCTGCATCTAATCACTCCCTCTTCCATGGAAGACTAGGCAGTTTTGATGATATTCTATGTAGCAGGTCTTGAACTAATGGCTGTTCACATGTATATGTAGTACTTATTTAATCCTCCTATAAACTTTATGACGTAATTGTGGCTAACTCAGTTCAGAGCACGAAAGTTGAAGGTAAAACCCATAGCTTGTCTGTCTATAGTCTTGTGAACAGTAAATAATGAAAGTAGAATTTGAGTCCAGAGACATCAATGTGTCTGACACTAGAATGCACACCTCAAAGCTTGCACTATCATTCAAATGTCATTTACTGAGAGAGTACTTCGCAGTGTGGTCTACACTGGACACTTTGTTCCTTCTAGGTGGGTTGACCAAAATTTTGAGATGCTAAACAGCTCTCTGTACCTGGTCTCTTAACCTGTGAGTAGCAAAGCTAGCCATTCTTAATCTCTTCAAATTACAGATCAGTACAATACCTCCAGATACATTACTCTTTGGAGTGCTTACTATAAACTGAGGTTGCCTATATATTGCCATTTTTATTACATTTTGTTGTATACTGTCTCCATAAATATGAGAACCTGAAGACCAGATTTACAATCCCCAGCAATCCCCAGCAATCCCCTAATTCCAGCGATGGGGAGAAATGGAGGCAGGTAAATCCAAGAACTTGCTGACCAACCTAGCTAGTTGGATAGTTGGATACTCAGTGAGAGATTATGTCTCAAAGCAGCAAGTCAGATACTGATAGAGAAAGACGCTCAACATCTTGCTCTGGTTTTGTAGGTGTGTGCATGGGTATATGTGTGAGCGTCAGCTCAACGAACCTGTAGAACATGTTCTTAGACTCTAAATGGAGACTTTATTGTATCGTTATATAATAAAGAGAAATTTAATGCAACTGCACACTGAGGCATAAAGGAGAATATTTACTTAATGAACTTGATGAAAAAAAAAAAGAGTTTAAGGGATGAATTTTCCTAAGGGGAAGTACACTGCTATTTAGGGATGGATGAGGGGAGGGGGAACTAGAATGGGAAGTCAAACTAGGAGTGGGAGTAAAAATATGAGTGAAGAATATGGGAAGGGATAACTAAAACTAAGGGCCATTTGTGGGGTTGTATGGAAACCTACTAGAGTAGAATTTGCCTGTAATATACATATATGTGAAAGTGAGCAAAATGAAATCAGCAAGTAACAGGGGAGGCAGAGCCCCACCTGGTCATCTCTCATCACCAAATGAGGCTTCCAGTACTGAGCATAAGTTACACATAATCGAGTTGTTGGCCGAAAGGGTCTAATGGAAGCACTAAACAACCCAGGCTATTGCCAAGGGTACTGGTGGCTCTCCACAAGTCAACTGCAAGGCCCTATTCCTGAGTGTAATACTCCCACAACTCATAGAACATGGACATGTGGAGTTGGTGCCTACATAGAGCCTTTACCCCTACAGAGTAGTATTCATGATACTAGAAGACATTAGGCTTGTGACAAAGGAGAAATGCCAACTCAGCTACGAACCCTTAGACCTACAAGAATGAGGAGCTTGCAAGATATTCTTGTACAATAGTGGCACAAAGCCTATGGGAGTAACCAAAAAATAGCTGATTTGAGTTAAGGTCTACTCCTTGTACCTAGAACTTGTACTCAATGCTGCTTGGAAAAACCAAGCATAGGCCAAGAGGGTAAAATAAACCATTACTGTTCTGCTAAAGCAATCCTGACATTCTATACTCTATAGATCTCTGCCATCCCAGCCATCATCAGAGAAACTTCTTCATGTAGCAAATGGGAACAAATACAAAGACCCACGGCCAGACAATTTGCAGAGAAATCTTGGAATGCTCAGTTCTAAAGGGGATTTGCCCACTAAATTCTTTCTCTCAGGGCTCATGGAGCTTTATCTAAGAGAAGGTGGAAAGAGTGTAAAAGCCAGATTTCCAGGGGATTCTTACTGGAGAAACAAATTACTCCTGCTTAGGGTTAATATTGCTGCAGCAGAACACCAAGATCAAAAAGCTAGTTGGGGATGCTTATTATCTTACAATTTATAAGATAATCTTATAAGATTTATTATACGGTCACATAGCAGTCTGTCATAGAAGGAAGCCAGGGCAGGGATTCAAACAGGGCAGAAACCTGAAGGCAGGAGGTGAAGTAGAGGCCATGGAAAGGTGCTCCTTACTGGCTTGCTCCTCATGACTTAGTCTACTTTCTTACAGAACCCAGGACCACTATCCCAGGGTGGTCCCACTGACAATGCGCTGGGATCTCCCACACAGATCACTAATTAAGAAAATGCCCTAAGGGCTTTTCTGGAAGCCAATTCCATTGAGGTATTTTTGTAGCTGAGGTTCTTTCCTCTTTAATGACTCTTATTTGTTTCAAGTTGGCACAAAAGTAGTCAGCAGAACTCCTAAAGGTAGGCTCCATGCCTGGCAATAGATGGCGAACACAAAAGTAACTCAACGGAATCTTTGTATATTCTTTGTCTTACAATGTTGTCAAGGCATCTCCCATACACCCCTTGAAGGTCCTTTGTGTACACATTGTGCCTTCCAATTTGAGGTTTAGTGGGATTTTTGAGTGTGTAAAATGTGTGTCTCTGCATCTTTGTGTGTTTCTTATTCTTTGACTCTTTGTCTTATTTGGTTGTTTTGTCACATTCGTATTTGTTTGGCTTTTATTTATCTTATTTTATTATTATTCCTATTAGATGCCTGTTTTCTAAGGAGTCAGAAGGTGTGTGAATCCAGATGGGAGGAGAGATGGGGAGGAACTGGATGGAGTAGGGGGAATTATATCCCAGTAAGAAGTGAGAGTATTTTGCATGTGGAAGGGACACACATGATTGGGAGGCATGGGGGAGACAGTATTAGGTAACTTCTAACTTGGGACCCTCAACACTTCCTCGCTCCCCTCTGGTGTTTATGATTCTTTCCCACTGGGTGTAGTCTGAACCCAGGGGACATCGAGTATGACATGGTTTAAGTATGGCCTGCTGCGTCCCCTGACTGTGTTACAAAACACTGCTACCTCTTTCCTTCCAGTATTCCTTATTTTCCTACTACATTTTCCTCCCTTCTAGATCTCACAGATTGATGAAATAAGCTTTCATGCTGTGAGTATTCAACAGAAATGCCCATGTCCAAAGAAAGAGCAAAAGCAAATCTCTGCCTATCGGGCTAGGAGGACCTGGGGTTTAGTGCAGTAACCTAGAAGGAAGTCAGTCTCGCCAATAGCCCTGTCTGTGAGTGAGCTATATTTTCCCCAGTTATTACTTGAGATGGTCGTAACCTTCTCAGGATGCTGAGGTGAAGAACTTACACACAGAATTACTGAGAAGGAATGAAATGTGTACTCTGTTTGACCTGCTAAGTCCCGGAGCCATCTGCTACACAGCAATCAGTGATCAACACATTTCCCAAACAATTACGTTGGGACTTGCTCTTCTCAGGGTAGGCTGTCCAGGAACTCCTGCTTTTTGCATCCCCAGGTGAACACAGCCTTCTACAGGTTTTGAAGGCTGTACCTCTGAAATTAAAGGTCATTTGCTTTCTTTTTCTAGAAAGAAAACCCCTATGTTGTTTAGAAGCACAACACCTTGCTTCTAGGATATTACTATACAGTCATCCCTGGATCTCTCTTACTTTCACTGTAATTTCAGCCCCAAATAAGACTTCATATATAGACTCTCTTCTCTGACTTTTAGCCTCTTGATTTTTTTTATTATCAATTACATTTATTTTGCTAACTATTAAAGGAGTCCATCAATTCATTATAATAATTGCATAATTGGATATAAGTCATATTAAGTTCTTAGAAGTGTGTTTTTTTTTTAAACACAGACTGAGCATTAGTTAAATGAAAGCCATCCTTAGAACTTGCAATTCATAACCAGAGGGTAGTTTTTTTTTTCTTGTAGTATTTGTTTTTGAAAATGTAAGATGGCCTGTTGTCTAGGTTTGTGGCTTAGAAGAAAAGCAAGGCTTGGAGACAAAGGCTTAGAAAGCACCAGGCAGCCGTACAGTTTGCTCCTTGTACCCTGTGTTAACATTTATGAAGTGTGGGAGGTTATGGAAATAACAGTGAAATAGTCTTTGTGAAACTTTAGCTCACTGCCCAGGGCACAGTAAACACAAACCTTGAGAGCTGCCTTGTTGTTATTAATAAGAAGGTGGAAGTGATCACCCATGTATCATACTCTTCTATTATAAAGACAGATAAAGGCCCAAGAATGCATCAGGTTACTATGGCCATGATGATCCTCTGGGTGACCTTGCAGAGAGCAGTTTCTATGGAGATGTAATTGCTGTTGGGAGATTTGAGAGCTGTTTCTAAGTGGGCTAAGAACATATCACAGTGAATGAAAAATTAAATAAGAAAATAAACCATCATGTTTCACATCTGCAGCAGGCCAAATTATGACCTCCCCTGAATATATCCATCTACCAGTCTTGGGAACCTGATATGTAGTTATTTTATGTGGTGAAATATATTTTGCAGATACTATTAAATCAAGGATCTTAAAGTGGAAAGATGATCTGATATTTCTCAGATGGTTCAATACAATTACAAAGGAGAGAAAAGTTAAAATGTTGGATGTGCAACGGAATAATGGGGCCATTATGTAAGGAATGTAAGCAGCCTACAGATATTGGAAAAGGTAAATAAAAAACAGATTCTACCTTAGACTTTGTATAAGGGAAGACTTTAGTTTTGACCCCACAAGAGCCATTTTTAGTTGCTGATCTCCAGAACTGTAAGAGAAACTGGGCTGTGTTCAATAACCATGTACACTGTGATTTTGTAGAGCCCTAGTTAAAGATACATGTTGTCTCTGCAGGGCTGGAGTTGTCCTTGATGTTGGTATTCTGTCTAAACTCCACCCCCACAGCTACCTGGCAACAGCCAGCTATGCCTGACTCTAAAGGAGGCTGCTTGCCCCTTTCCTCTCCCTCTTACTCCCCTCTTGCTCTCTCTTGTTCTTCCTCTTTGTCCCTGTCCCTTCTCTCCCCATCCCCCCTTCCCTCTACATGCCCATGGCCAGCCTCCTTTGTCTCTCCCCTCCTCTACTCTTCTCTCATTAAACCTCTCCACATGGAACTATGTTGGCTTGGTGTGTTCCCTCTGGGCACAGGCCGAGATTTCTACCCCAACACTTTACCACTTGTATCAGGTGCTTTTCTCATTTCTGGGTCAAATACCTGACCAAAGCGTGTAAAGAGGCTTAATTTTGGTTGAGGGTCTGGGAGGTCCATCCATCCTGGCTGAGAAGGTATGGCTGCAAGAGCCTGAGGCTGCCAGTCACAGTCGTCATCTACAGGCAGGAAACAGCTGCATGCTGGTACTCAGCTGAAGTGTTTTCATTAGTTCAGACTGGGCCTCAGGCCATGAACAGTGTCACTCACTCACTCACAGTAAGGAAAGCTTTCCTCCTTTATTTAACCCAGTCTAGAAGCTTTCTCACAGACATACCAAAGGTATTTTTCTCTAGGTGATTCTAGATCCTGACATGTTGACAATATTAACAACCACAAGTCCTCTCCTTGTCAAACTGATAACCAAAAATATCACTCTTAAGAAATAACACTGTCTCCTCTAAAACCCCAACTTTTCCCTATAGGCTTATGACCTTTTTATAATGTAAAATACATCTAGTTTACCTTCAAAAGTTCCCGTAGTCTTTAACTGTCCCAACAGTCTTGAAAATTATAAGCTCAAAGTTCAGGCAGTTTTTGACAATGAGCCTCTACAACAACAAACAACTTATAAACTTATGTGATATGATAGCACAGAAATTAAAAAAAAATGTTCTCGTCCCCAAAAGGAAGAAATGAAACACAGCAAGGAAATGTTGGACCAAGACAAGACTAAAATCCTGCAGGACAAAGGTCAACCCTACACTTCCATAGAGCTCGTGATGAGATCATCTTGCCTCCAGAGGTCTTATATAGCCCCTTGTTTCGTCTGGAGCTCTACCTCTTACACCTCCTATAGCCTCTCTTTTGGGCTATCCCCACTGAGAGCATAAAGCTCTTCTTAATCTATGTCCCATAGCCTTAGCCCCTGCAACATCCTGGGTCTCCAATGCAACATGTACTTGAGTTTCACAGCTCATACAATGGCCTCTTAAGTCCTCTTCTCAAGGAATTCAGCCTGAATCACACTGATTGGCTTAGAAGAGTTTTCTGCAACATTGGAACAAGCCTCATGACTCCCTCACTCCTGCATCTATTGTGCCTGTAAAACTAGTGAAGCATGGTTGCTTGTGCTGAGTTCTGCCAATCTGAGACGGAGCCTGCTTCCTTTGTATCACAGCAGTATCACCCTCTCTGTGCCTTCCAGGCTGACTCTGGACAAATATTTCCCGGGGTGCTTGGTTTTGAACAGGGAACCACTCCAGTGGCATTTCTTTTAGGATCTCTACTTTCAAATAAATTTCATAAGACAGAACCTTTGATGGGTGCTGTCTTTCCTCAGGGTACCTTTCCCCTTGTTCCAGTGCAAGGTGGGAGGTTTCTCTTCGATGCAATACTTTATAAACTATTAGGGCTACAGCTTCGGCACCAGCCTTGTCTGGATCTTTAAATCCTCTCTTCTATCTAATAGATTGCGTATTTCCCACATCTTTACCTTTTTCCCTCACCTCTTTCTGTCCCTCATTCCATACAGAGATGGGAGCAGTGAACAGAAACCACGGTGCGGCTTGAGTGCTATTCTTTGTAAAGATTTCCTCTTTCAAGCAAACTAGTTTATTACGTTAGCATTTAACTTCGCTCTTGTTCTTAGGACGCCAGTAGAACGCAGCCAGAATTTTTGCCAGAATACAATATGAAGGGCCTTCATCCCAGTTGCTGACAGAGCTCATAACCCCACTCTGGAATCTCATGCTCTAGGCCTTGACTGTCCACGTTCCTCTTTACATCTTGTCTTTTGAAATTCCTATCAGAATGACCCACTGAGTTCTTCTTAACAGCATTCTAGGACTTGGCAGCACACCGTTGAAACCTGCCCCAGGTTCTCCTGGCACCAACTCCTGTGAATCGCAGCAACCACCCCACTTCCTGGGAGCAATTTTGTGCTGCAGGAGCTGCATGCAGCTTATCCTGCTGTGCTCACATCTAGAAAACACAGGTATGCTCACACTCTGTTTGCTCCTTCTTCTAACGCATTTGAGGATCCCAGCCTGTGGTATGCTGTAGCCTACAATTCATGGTGGGTCTTCTCAACTCAATTAGCCAAAACTACAAATTCTCTCACAGATGAGGTCAGAGCTTTGTCTCTGTCTCTCAGAAATGAGGCCCAGTGGGAAGTCCTTAGATCAATTAATGTGTATCCTCAGGCAGGAGTAGTAAGACTTGAGTCTGTCTGCCCTCTTGTTTTTTGTTTCTTGGCTCTGCCAGCCATCATCACCATCCACAAGGATCTTGGCAACTTTGTATGATACTGTTTGGACATTTAGGCTTCCAAAACATAAGCTAAAACATGCTTTATTTTTCTAACAAAGTTTTCCCACCTACATTATTTCACTCTAGTAATACAAAGAGTTGGGAATTGAATTGAAAGGGGTAAATGAGACCTGGGGCCTAGGCTAGGGACAACACTTGACTCGTATAAGCGACTCAGGTTTTCCTGATACACTGATCAGGCACACAGATAATCTTCAAGTGCCCACTCAACATGGCTGTGATTAGAGCCTAAAGTTCTACCTTGCATGTAAGGGATGCTCTACTAATATATGCTGATGGTCTTAGTCCACCTGCTGTGCTAAATATTACAGGCTGGATAATTTATACACAGTAGAGATTAATAAAAATAGCACATGAAGGCTGAGAAAATTTAAGTATAAGCAAATATAGTATGTCGTGAGGGTGTGACTTCTGGTGTGACCTCACAGGATAAAAGAGATAGAAAGACCAGATGCCATGTATGTGAAGCTTAATGTTTATTAGAGTAGACCTCTCTTCCACCTTCTAGCCACTTCCCAGGAGCCCCATCTTCTTTTTTTAATGTTCCCACCTAGGGGGATGTGAATTGGGAATGAACACATACTCCTAAATGACAGCCCTGACTGAAGTAATAATTCAGAGATTTCAGGGCTTGAAAATCAAATTCTTGTTCTACATTGGTGTCACTCTGATTTTTTAGTCTTTCCAAATGCTCGTATAAGATCCAAATTTAAATGTCTATTTTCCCCCCTCTGGAGTTTTTTTTTTAATCTCACACACTTTGTTGATTGGAAAACAAGAAACTGAATTCGAGCAATTCTAGTTCATTCCTGAAGAAAAAGCAGTTCAAACAACCCTTCCCTTAAGTCTATCTTCCTCGAATGAAAAGTTGGTCTGAACAATTCAATTTGCATTAAGATGAAGTAGAAATTTTGCAGCTTTCAATGCTGGTTTAAGGCACTTGGGAATGTGTCATTACATTCTTAAAAAAAAAAAACAGACTTCTTTAGAGTGAACTAACAATAAAGATTAAAGGCAATAACTCAGCAAAGTGAGTATTGGAGGGAGAATTGAAAAGACACCAGGACAAGCTCCTGCTTAGGAAGAACGCACCCTAAGGCTGAGGGCTCTAGTCTACTGTACTCTGCCTTTGCTCCTCTTGACAGTCTTTGAAGACAGCAAGGACCGCCTTTAATTCTACATTCAAAGAATGTACTGTTAACCATGTGGCCTGCTGGGATAAATTCAAATGGGTGTGAAATTTTTTCCAGGCGAGGAAGAAGGCACTGCTATTGATGTTTTTTCTTCAGCCTCTGCATTTCTGCCCTTGAGATGCTTAATTTGAACTCATGACATGATTTCTTTCTTTTCCAGGTAGCCCCCAGATCATTTGCTCACTGCCCAAAAGATTCTGCTCGAAACTGCGCCTATCACTAAGGAACAGTGTTGGGAAGATCATTTTCAGAAGATAATGGGAGATGAAAAGCAGACATTAAAGAAAATTAAAGGAGGCTGAAGAGAAGGTTCAATGGTGGAGAGCACTTGCGGCTTTTGCAGAGGACCTAGGTTCAGTTCCCAGCACCCACATGACAGCTCACAACCATCTGTAACTCCAATCTGAGAGTATTCAAGGGCCAGTTCTGCCCTCTGTGGATACCAGGAACTCACAAAGCAGGTCACATGATTGTAGGTAAGCACTCACATACATGAAAGAAATGCAAATAAACAAATACTTAAAATAATTAAATGATGGGACATTATTTTAAATGTTATAACTAGAGGAGCACAGACTCTTTTGTGATTCCATCCCTGGTCCATGCTGTCTACCAGTTAAGATTGCATTGTTGAGCTCCATAGCAACTCTCTGAAATTGCCGTTACATCAATATAGCCATTATGAAATCTGCCAAGAAAGATTGGTCATCTTCTCAGAAGAGAAAGAAAATAAGAGTAGTTGGTGGAACACACAAGGAAGATGTGTCCTATGCCTTCCCCACACTACCCCTGCTTGAAGCATCTTCCGTCAGTTATAGGAACACTTACTTATTACGGTTAATACTGGAAACAGAGTGAACGCTTTCAAGGCGCCAATGTATGCTACAAAAAAATGCATTATCTCCCAGGAGCATAGATAAGCACAGCTTACAACGTTGGCTTTGAATGGAACTTTTTCAAGTGTATTGAAGAGATGCATATCATTTTGCTAGCTTTACCATAGTAGTTTGAGAAGGGCTTGAAGACACAGGTGTGCCTGCACGCCCAGGAACACGTACCATCTGCTAGTTGAAAAACACTCTTGGTATTGAGAGTCTTTGGCTTAAGTACATACATGAAAGTCTGGTTTGTGATAACTTGAGTCCTTCCTGGCCTCTAACGTGGAATAGTTTGAAATAAACATTGGGTACTTACTATCTGTGTCAATGAATATGACAGTAAGATAGGAAACAGGAAATATGTAAAATGGACTACAGATTCCCCAATGACACATTTCTCAAATGCTTCGTATGGCCAGCTTGAGCTATGGCGGAGGACTTTGTATTTAAGGTCCTGTTTCCATAATGTGGGTATAACAGAAACATGCCTACTAATTTGGGGGTTTGCAGCTCATGTGCTCAGTCAGAACGTTGCTCTACCCCTGTGCTTTCCATGGGAGAGCCGCACATCACTCAAAAGATACTACTCTTTTTGAGAATGTATTGTGAGTCAGAACTACTGTAAATATTTCTGTGCAGGGTAATATTATGACTTCTTAATTAATTATTATTTTATTTCTAAGTACAGTGTGTGCAGTTATAACCACGATGGTTAGAAAAACAGAATCAGGACCACTGAAGCCACAGATGCTTGCTAGCTATCATGTGGGTGCTGGGGGCTGAACCCAAACTCTGCAAGAGTGGCTAATGCCATTAACCACCTAGCATCTCTCTAGCCCCTGGTATTATGACTTAAACAACAACAATGTCTCTGGCCGTGGATAGAACACATTGCTCAAGGGGACCCAACTAGATCTTGCCTTCACTTTGCAGGCTAACTAGCCTCAGAGCTTCCTTTCTCTAGATCCGTGGTACTCAATCTGAGGATTCTGGCCCTTTCGGAGGTCGTATATCAGGTATTCTGCATATCAGGTATTTACACTGCGATTCCTAACAGTAGCAAAATGGCAGTTATGAAGTAGCAATGAAAATAATTTTATGGTTGGGGTCATCGCAACATGTGGAACTGTATTGAAGAGTCCTAGCATTAGGACGGTTGGGAACCATGGCTCCAAATGATCCATGTGTACCAGAAGGCACTCTTTCTGTGCTTCAACCATCTCAGGGTCAGAGCCCAGTGGCTGGGGCCGATTCTTTTGTCCACTGTTCCTCACAACAACTCTAACTTCCTAAGTCGTTCATTTGCCTTAATGTGCTCTCCCAGTCTGTCTTCTGCCTCTGACTACCACCATGTCTTTGTCACATGGCTCTATGTGGCACCTCCTCCCCCCAATAAACTTCATTTTCCATCTCTCCTGTGATGCTTTTTGTGAGCTTTTTTGTCTGAGCATCTTTTAGAAGAATACAAGTGTTACCCCTGCTCTGAACCAGGCACTGTCCTTGTCCCCACAGAGACAGCAGTGAGCAGACCAAGTTAACTGCTGAAAGTCACTTCTGGAAGGTGCAGGCTACTTTCAATTTAGGAATAAATATGCCATGCCACTGGATGATAGACATAAGGGATAATAAATTAAGATAGAAACAGTACTAACAGGAGCGGGCTTGTGTCATATGGCGTGGTCAAAAAAGGGCACAGATGAGGAGGAGGTGACATTTGAAATTTGAGCTGTCTTTAAAGGTTGGATTCTCAGTATTGCTGAACACTTTCAGACCCCCATACCACTTTCAATAAATCTGTAGATGAAACAAACACCTGACAGATGAAAGGAGAGAGAGGGTAATGGCAGGAAACATGAGTGATAAATCCACACCAATCCAGTTCCAGGACTAATTTATGTTCCAAGAGCATGTGGAGAAAAAAAAAGTTAAAAAGAAAATCCCCACACAGAGACTCTTTGATGAATCACCAGTAGCTAATTGTCACAGCGCATCCCACAGGCACGACATATCATTTGAAATCTGGGCGGATTTCAGAAGAGAAATGTTATTGCATTTTAAACAATACCATTAGCCAATCCGATCCCACTCACCGCCCCGCACTTTGTTTCAGCCATCCAGTCAAAAGATGAATTGCCCGATGGTTCTATTGTCAAAATGACATCGTGAAAAGAGAAGCATGAGGGTTGTAATAATAATGTGGTACATGTGTAGAAGGTCAGGGAAGCAACAGATTAACATTCCAGAGACAGATTTCCCCTGGAACACCTCTTGAAAGTATCAAAGGCCAAAGATCAGGACACTGATAATGCGTCTGGCCTTGGTGGTGAAATTGTTGTATGTCCTTAGCTTTGCCGAGGACAGAGCTGTGTTCCTTTCAATTAGCCGATGAAATCTCTCTCCTAGAGGATGAAGAAGCCAACTGCAGAAATCTGCTTCAGCACAAGTGAGTGAAGGGAAATGAGGTTGTGTGGAGAGATGAATTGCTTACTTCAGATTAATGAAGTGAAATGGATCACACTCCCCGGAGAAGCTGACTAAATAACCCCCCACCCCACCCGAGAGATTGAAACAGAACGTCTCTAGCATAACGTGGCTTTGTTGAATTTTAAAACCAAACAGAAGCTTGCAAAGCTTCTGCAAAGTGAGCTAGGGATTGTGGGTTGGAAGAACCAGGCATTTCTTTCCAACTTAAATTGATTTGAGGCAATAGAAGTGGAGGTAGGGGAGACACCTAGGCTCTGCCGGCACAGGATCCGGCATAAAGTGGATTTCCTAACTCTCTGCTGTGGAATGGTGAATTCCACTTTCCTATTTTTAGAATGGGAAAACACATACAGGACTATTTGGGAAAAGTAAGCATTTACGAAGTGCTTTGCCAACCTTGAAGCAAGCCCAAGTTTACCATTCTGTGTGTCACTTTGCTGGATACACCTATGTCCCTTTCTGTGCCTGCCATGATGGATGATGATTCTTGGGTGAGCTGGTAGGCAGCAAAAGGAAAAGGCCTGGGTTGCTATTTTGCTTCTCTTTCTGAGTATAAACCCTGTTTAACTCCAAGAAGGAAAGCTTTCTGTAGGGGTGGGGTGCAACAGCCAAGAGCGCTTGTTCTTACAGAGGACCTGAATCCAGTTCTCAGCACTCACATTGGACTTCTCACGACCACCTATGGTCGCAGTTCTGGAGGATTCAGTGCCCTTCTCTGGCCTTGAGTGGCATGCCCTACCCCCAAATATGCAAGCAAGTAAGGAGATATTTACTGGGAAATTTCAGAAAATAAGCAAATACAAGTGATTTACAAGATGCAAGGGGATCTCACAATAGTCATTTGGGAGGCATTGGTTAAAATATGGTGGGTAAGGTGGGATGTGGTTCAATGTCAGAACACTTGCCTGGCATGGTCAAGTCCCTGGGTTCTATTACATGGGTAGCGATAGTGGTAAGTGGGCCACTGGACCCAGTGCGAGGACTTAAAGTTCCTTTCTATTATTAGCACCCGGGGAACTTTCAACAAGTTGTTTAGCCTCTCCGGACCTCGTGTTCTTTCCTGTAAATTGGGTAAACAGTAGCGGCCACCTCTCAGAGTTAATATGAACATAGCGGAATTTCAAATTGCTTAAAATAAGGCTTCCTGATATTGGCAATTCTCAGTCCCTCAAAGTGGTGTACACGTAACTCCAAGTAGACAAGCACTCTAAGAAAACGATACTGTTTTCAGATGAAAACTTTTGCTGCGATCTGCAATATTTTATTGTTACCTCTTACGCTAGCTAGGGCTTATGTCAACTTGGAATCATTTGTGAAAAGGTTACCCCAATGGAGAAAATGTCCCCACAGGACTGGCTGGTAGGTATACTTGGGAGGTATTTCTTGATTAATGCTTGACAGGGTGGGCCCATCCCATAGAGGGCAGTGCCAACCCTGGGTGAGCATTCCTAGATAGTATAAAAGTCCAGCTGAACAAGCCATAGACAGTGCCCGTACCAGCACTCCTCTTTGGCATCTTCTTCGGTTCTCACCTCCAGGTTCCTGCCTTGAGTTCTTTCTGAAACTTCCCTTCATGATGGGCTGTGATTGGGGTGCGTCAGCCCAAATAAATCACTTTTGCCCAAGTTATTTTTGGTCATGGTATTTTATCACATCAACAGAAACACTAACTGAAGCACTTCATCATGTGTGTGTGTGTGTGTGTGTGTGTGTGTGTGTGTGTGGAGAGAGGGAGAGAGAGAGAGAGAGAGAGAGAGAGAGAGAGAGAGAGAGAGAGAGAGAACAACCTTAGCTATCATACTCACATTGCATTAACCCTGAGAAAGTATCTCACTGGCCTGAGCCTCACCAAATCAGGTGGCTGCCACTATATACCAGGGTCCACCTGTCTCCACCCATCAGGTGCTACAATTACAACTCTACACCACTGTGTCTGGCTTTTTGGCACGATCACTAACTCAGGTCATCATACTTGTGAGACAATCACAGACTAAGCTATCACTCCATCCTTGCGGTAAAGTTTCTGCAGCCTTTCAGAGTCCCAGCACAGAGTATCTACCCACTGCCACGAAAGGCACAGCTCCCCACTCTCTCCCTTTATTCAAAACTGCTGTTCCCGAAAAATCAGCCATGTCAAACAGGCAATGCCTTCAGACTACAAAGAAAAGTTCCATGAAGATATAGCTCAGTGTAGACGTATAGATCTAAAAAAAGAAAAAGTAACTGATCCCTCTTATTACGTTGATAGTTGATGTTTGGGCAAGTTGTTCAAAGCCGCTGCAGCACAGAACCTTGAACAGAGCTCCTAATCTTTTTAAGGTTCCCGGACAATGGTGTCAACTCTTCACTGCTCTTGACAATTACAGCTGGATAGTCTTTGAATCCACAATAAAATGGCAATGGAAGAGAGTCTGACCTGGACCCTAAGAACCTAAGAAGAGGCTGTCGAGCGCTTGCCATGACTACCAGAGGCAGACGCGGGCTGATGGGCACACAGGAAGAGGATTAACAGAGTCAATAGCTGTTTGATGAATTTCTCTGCAAAGCGAAGCCTGAAGGACACTGGCAGAAAGGGAGGAGGAACACATAGGCGGCTGTGAGAAAGAGCCAAAGGCCCTATGGCTGTTTCCTAAGAGACCAGATCTCCCAGACAGCAGAATGTGCTGCTGCTTATAAAAGCTCCCGGAAACGCACTTTCTTACCAAAATTCAAAGCAGGGCTACAAATCATCTACAGGAGACAAAAGACAATAAGTAGTGTCAACACACAGGGATATATTTTACTCTGCCCTGCCATGAGGAATTATGGTAGGCTGTGACGACCAGAATATAAAGTAACATAAGTCGCCTGTTGTCAACAGAGTTTGAAATTACAAAATGTAAAACCAATATATTTCCTGCGCGCTATGAAACAGCTGGGGTACTTTTATGGCTTCTAGCATGATGCCGTGTCGTCTCTCAAAACCCTATAATTCTGTAAGCACGTTAAGTGCAGCCTGTTATTTATTTAGTTTGTTTATTTGGCTTCAAGGATTTCTTTCGTAGGCAACACAGAACAGAACCAACTGTAAAGGGTAACTGATGAACCCCGGACTGTGCCCATCTCCCCAAATCGCCAGTCCGGGCTCCCTTGGGTAGAGTGGTATAGATATCACATTCAAGGTGTGAGTATTGTTGAGAAGGATGCCATCTTTTTCTGTGTGGAGAGGAAGAAAAAAAATAGGATTCAAATTAAAAGAAAAATTCTGCAGGAGCATTTTCCCCACGGCCTCTCCAGAATCCAAGTCAAAATTTAGTCTTTTATGGGCTGACAGCCGTGGCGTTCAAACAAGATCTCTTTAAATGACAGATGGCTATGAGCAAGTCAAACGCTTCTTAGCTGATGGTTTATGTGGCAGACATTAGAGGTGTTGTAACTACTGACCCATATTTAATACCTCGCACCGACAAAACGAAGGCGGTGGAACTCGGCGCCCAGTCTCCTACCCTAAGCAATAATTAATTTTATTGTCTTCATTTTGGATGCTTAATTTAAGCCCTGTGTGTGTCAATCAATCAGTACAAAATACTCTGATTGCTTTCAATGACTCAGCCATTGTGTTTGTTGGGCTTTTTTTTTTTTTTTTATGTTTTACTCACAGATCACATTTTTCAATGATTATTTATGGGCTGAACTCCTGCGATAGAGAATTGGCTGGGAATTTAGTGAGGCTCTGGCAGAGCGAGCAGTGATGGATTCTGAGTGCATACAAGGCTGCTAGGCTGATGCTCGGCAGAGGGCGAGAAGGGCTGGGGCGGATACTGACGGCTCTGCCTGGGGCGGGGAGGAACTGTGGTACCCAGAGATGGATTCCTGATGAAAGAAAGAAGCAGAGGCCTTTTCTTTACCTGGTGGGCTCATAAGGCTAAGAATCCCCCTCACACTGTAGTTTGTCAGCTGTCAGCAGTGCCTGACACAACAAAACCCCGGAGCTCCTCTGCAGAAGTGCCCGGTGCTTTTGGCTTTAAAGAGAGAGGAGACATCAGATGTTGCTTTTCAAACAAAGACCCAGTTTCATGCTTAACACCACAAAGATGACTTGATTTTCTGTTCTTGCGGCTGGGGGTGGGGCGGCCAAAGGAAAGAAAAATGGGAAGAAGAAAAAAGAAATAAAACCTTTGTTCCTTTGAAGTGAGAGCAAGCTATGTGAAATGAATTTTAACCAGGTTCTGCCAATACCTATCAGCGCAGAGCATTTCATATTGCAAATAATAGGAGTCTGAGGAAATGACAGGTGAGGAAGGGAACTCTGGAGACAAGCTCCAGAGTTTTCGCTGTCCGGGTCAGACAAGGCCTGAGGAGGCCTGAGGGATGGAAGTTTCAGAATTCGAAAGAAAAGGGAGGAGGAGGGAGGGAGGAGGGGGAGGAGAGAGAGAGAGAGAGAGAGAGAGAGAGAGAGAGAGAGAGAATTCATTAAACCAGAAACTGAAAGCAAGTATTATTTTTTCTTTTAAAGAGGCCCACCCAACTATTAGTTATGCACAGTGCTCATTACATATCATTTGGTCAGCGGGTTTCTGAAGACCTCCTGGGGGTGAGACAAGGCGGTCAGAATTCCTTTTCAGGTCCACAATGACAACGGGGAAAGAAACCAAGACTGTAGCAAATAAAAGAAGACATGGCTTCCTCCAAAGACAGGACGCTAGAAGGCTCAGTGTTGCAGCTACGGGGTGGGGCGGGGGGGGGTAGATTGAGAAAGCAGCAATAATATAATCACAAGGGCTCAGTGGAAGCTTTAGGGGCAGGTATCCTTCTTAAAATAAGGTTTTCTCAATTGCTTTGACACAAGGGAGTTTTAAAAGGCCAATCAAAGAAACTGCCTCTGCTCTGGCTGGTGGGGATGGAGGGGTGGAAACATGAGGTTTGCTATTTAAAGCTGGTAGCTGTTTCTGGGCTGCTGGAAAGAGAAGTTGAAAAGACAGAAGCAAGTTCAGTGAGATGTTCAAATACGCGACTTTTCTCCTGGCAAATTCTTCTTCGCTCAGGGAAGTCAGGGTTAAAAACCATGCTGAGCTGAAATTGGCAGTTCATACACCTCAACCACTTCTGTGTTTCTTGTTTGACAATGTAACCCACACCCAGCCCCAGTTAGCTGTGCAGAGATAAATCAGGCAAATTTAGAGAACAGGGAGAAAGGAAACATAATAGCAAGGGTGGCAGGGCGTATGTTACAGAGCAAGGTGCTAAGGAAATACTAATCCACCTGACCATGGGATTGCTTTGCTTAGCTTTTCGTTCCTTACCTATAGCAGCAGCCATTTGCACCAGGCTATCTAAGACCCTTCATAGGCTGAACACTGTACAAACAAAATACGTTTCATATTTATCCCAAGGATGAACTCACTAGTGGTACATGCCTGACCTGGGGCAGATTTTAACTAGCACACACAGAGAGCTGACGATTTTTAATTACATTTTGTTGTATTAACTCTCAATCTTGGACTAGAACTGCTGGAGGTTCAGGCCAATGTGGAGGAGGATGCAGCAGCTTAGAAAGTAATTATCGTGTAAAAAAAAATCCATTTTAAAACTATACTTTAATCTCACATTCAGTATTAGATTAGAGTAGTATAGAAGCTAAATTTTCTGAATTTTCTTATGGATCAACGTTTCTCAATCTGTGGGCTGTGACCCCTTTGGGTAGTACACACATTACAATTCCTAACAGTAGCAAAATTACTGCTATGAAGAAGCAACAAAATAATTTTATGATGGGGGGGTCACCATAAAATAAGGATCTGCATTCAAGGGTCACATCACTAAGGAGGTTGAGGACCACTGTTTTAGACTCTGAGCCAAGTTTCTGGATTTTATCACTTCCGAGTGAAGGAGGTTTGAATCCCATAATTCCTTGGATGACCTTGGCACTTCCTGTTGTGAGGGGATGGACAGTAGAAGTTAAGGAGATTTTTCTTCTTATTATTATTAAATATATGGTTATCTCCTTGGGCTTGGATCGCTGCTTCCTGGCTGGGTTATCACGGGTAGGCTGCCATTCTAAGCTATTCATGGCGACTCCAGGCAAGGGAATCTATGTAATCGAGACTTAGAAAATGCTAGTGGTCATTATCCAGCTCTGATTTTCATGTGACTGTAGACTCATGGCCCCGCCGCAATTTCCAGGGCTTATATATACAATAACCTTTCTGTAAAGTATCATCCTCACATTCATCACAGAACCAAAGCCCTCTGATTTGTGTGTTAACATCTGAGTTTAAGTTGAAACCTTATCAAATCCATTCAGGACTCCTAAGCCCTTAGAGGCTGTCCCTGCGACCCAGTTGGCAGAAAAAGCCAAGCCAGAAATACAGTAACTTGTACAAACTAAACCCTCAGGGATAGAGTTCTACCTTAGCAAGGAATCCATATAAGCCGAGGCTGACTCCTGAATAAGCCAAGAAAATGAAACTCCTTCAAGAAAGGGATCCTCAGTTGCCTGCTGCAGGCGAGGCAGCTGCGCATGCGCGTGGGCTCACTGCGTGCCAGTGATGTCCTTTCCCTCCAAACTGTCAGCACTGGAGTCTCTCCCACACCGATTCTGCACTAGTGATTAAAGGAAAGGATTAGGATTTAACGGAAAAAAGATAAATAATTATTGCTTTAATCGCCATGCTTATTTGCATGCAGAGACTGGATTTGCTGTACATTTCTAGGGCAGAAAATAGAAACAAAATACCAATTTCTGATCCACAGAAGTACGGAGTATACAATAATACTTGATCCTAATTGTATGTTTTCATATGCTAATATATACAGTACTAATTTGAAAAATTAAGCAGAGAAGACAATTTTGAGATCGTTTATTTTAACTTCATCCTCCGTAGAAGAGAAAACCGTTCTAAAAAGAGTTGTCTTCTCTTCAAATCTCTAAAATTTCTCGAGTCTCTCAATGGATCTCAGACATGTTTGTGTGTGTGTGTGTGTGTGTGTGTGTGTGTGTGTGTGTGTGTGTGTGCATGAGTGCATGCATGTGTATAAGCATATGAAATTATCCTGTCCTGAGACCATTTGCAGATAAAAGGACTTGAATTATTGAATTATTCTGCATATAACCTTCTCTTGTACTTCTGACAGAAGATACCTGGGTTGATACAATAAAATTTCTTAGATATATTTGTTAATATAGTAAATGTTGTATACTTATTACTAACGTTACTGGAGCTTACATCTTATCAATATTTTATTATCAACTACAGGTTTTATAATAGTCCCTTCCTCCCTGTCTCTCAGTGATACAAATGTAGGTCAAATCAGACCAGATTAAAAGCACTTCAGTGTAGGTTTATTAGGTGCGGTTCCCAGGTGGGTTCACCTGTTCCAAGGAACAGGGCCAGGAAGCATAGGCCGGGGCGGGAGTTAGAAATCTTAGAACTGGGATTATGCTCATGTATGGTCAAAAGCTGAGCCCCTGGCCAGCACTCTTGTGTGGGTTGCTGGAAATTTGAAGGCAAGGGTAATGAAGACCGGTCAGCCAGGAGTTTTCTGGGCGAGCCAGGTTGAGGAACAGAGAGCAGGTAGGGTTTCCCAGCCAGCGCTGAATGAGCAGATGTTCCAAACAAGCCCCCAGACCTCTTTGAGTTGGAACAGCGCTTCAGATCTACGACTTCCTGCTGAAGAGAGATTGCTCGTGGGAAGAGTTGGGTGGGAGTTGGTGGGCATAGGAGCTCAGTGCGGGGTATGCGTGAAGAAGCATCTGGTAAACTGTTACCTTGGAAACTTTCAGAATCCATTCCTGGAGAAAGTAGAAGAGGCAAGGGGCAAAAAGAAAAAAAAAAAAAAAGAAGACAAATGAGGGCAAGCCAGGCAAAGAAGGAGGACTGCCACCAAGGGAAGGGAAGAGGCACCCTGGTTGTGTCTTTTGAGACCTTCTCCCAGTTTTTGAAGTGATTCAATCCAAGCATTTACCAGGCCAGAGTCGTTGATGTGCTAACAGCATCCTCTCCCAGGAATAAGTGTCTCCTTTAAAGGCAGGAGGTCTAATGCTTGGTGATTTTATAACACAGCCTGGGCCAGTGAGGAGAACTGTCTTTGGAGGGAGGCCGGAAATTCCGCCGAGTCTCCAATAGTTTGAAGTTTCTCGGAGAGAGTTTTTATTCAGTGACCAAATGCTTGTTTGACCCCAGAACTGATGCTACAATAGACGCTGTGATGGGGATGCCAACCATGACTAGGAAAAAAAAAACCAGCCTGGTCCCCTTTGGGTGCAGGGGTGGGGTGTTGGGGGGAGCCATAATGAGCTCAGCCTGTCCATGCCTGTCCATGTAGGTTAGTTGAGGAACCAAGGTCACTTGAAGGCATAGGACAGGTGGTGTATGATCTGGTCAAGAGGTTTTGCATCAAAAGAATCCCCCCCCGCGGGGGTGGGGAATGTTCAGGGAGATGTTAAGGGTGTTTCGGAGATGTTGCAGCAAGGGAACCGGAGTAGCAAAAAGGAAACAGAGTGTTCAGGGGATCTGGTAGGCAGGGACAAGAGGCAAGACTGCCAATGGGGAGTTATCCAGAGCAGAGAGGAGGAAGCAGTTGTTCCAATTGGAGAAACCAGTTAGATCGAGCACTGTTGCCCTCTCCGTACTAGGCCAAGCTATGAGAAGGGATTTTTTTTTCCTTTTTGGAGTGGATCGCCTGGGAATGGATGATTTCCTCCTATCATTTGATTGATTTGAGGTTTTGTATTGTGTCGGAAACAACGAGGACATACATACAGAAGATCTTGATCCACCCACATGGGTAGGTTGCTTGTTAGGTCTAATATATTCTTCTCTTCACCCCTGTAGCCCATTGGGGCTTTCAGGAGTTTCTGATATTGATTGAGTAGTAAGGCAGGCCCAACCACAGTGGATATTATTTGTGAATAAAGGTTTATATTGTATACACCCATCCCATGGTCAGGCTCCATTTTCTTTCATATTTAGAGTCCTGCAATCCTATACTTTTTGGTCAAAGAGGAAGCAAAGGGTCTGTCACCAAGCACCCATATGAAGTAGCACTATTTGATTTTGTAATCCCCAAACCTGAGGGGCACGAAAGAAGTCAGGGACAGGAATAGAAATTGTTGTTTGGCATTCTTGAGGGCTGCAGTTGCCTGATCTGCTCTCTCCTTATCAGCATTTTACTGGCAAACATAAAACTGCCATTGGAGAGTGGGTGTTGAAGTCAAGCCTTCTCAACCAAAGGACCCCAAGATTACTGTGACTAGTATGAATTTCATGAAATTTGGAGGCAGTGGGCTCTGCCTCCAGCAGCACAAGCATTTGAGGTGAAATATAGTCCAGAAAACAGAAAATAAAAGGTGTTTGAGTAAAGGCAGATAGATTTGACCAGCCTGGCTGTTCATTGGGGCTTTCTGGAGAACCATAGAGTGGAGGGTCCCAGTTGTTAGACAGCCCACTGATCCTGGGTAGGTGCTTTCTTGAGCCTAGAGAGGTGGTACCAGCACTGGTGTCCTAGGAGATTGGAAGCTGAAGGCACAGTGAGGGTTACAGTGTAGGGTCCTTTCCACCAGGGCTCTAGAGACTTTGGAGATAATTGTTTGAGGAGTACTCTGTCCCTTGGGGAGAAAGGGGGAGGCTAGGGAGCAGTTGGGCCCATTGTGGGAATAGGTAGGTAGCTGTCAGCATGTGAACAGAGGAGGGACCATAGAATAGAGAGGTAGGGGAAGTAACTGGCCAGTGGGAAGTCTGAGTCGGGAGGTGATGGTTATGGAGGAATAGCCTCCTAGAAAGGCGCTTGAAAGGGCAGGGGGCTGTAGGAGAGTGTGGAGAGTCTCAGAGGAGAGGGCAATAAGGAGAGAGGAGGGTTAAGATGACCTAAACTTTAAGAAGAGCTTGGTGAATTGTTGCTTGATGAGTCTTTTGGTTCTTTCTACCTTTCCTGATGACAAGGGGCACTACAAAATATGAAGTTTCCAGAAGGTGTTCAAAACTTCAGAGAGGAGCTCGATGACCTTAGAAGTGAAGGACAGACTCAGTCTGTTTGGATGATCCATGGACAGATCAAGGAATGAAACATTCAAGGAATGTCTGGGCCACCACATCCAATGTTTCCCTGGAGGTAGGGAATGCTTTGATCCACCCTGTGAAGATGTCAACAAGAGTAAGGAGTTAGTGGAACTTTTTACGTGTGGGCATGTGGGTGAAGTCTATCTACCAACCCTCTCACAGTTGGTGTCCTTGGAGGTGGTGCAGAAGCTGGCATATCTGGAGAGCCCCTTGTGGGTTGGTCTTGACAATAAGAGTGATCTGTAAAATACAGCTCAAAATTGGCAGGGTCAAAGAGGAGCTCTAAAAGGTGGAACAGAGCTCTGGAAGTTCATGTGTAAGGTTTGGTGGATGTTAGAAATGATCCTGAGGGAGAACGAAGCAGTTATTTAGGTAGAACCATCTGTCCTTTGCCTGAGTGGGCCCCTTGCTTAGGAATTTGTTTTTCTCCTTTGGTTGGTAGCAAGGTTGATAGGAGGGCATCAGAACAAAAATATGTCCCATGGATCTGGTGAAACTGGAGGCCAGTCTCTAAGCCACCAAGTTGACCTTGGCATTGTCTAAAGGCCACTGGATTCATGGAGGCCTGGTATTTTGGGCAGTGGATTATGGCTATCTCTGCTGGGAGCTGCAGAGCCTCCAAAACCTTGGCTAGAAGGGGTCCATTGATAATGAGAGTGCCCTTGGTAGTGAGGAAGCCTCTTTCTTTCCAAAGGTCAGAATGGGTAGGGTTATTGAAAAGGCATACTTAGAGTCAGTGTAGCTGTTATCCCACGGATCCGTAGCTATTTGGAGCACAATAGCTAAAGCAATGAACTCAGCCTTTTGTGAAGAAGTCCCTACCAGCAGACAGATTGCCTCAATGATCTCCATGGAAGTGACTACCACATTGGCTGCCTGTCATTTCCCCAATATCCCCATAAGAGAGCTTCCATCTACAAACAGATGAGTTGAGGGTCTGTGATGAATTGGTCTAAGACACCAGGCTGAGGTGTGTACAAGACCCCCATGGCCTCTGGGCAGGAGTGGAAAGGGATATCAGAGGAAAATGGGGCATCGAGGAAGGTTGCAGGGTTTAGGACATGACTGGAAGCCAAAGCAACTTGGGGGTTTTCTAGGAATTTGTCTTTCTCCTTTAGTTGGTAGCAAGACTGATAGGAGAGCATCAGAACAAAAATATGTGCCATGGATCTGGTGAAACTGGAGGCCAGTCTTTAGGCCACCAAGTTGACCTTGGCATTGTCTAAAGGCCACTGGATTCGTGGAGGCCTGGTATCTCTGGTGAAAGGTCTGGATCTGTGAGGGTCTGAAGAGGGAAAGGAAGGAATGGCTCAGACATCCAAGAGGGGATGGATGGAGTATACAGTGGTAGGCATGAGCAGGATGATCTTGAGGGCTTCTAGTTGAGTTCAGTCACTGCTGCTAAGGCTCTCAGACATGGCTGCTATCCATATGTGGTAGGATCTAGCTGGTGGATAGGAAAGCTATGTGAGGGCTTAGGACACCTGCAGCCATTCCCATACTCTTGTCTGTAAAGAGGTGGTACGGGTGAGTAGAGTCAAGGAAAGCCAGGGCAGGGGCTGCTAGAAGAGCATCCTGCAGTAAAGATAAGTGATGGTGGACTGTGACTGGGTGAGCAAGGGGTCCTGTGGTGGTCTCTTTGGCTGTTTGGTTACATGAGTTTGTGGACCAGTGATAGAAGAATTCCATTAGGTCCCCAAATGAAAGAATCTAATCCACTGTCACTGGGACTGTATGTCTCATGTGTGTGGGGAGCTCAGACTTGGTCAGAAGTGAAGGTTTCAGACCTTGGACTGAATTGAATGTCCAAGTATAGTATGGTAGAAGACCAGACATTAGATGGGAAGAAAAAGTATCCCAGGGGGTCAAGATAGTGTAGAAGTCAAGAGGTGGCCCTTTGGGACCAAGACAGGGAGGGGCTGCAAAGTAAGAGGTCATCCATGTATTGGAGAAGTGTATTAAGGTCTAAGGAGGAGAGGTCTCTGGCCAAGGCTTGGCCAAAGAAATGACTATCCCAAAAGCCCTGGGGAGAACTGTCCATGTGAGCTCTCTTGAAGTCCACGTACCAGGGTCTTCTCAGGTGAAGGCAAAGAGACGATGTGAGCTAGGGTGTAGGGAGCGGGCAGTAAAGAAAGCATCCTTTAGGTCCAGGATAGTAAAGTGGGAAGTTGTAGGAGGAATGTGAAAGAGAAGGGTGTAGGGGTTGGTAACTACAGGGTGGGGATGACTGCCTTGTTAACGAGGCTGATGTCCTGAACTAAGTGGTAGGCAACACGGGGCTTACACACAGGGAAAATGAGTCTTACAAGGCGAGTCAATAGGGATTAGGAGTCACTAAGATAGGAGGCTGGTAATGATGAGCTTGAGACCACAGTGATATGTTTCAGAAATGGAAAACTGGGTTCTGGAAGGGAAGGGATGGGACAGGGGTCCTTAAGGTAAATTAGGAGAGGCTGGCGGTGGGTGGCAATCACCAGGAGGAAAAATCCCATATTTGGACCAGATCTGGTAGGGTAGGGACAGTTTGGTATAGGAATCTGTGAGGCCATCAGGGGAAGAAGAGTATGTAGGTCAGGAGAGATTATAGGGGCCAAGAAGAGGGTAGCCCCAATGCATCTGAGGATATGGTGGTTAAGAAAAGGTACCAGGCAGCGAGGCATGACCAGAAGAATATGAGGATTGTTTTACAAGAGTGAAGGAAAGTGGCAGGGTCTTATTTGGAAAGGAGGGGCTTCTGTCCAACCCTATGACAGAAATTGGCAATGGGACCATGGCCCTGAGTGAGAGGACAAAATCAGGAAAGTGAAGGACTTACCAGCTACCTGGAACATTACCCTGGACTCCGTGAGAGTGATGGAAGTCCCTGAGTCTGGGCCTCTGCTAGGCCAAGAAGCTGGAAGACTGGAAGGGTTTGTAGTGCTGCGCTGGTGGGGTGGACCTCCATGGTGTGGCACAGAGCATGAGCCCACACTGGGGCACTCCAGCTTCCAGTGGCTGGGCTGCCAGCAGACAGGGCATGGCCTGGTGGGTTGACAAGGATTGGGGCAGCTGACTTTTCTGACCACATTTGAATCAGGCCCCTGGCAGAGTTGACTTTGGCCAGACCTCAGCTGGATGGGGTTTGTTGGACTTGCCTTATTCTCCCTGTGGCATTGCCATTGGCCTCAGGGAGGATGCCAAGGTCTGGGTCTGGAGCATAGGCTTCTGCTGTAGCTGAGCCTGTTGGGAAGATTTGGCCACCTCTTCTTGAGCATTAAAGACCTTAAAGGCCAATTTTTACTCACTCTTATGCAGGGATTTGGGGACCATCCTCAGCCCCCCCCTTTGTATATCTGGCAATGACTGAGAAATAAAATGGGTATCCAGGATTGTGGCTCCCCCTAGGGAGTCTGGGTCAAGGCAGGGAAATTGAATCATGATCTCTTATAATTGAGTTAGAAAAAAGACTAGACTTGTTTGTGCTTGAGTGTGTGTGTGTGTGTGTGTGTGTGTGTGTGTGTGTGTGTGTGTGTGTAAGCTCACTGTGTAATTCTGGAGAGCTTATCAAAATTAACAACCTTGTTTGAGACCTATTTGAAGGAGGTAGTGGACCGTGAGGTCCCTTCTCTGGTGCCACCGCCAACCCTGTCACTCATAGGGACCATACTGCTCACTAGGTGGTTCTGGCCTTCGTACTGCCTAGCTGCTACCTGAACCCTTCCATGATCCTCAGGAGTGAGAGTGGAGGCCTGGATAACATCAGGGCCGTGCCTATTAGGTCATAGCCTGGGTAAGATAAAAGAACTCTTCGGTTTAGTCAGATGGATAAGCAGAAAAGCAGCCTAAGCACTTTTCAATTTGGGAGAGATCATAGAGGGAGAAAGGAACATGGCCTCCCTCAGCTCCATCCACCTCCTGGAGAGGGTGGAAAAGAGCAAGGGTTTCTAGGGACTGCACATGAGAGGCTACAGTAAGGATTCAATAGTGTGTGGACAGGGACCAGAGTGTGGGCTGCAGCACCACATGTAAGAGGTAGGGGGTAGAGAAGTCAAGGAGGAGGAGGAGGAGGAGGATGGGGAGAAGATAGGTAAAGGGGAGAGGAAGGAGGAGGAGGATGGGGAGAAGATAGGTAAAGGGGAGAGGAAGGAGGAGGATGGGGAGAAGATAGGTAAAGGGGAGAGGAAGGAGGAGGATGGGGAGAAGAGGCAAAGGGGGGGAGGAGGAGGATAGGTAAAGGGGGAGAGGAAGGAGGAGGAGGATGGGGAGAAGATAGGAAGGGGAGAGGAGAAGGAGGGGAGAAGAAGGAGGAAGGAGGAGGATGGGGAGAAGATAGGTAAAGGGGAGAGGAAGGAGGAGGAGGATGGGGAGAAGATAGGTAAAGGGGAGAGGGGAGAAGATAGGTCGGTAAAGGGGAGAGGGTTGAGCATTTGGCGGAGCTTGTGGTAGTAAAGGGGGAGCAGTGGGAGAAGAGAAGATGGTCATACTCTCAGAAGGAAGGGAAGGAGGAAGGGTGGGCGAAAAGAAAGAAGGCTAGCCAGTAGTCAGAGCATGTAGCAGTGTTGGATGGGGAGGGGTAGACGGGGCTTGGGGGAGCGGTGGGGGTGCCAGTGATTCAGGTGGCTCAGACAGGTGAAGGACTTGAGGTCTAAGTCCCCAGATGAAAGGGTGTCTGAAGGTGCCACAACCCTGGTCAACAAGACCTGGGACATGGAGGAGTGGCTACAGAGGGAGGGACAGGATCACAGTTCCCGAAAATTAAGGAGTTCGGATCACCTGTTTGTATGGCAGAGAATTTCACAATGATGAAGCCTGTTATAGTCAAGAGTGCCCTCTGGTGGCTATGTAGACTGGCTATCTAGTGTGACCCGAGGCCAGGCCATAGAACAATAGAAAAACAGGCGCGGAGGGTGCAGGGCCTGAGACAACCCCAGGCTGGATAAATTTCTCAGAAGGTATCCCAAGGGCAACTGAGGATCAGGTTTAGATCTGGTGTTGCCCGTTTCCGAGGCTGCTCCAGAGACTGAAGACTTGGGCACAGTATCCCACGAGATAGCCTGGGGTCAAATAGAGGGGAGTGGGACAGCCTTGGAATGGACATCTCCAAATCTAAAGATGACTTTTGTTTCAGAACGGGCTTGCCCTGTGAGTGTGTGTGTGTGTGTGTGTGTGTGTGTGTGTGTGTGTGTGTGCTGCTTGTGTGTGTGTTTGTGTGCATAACTCTTGGCAGGGGGCCCAGGGGTCCTGAACCCAGAAAAAGCACCCAGTGACTTTTAGGTGACAGCTGGGAAATGACAATTTACCCAGAGTCAGGGGAGTAGGAAGGGAAGGGGAAGGGAGGGGGCAGAGAATGGGGGAGTGGTCCCCACACAATGTGTTGGTGGTGGGGCTGGGGATCCCTTCAGAATTTTGGCACCAAGATAATAGGTTTTTCTCTCTCGGTGACACAAATATAAGCATAAAGTAGATAAATGGGCAGGTTTGCCTGTTTCAAGTAACAGGGCCCAAGAAGCTGTGTGCCTGGGTGAAGGCAAGGGGGTTTTGTAGTTCTTAAGCAAGGAATGATGATGCATCAGCCAGGAGCTGGGATTGTGCACACATATGGCCAAAAGCTGAGCCCTGGGCAGGCACTCTTGGGTGGGTGCAGAAACCGGAAGAGGAGGGGTGATGACTTGTCAGCCAAGAGTTTTCTCCCTGCTGGTGGGGTTGAAGGAAGGAGAGCAGATGGGGTTTCCCAGCTATAGCATGGGCAAGCACGGGTTCCAACAAACTTTTTTTTTAAATCACTAAATGTACATTGTAAGGAGAGAAAATCACTCCTTGCTTGAAAGCAGTGAAAAACCTGTGGACACATGGTACGGCTGAAGATGATTCAACACTGCCTTTAAATGCACAGGAAATCTTAACCAGATCTGAAATAATACTTATATACCTTAATATGAATAATTTCCAAAATTAGCCCTCTGAATATATTAAGATACAACCACTTTTATTTAATTAGAAAATTCCATCAGTGTTCCTCACCCCCAAAACTTGGGAATTTGACTGTTCACCTGTCATCTAAAAATAATTGATGCCATCCACTTACACTTTCAGAAATGCCCTGCCATATCTGAAATTATGAGATTCATTCAAATAAGTGGGAGGGCCCCTCCCCCAAACAACAACAAAAGCAGGCAAACAAATAAAACAGGCAACCAACCTTTTCAAGCACCCAATGGCCAGGCAATGAAAAAAAAGTTGAGGCTTTACTCAGAACACCGTAACACTGTTGCCAATAGATAGTTATCTTCTTAGAGCCAGAGAACAAATATCAGTAGACAAAGAACAGTGGAGAAATTGGTAGGACACAAACAGGGCAAGAAAAGTACCAGCAAACCTGCAAAAAAAATTGTTAAACAAAAAAGTACTAAAGATTGGAAAAATGTTGATGCCCTTTGTCTAACAGAGAAACAATAGGAGTTTAAACCATGCAGTCACACTCAATATACCGCTGTGCTTTGGTTAGATGACGTCTCAGAACAGTATTGAACTATAGTTGGCTACTGCGCGTGCGCGAGCGCGCACGCGTGAATGCAATCTTATGCATGGTACACAGGTGGTCAGACACAGCCATGGGTCCTCTCCCACTTTTTCTGAGGTAGGATCTCTTATTTACTGCTGCACACATCAGGACAGTTGGCCTGGGAACTTTTGGGGATTCTCTTGTTCCCAAGTCCCTTTCAATGTGGGAGCACTGGGGCCTCAGTCCTGTCCTACTGGGTCTGGAGATATATATATATATATATATGAGGATATATATGATATATATGAGGATTTGGACTCTGGTCTTCTTGTTCGCACAGTAAGCACTTTACCCACTGTTTGCTGCCAGCCCTTATCTTGAAAATTCCGTCTAACTGCAGCTGAAACACTGGTAGGTTCTGCTTGCGTCCCTCTGTCCAGTGCTGCCTACTGTCTGGCGTCTAGAAGCTATTCTTCCGTACATTGTCTTCTCTTCTTTGTTTGGTTTTTTTAATTGTGTAAAATGATAGGATAAATCGGTCATTTTTCTTTCTCCCCGTAAAAGCTGAAAGTGGTGTCCTGATTTTCTCTTGAGTTGTGTAGTTTCAGAGAAGAGATCGGCTGTCATTCTTGCTTTGTTTCCTTACAGCGCTTTTTGTCTCTGGCTACTCAGAAGGTTTCCGGGCTGATTTTAAGCAATTAGATGCTCATGTGTCTTGGCAGGGTTTTCTTTAGACTTCGTTTTCTCAGTGCTAATTGATCTTTCAGATCTGCGAGTTTATAGTTTACAACAGATCTGGATAATTACACATTTAAATATTTTCATATCGCCCCTTTCCAAAGCTGTATTTACACACCCTTCAGCATTTCGCTATTGTGCGATGTATCCTGGGGCTGTGTTTATTTTTCTTGAGTCTTTTTGCTTTTTCACCTCTATTTATTTTGAGTAGCTATTACTTCAGTTCAAGTTCACTATGCATGCCTTCTATGGTATCTAACTAGCTGTGCACCCACGCCTGTACACTTTTTTATTCACTAAATTTTAAAATCCCTATTTGGGTCTTTTGTAAAACACAGATTAATGTGGGATTGAATACAGTTGTGAGCGTTCCTCAACTAATTTAACCATAGCATCCATTTATATGGTTTTTATTTTTAATCACCATACAAGGTGACAAGTTTCTCTATGGCATTGTTATACGTACTTAATTTTATTCTTTCCCAGCTCTTGGCTCCTCTCCCCTACCTCTCTGCCTTCCCTGACCAGTTGCACTAATCTGTTTCCTCTCTACTTTCAAATCCCATGTATTCCATAGAACCCTCCGGAACCCTTGCCGTTTCCCCTCCTCACGGACAACTTTACAGTCCTGACCTCTATCCATACTCACTCCCATGTGAGTACACATATGTACAAGTTAGAAAGTAGAATGTGCATGTGAGACACACATTACTGGTTTATTTTGGAATATAACATTTTCCCCCAAAATTCTTTTTTTCTACAGTTTTCATAATTTCATTTTTCTTTATGACAATAAAATTTCATTACGTAACATGGCATTCATATCCATCAATCTGTCAATGGACATTTAGACTGATTCCATTTCCTTGCGGTTATGAATAGAGGAGAAATGAACTCAGATGCTCACATATCTTCGGGTAGAATATAAAGTCCTTTGGCCACATGACCAGGAATAGTATTGCTGGATGTGTGTGTGTGTGTGTGTGTGTGTGTGTGTGTGTGTTTTAATCAACTTTCACACTAATGTCCACAGTGGCCATAGCAGTTTACACTCTCACTAGCAATGTTAAAGATTCCCATTTCTCTACATTCTTCCCAGCATTTGTTACTATTACTTTCTGGACGATAGCCATTCTGACTGGATCGATCTGGAATCCTAGCATAGTTTTCTTGCATTTTTCTAACGATCAAGGATGTTGAACACTTTTGAGTTTTCTGTTGCTCTCATTGGACCATTTACTGATGCTAGTGAG
The DNA here is from genome assembly GCF_011064425.1 of Rattus rattus. Classification (NCBI taxonomy): domain Eukaryota; kingdom Metazoa; phylum Chordata; class Mammalia; order Rodentia; family Muridae; genus Rattus; species Rattus rattus. The sequence continues at coordinate 77,515,839 of NC_046168.1, read as the reverse complement.
GGTTTTTTTTTTTTATCGTTTAGTCTCTGCAGTTGCTTGTATGTTAGAGATGGATCTCTTTGTCTGAATATGGCTGCTGAAGATCTCCTATTCTGTAGGAATAAGAATGTTTTCACTCAGCTGGGGTTTTCTCCCCTTTGGATTTTGATTTTATGAAATCCCATTTTTTTTTCAATTATTGGGGCTGTTTCTTGTGCTAATAGGATACTATTCTGAAAGTTCTTGCTTGGATCTATGTCCTGAAATGTTTTCTTCTAGAAGTTTCTATGTCTGGGCTTTAAATTCGGGTCTTTGATCTACTTTTAAAGAGCTATAAATCTAATTCAATTGTTCTGAGGGTGAATTTCCAGCTTTGCTGGCACCCTTCAGTGAAGAGGCTGTCCCTTTTACAGTGTGTTTTTGATGTCTTTGTGATAATTAGACATCCATAAATTAGTAGGTTTATTTCAGGGTCTTCTATGGTGTTGCCATGATTTGTATTTCTGTTTTTGTGACAGTTTTATACTGTCTTCGTCACTGTAGCTTTGAAATACAGTTTGAGGTCAGATGTGACAGAACACTATTTTAAACATAAACCGCCTTGCCATCTTCAAAATTATGGTTTGTGGCAACATGGTCTGGAAAATGGCAAAATTTTTCTACACAGAAAAAAATACCTCTTTAATCTTTCCTCTTCTAGAGATGCTCATTCGGTGCCTGCATTTAGTTTGGTATCCAATGTGAATTAATACAAGGTGTCCTTTTGATGACTCATAGGACACACAGCAGAAGATGTGGTGTAAGTATAGACATAAAAACCTTCTACAGTTTCAGGCCAGAGGAAGGATGGATCTAGCTATTTTTCATGATGTTTTGGTATTAACTCTCTGTTTCTTCTTTGAACAGATAGCTCCCTGATTTCTCTATAATGACCACCTATACATTTCGTGTTCGGATTCCTATGTCAGGAATGGCAGCTCACCTACATCTCTTCTAACTCATGTTCTAGGTGAGGACTATAACAGCTATCGTTAGTGATGGACTAAAATTATGATTAAAAATTAAGATGGCTGACATATATAACCGCTTCGGGCTCATGATTTAAAATATCATACACTGCATGCTTATATTTCTTCTGATATAGCAATGGAGATAAGAAAATATTTATACACCCCTGACAGATGATTATATCGACAAGATCTCATGTGCTTCATCTTTTAATTATTGCAAAAGAACACTTACGAGTTATGTTATTGGTTTTTTTTTTCTTTCACAGGGCTATTTGTTTTCATGTAAAACTGTATACTTTAGCTAATTCATTTTTGAAACTATTTGGAATTTATTGTCAATGAAGTGCTAATCCTAAATAGATGCCCTGCTGTGTTTGTTGGCCTCATTTCCTTTATTTTTCTAACGTGTTAGAAGATTAAGAATATAATAATGTCAATAATATAGTTAATTTAAATATGTGAACAACAGCTCTTCAGGAATAGAATTTTCTTAGTTATTTAATATGCCAAGCATATGCACTGCAGTGACCTATACATAAAGAAAAATTGTGATCTTAAAGACAGTTTGCAATAGTCTAAACGATAGATGTGACATGATTTCTGATAAAGCAAGCGAGCAAACAAGCAGTCTAGTTGTTTTTATTTTTTATTATTTTATTATTTTTTTTTTAGACCGTGCTATCATTACTTTTGGAACGAATGGTTAATCCTCATTTGCCAAAGCTGGATTGTCCTTTCTCAACAAGATGTTGTAATTTTCACATTGACAGCCAATCAAAAAGAATCTATTCCAAATGATCAAAGCACATACTTCAGAGGCCAGTTTCCTGAAATGACAAGGAGGACAGCTTTGTGTGAGAGAAGAGCTGACGTGTGCTTTAATCTCCGGATCTCGGTGCTCAGCACCCCATGCTACCTTAGTTGAAAAGCATTTTGTTCTTATGGTTTTCACTAAGTGTTTTCTTCTTAAACACTTTTCTTTAAAAAAAAAAAAAAAAAAACCAGGGAGTGGGATCTGTGAATGGGAGAGATTACTAATGGTATAACAACTGCTTTACCATCTAATCTAATACACTTACAATTGACTGGCTTTTTAATGTTTGACCCTATCCTCTAGTTCATAAATTGAAATACAGATGAAAACAAAAAGAATAAAGGAAAAAAAAATCAAGATTTTCCTATTGATAATTTTGGTATTCAAAGTTAGCCACTACAAGAAAAAAATCACACAATGGAAGGGAAAGCATTGTATCCAGATACATGTTCAGAGTGGCCTAGACATAAGTCTGTTAGGCCTGGAGCACAAACCAGAAGATGGTTTTAGATGCTTAAGCCAGGAATCTCATGTAGGGGCGGGTCTGGTGGTAAGTTCCTGTTCCCCAATTGGTTCTTAATCTGTCAGTAAAGAAGCCATGGACCAATGGCTGGAAGGAAGAAATAGGCAGGACTTCCGGGGCCCTGGAGGCAAGAAGACAGATGAAAGGGAGAGGGGAGTTCACTACGCTTCTGATGAAGAAAAGTTGACCAGCCACGTGAGATCTCTAAACGGAGTGGCCACACAGGCCGCTCCTACAGGTGGGTGGTCAGGAGAGTTAAGCAGGGACTGGATATAACTGAGGAACTAAAGTTTAGGGCAGGTGGGAGGTATGGAGAAGATAAGAATATTGATAAGGACACGCTTTTCCAGGTGGCAGATAGTAGCAATTGTGCCAAGAAGACAAATTGAAAATGAACAACCTGTGTGTGTCTTTTATCCATGGATTCAAGGGAAGCTGGGTGGGGGCTGCTAGCACAGCCTGTTCCTGGAGCTTAGGCAGGGTAGCAAAGGCTACTGGCAGCATTCTCCCAAAAATGTTCAGAGGAGCGGGGAATTTTCTTGGCCACTTAAGATACATTGCAGGTAAGATGTTTCCATATTTGCAACATAGCAAGCTCCAAGCTGCATCTTCTATGGTTAAATAATGGCTAGATTTTTATGATTCCTTTGGCCTAGGACTTCAGGGCTCATATAACTCAGAATGGTGAAGAAATCCATGATGGTGGTTCTCATTGACTACGGTTGAGTTGGCCCTTGTCTAACCTGAGGTGCTTTTCATAAAGGCAATGACGTGAATCCACTGCTGAGATGGCCAGCTCATTCACAGGACCCAGCCTCAACTCTGCAAATCTGTGGGTCAGAAAGATTCCTGAGTGTAATCGTGGCTTCTCTATCAGTCACAACATAACCAATCCATGCAACTCCTGGGTCCTGCCCTTCAACCACAGGAGTGCATCTCATTCTTCCTCTGTAACCAGAGGTTGCCCTCTTCTGACCACCCTAAATGCATGATATTTATTTTAAGAAAAGCCAATGTTGGTTTTTTCAATTTGCACGAGAACTTTGGAAGAAAAGCCTCACAGCAGTTATCCTGCACGTACTCATTGAACTTATTTAAACACAGAGGCTGGCACTCCTTCTGGGTACAGGGAGCTAAGAATGCACATGTCATAACTGTGTCTTTGTTTTTTGTCTGAGAAAATAGCCTTGTAAGTTTTTAGAAACAAAAAGGTCATACACAGAGACATAAATAGGTGCACACATACACACACACAAGGCATGGGTTTATTTTTGATCATCTACTGATTAAGGAGAATAAAACTTCCACTAGAGTAAAACATACTAGGAATCAAGAGATTTCTGAACAGGTGAAAGAGGTCTAAAGTTAAATGGAGACTAAAGTAAACATCCAAGTTCAACTTGTACATAGCAAGAGGGCTGCTGAGACCAGATCTGACTCAATCAGTTCTCTTCTTAGGTCCTCTTACCAAAGCAAAGTGGTATTGGAATTTTCTTAGACTCTTTCATAAGGATAACAGTGATAACTATATTTACTTGAGAAATAAGTCTAGACGCCTTATAAGGATAAGAAAGTATTTAGTATGCATTATTTCCTCTATTCACTACAGATCAAAGATGTGTCTGTACTTGATAGCTTTCTATTGCTATAATAAATGCCATGGCCAAAGCAACTTACAAAGGAAGAGTTTATTTGGCCTATAGTTCCAAAAGGTTAAAGTCCATGATCTCAGAAAGGAGATATAGCGGCAGAAATAGGAAACCGAGAGCTAACATTGTGGACCACAGACAGATCAAATTCCAAATGTCAGAGTCCTTTTACTCCTAAAACCTGTGTCTAGTGACATATTCCATCCAACAAGGCCACATCTCCTAACCCTCTCAAACAGGGCCATCAATTGGAGACCAAGTTCTCAAATGACAAAACTATAGGGGACATGTCATTCAAGGTCTCTCCATATCCCTTTTCTTCATCGTGGAGCTTGTGAATGATGTACAACTCAAACTGACTACAGAATAACCAGAAGTGTTGAAGTAGAACAGCTTCAAGTTCATCATCACCCCTGCTTTCTAAAGGATTCTTTAAGGCTTTCTATTCTCTTTCATAGTACTGGCTTCACACCAAGACTCAATGCTCTCAGTGGCTAAGATATATCTGTTAGGAACCAAAAGACTTTATAGTTCCTCGCCTGTTTCCTGACTGATGTATCCTTTCTCTTGTGTCTTGTGGCTCTCACATCGTAGCCAGCAGCATAGCCACATATCTCAGATGAAATAGTAAATGTATAATGATGCCAGAATCGGTGGTAGTGGAGCTTTCACTGTCCATTTTAGCAACTGAACTGAAATGCTCCAAAGTTATAAATCTACACCAAGAACATATGGTTACAAGGGACAGCAGAGATGGCCATCTGTGGACTACATACAATTAGTTCTTGTAAAATAGCACTTAAGGACGTTCTAGAAGTAAACAAAGGTTCTCAGATTCATTCCACTAAAACAAGGTAGACAGGTTGCCTTTGGAAATTCACAACTGCCTTTGGAACAAATACTAATTCTTAATTCTTGGTAAATAAGGTGACTCAATGGGGTACAAAGGAGACTGTCATAGACTGACTATTTCAGAGAAGGGTGGAGGGCGATGTTGAAGAAGAAACCATTAAAGGATCGTTGGTTTTCATCACTTCAGAGCCTTCCAAATAATAGTCTTCCAGATTTCATTATGGGATATTTCATGACTGCCAAGAGTAAATCAGACAAAATTTCTTATTCATATGTCCTTTTCAGGTACCCAGGCTGTCTGTGATTCAAGTACCATCTCTTGGAGAATGTGTTAGAGGCTTCTATGGGGACAACCATTTTTTTCCAACTATTTTTAGCAAAGTTAAGAGGTATAGAAGGGTGCATCAGCTGGAGCATCAACATATGGCAAACAAAAGGGAAAGTTTAGTCATGTGTGAAACATAGAAATCTGTGGTGGGAAAATCCTAATATAGAGTGATGGCTTAGTTTTAATATCTGGAGAGACTTGCTTGACATTTTTAAATGAGAGAGAGAGAGAGAGAGAGAGAGAGAGAGAGAGAGAGAGAGAGAGAGAGAGAGAATGAACACTCTAGAAAAGAGGAAAATAAGTTCCATAAACTGTAGACTACATAAAGAAGGATAAGGAGAACTTAATTTTCAACTCTGACCTTCCGGGTATGGACAGTAATCTAGCTAATGAAAAATCCAAGCACCCCTTACTAGTATTCTGAGCTCTGTAGGACATATTGGAATCTAAAATCCATCCTCAGATCTTACTAAGCCGAAAGTGATTCCTCTGCTCCAAAGAAGTAATTGACTTTGGGTGTTTTCCAATTCTTGGAACTCAGGAAACTACAACACATTGCTAATTAAGAAAGTCCATAAAAATTAAGGACCAAAGTTTTGTTACCAATATTAAAATTGTAGGAATTTTGTCATGAAAAGGGGGCAGATGCACTGAAAATTAATTTCACAGAGTAATGAAACTTATTAAATCTTCAAGAATATGTGGAAATCCAGATTCAAGAAATTTAAGTAAACCTAACTAGATCCAACAAAACAAGACTCTGGTCCAGGCACACTAAAAAGTACAGAACTACAAAGAATTCTGACAAGAGAAAGGTATCAAGTCACATATTAGGAAAGGTCCGTCAGACAATGGTTTTCTAAGCAGAAACCTTACGTATCAGAAGTGAATGGGCATCAGTGCTGAAAGAAAAATATTGATGACCAATTAGTGAAATTTTCCTTCAAAGCTGAAGGAAAAAATACTTTTTTGGTAAGTAAAAAGTGAAGGAATTCCTCTCCACAGGTTAAGCCCTGCAAGAAACACTAGAGGTATTCCACAATATACATGAAAAGATGATAATTATCTCATAATATCACAGGAATGTATAACATTCACTTGAAGAACAGATAAATGAAAATAAATGAAGAGAATTAAACCCCCAGCATGAAAGAAAACAACTAAATCACAAAAATAAATAATAAAAGGTAGGAAACCCAAATATGCAAAATAAGAGAAATTGAATGAACAAAGTACAAGAAGGAAGTTTGCTGTTATGAATAATAACTTTGCATGTCAATGGACTAAATTAATCAACCAGTTGAGTGGGTAAAAGTATAAGACTCAAGTCTTTACTGCCTGTAAGAAACTCTTGAAAGAGAAGGATTGGAAAGGAAACTCTTGAAATGAAGGATTCTGTTTTGCAAATGGAAACCTAAAATAAGAAAGAGTAAAGGACACTTTAAGTAAAATATGTTGCTAAAAGAATCGGTTATTAGGAAGATGGGGAAATTATGAGCATTTCCATCCAACATGGAGCCATCCAGATTTAAAAGCACATTTTATTGCACGTGAGGAGAGAAATGGCTCTTTGTACAAAAACAGTGAGGTAGCTCAGTATTAACTTCCCACTACAGACTGACCTTCCAAGAGCCAACAAAGAAACATCCGTGTTGAAGTACACCTTAGAGCAAATCTATCAGCAGACCTTTACAGAACATTCCATCCAGTAGCAGCAGAATACACATTCTTCTCAACAGCCCGTGGAATATTGCCTAGGATGGAGAATATACCAAGGTATGGATAAAATCTCAATAGATTTTAAAAAGCTGAAATTGCATTGTATAGTGTCGAGGACCACAGTGGAGTAGAACCATATGTAGGATTGAGCACACACAAAGACAGAACCGAATAACACGCTCTGAAATAACCAGTCGGCAATGGAAGAAATTAATGCAGAAATGGACAAGCTTATAGAAACTAATTCAGTGACAACACGGTACTCGCCTCCTAAAAGTTCTATAACCTCTTCCAAACAAAGCCGACAAATGCGGGCCAAAAGTGTAAATACCTGAGCCTATGGGGTACATTTTTCATTCAAACCATCACACAAGTCCAAATAAATACACAAGTGAGGAAGTAAACACAGAGTGGAGGGGTTCTGGGTCTTCTTTGGTGAGTTGCAGTAAGGATGTCTGAAATAGTCAGAGGTAATCCTATTATTGCATTTTACATATATATATCACATAAGTGATTTATGCCACTTAGGATAATAGCACCTTCTACAATAGCCACAGACTTTCTAACAAAAGTCCCAATATCAAGCATGGGAAATCCTTGTGGGTTGTTAGTTAGGGAAGTCCAAGAGACTTCCAGAACAATGTAGGCTATTCCTGTTGTCCTTTGTTAATTCCTGAAGTGGAAGGTCGGTTCCTATTGCTGAAAATACCATGCACTTTGGACATAGGACTTGAAGGATTTGAGCCGAAACTGATTCAAAAGCTGCCTCGTCTCCTCCTCCTCCTCCTCCTCCTCCTCCTCCTCCTCCTCCTCCTCCTCCTCCTCCTCCTCCCTCCCTCCTCCTCCTCCTCCTCAGGAACTAGCCAGGATTTACCAGAAGGTGCTACTTAAGATTCTAAGGGATTGACACATAGATTCTAAGGGAACAATCAATAGTCCTTCCTGGCTGTGGTGTCTAGGAACCACAGTAGTGATCAGCAAGACAATGTAGCCCTAAAAATGCACTAATGGCACCTGTGTCTGGTGGAAAGCAACAGCTGCCTAATCAGACGTAAGGCCCATTCAACGGAAGGAAAGTCATGGCTGGTACTGGGCATCTAGGCGGCCACCTCTGGCTAGATATTCTACAACCACAGTTTACAGCCGACCACACAGTGCATTCGCCTCCACAGGGTCTCACAGTGCTCACTGGTGTGTTGAAGGGCATTGAAGAGGGTGGCTAAATTAACAAAGTCAGGGTTTTTTTTTTTTACAAAATACTAATTAATCATTTTCTCCTGAAATATAATTTCATAGGAAAAAACGTAATACTATGTAAACCATTTGTCATTTTATCAACTCGAGTGCAAAATATAATATTATTCAGGAGTTTGGAATTCAAATGTTATAGCATTCTCTGATTAGTGTTGACATACATGACGTATAGGATAGAAACATCGTAGGATATATCTATAACTATATCTATATTTATCTCTGTATATATATGTATATATATCACATATATCAGAGGATGCACACACACACATCTTCTATCTAAACTGCTTACATTTTAGTGAGAAGTGTAGAACTCTTGGTCAAAAACCACCTTTATTTTGTGAACTCACTCCACAAAAACATTTCAATTATTATGGATCTCTTGATATGACTAAGTTTTCATTTTCCCCTCACACTTTGCTGCAAAGATTATAGCTATTGGATAATTATTTGTTACATATTATGATTTCTAAAAATGGTGGTATATTTTCCTAAATGATGTTTAGGAAAGTAGTGGTTAAGCTGTCACAATACAGCTTGACATTTTCAAACAACTGGTTAGACTGAAGAGCTCAGAGGATTAGATATGTTCTATAAAAAACGTTAGGGAAAATTTTATTTCCCTTCCACATTCAATGATAGGAACTGGTTTGGGTGAGCTATACATCAGGCCTTTTCTGTTTCAAACCATTCATCTTCACATTTAGATGATCACGGATATGATCATCGAAAGAGGTTTATCTGAAACACTTCGTTGCCTTTCAAGTCTGTGAGACCTACTAGGCAAGATAACTTGTATAGGGAGCATTGTGACAGCACACGTGAGAGACTGGAGACCCCCTTCAGCTTCCGTGTTGACAGACTGGAAACACGGAAGAACAGGGCGGAAGGTGCAACTGAACAAAAGCAGCTTGGTTTCCCAGTCGTCCTCGGAATAACGAGGAGTGCTTGTTATCGCCTTCCTTCTTCTTTATTGTGACTACATTTTAATTTCTATTCACATGTCCACGCCAAGTGAATTGCACTCCAAGTTTTAAAATAATGCATAAAATATTTATCGTTGCAGAATGTTTTCCTCCACTGTACCAAAAAAAAAAAAAAAAAAAAAAAAAAAAGCTTAAAGTGACCAAATAAAACTCATCCTTCAAACTCAAGCCATTTTGAACAGGTCATAAAAATGACTTATTCTATTAACAGTTGAATCAATAAAGTAGAGTCTTCTTTGGCACCATGGGAATTGCATGATAGAGTTTTCCTTTTCATCAATAACTCTGAATATATCTGTGTTAATAAATGTCTCATATTTCTCATCCCAGCCCGTCAGGGGAGGGAGGAGAATCTCAGCTCCCTGATATTATTCACTAAGAGACTCCATGGACAAAGACTATGGAATTCTTCACCAAAGGCTAAGACGGTGACTCACTGAGGAAAGGTAAAATTATTTTGAATAAATAAAACTTAAATTGTATCTCTTCCTGATCTTCAATAATTTCTTATTTACCTAATCTCATTGGGACATTGTTCTTGATGATTTTCTGGTTTTCTTTTTGCATACTGTGTTTTCTATTTTTTTAATCTGTTCATTTTCTTTATCTGTCACAGGTAGATTTTTTTCAGTTAGATCTCATAGATATTTTTCTGTAAACAAGCCATATAAACAAGATAAATTTAAACAATGCTTAGTTTATTAGTTTTGTGACTTTGAAATGTCAAGTTTTTATTTGAGGCACACACACATACACAGACACACAGACACACACACACACACACATATGAACTTTCAGACAAAATAACAACTTTTAATAGGAAGATACTTTTCCGTCACGTATGCAAGATGTAGACAATTTCAAACTCATGACAAACTTATTTTCTTACAACGTTCATATGGTGGGCTAACTAGTGACAGATGTTAAGGTCGATAGAGAACAGTAAAGGACAAAATTCTACTTGTGCACATCCATAAAGCAATTTGTTTTCAAATGAAACTAGTTCTAGTTTGTTTTCTATTCCTATCATAAACAGCATGACCAAAGCAACTTGGCAGGGGGTGGGGGGAGTTTATTTTAGATACTGGGTTGTGGTCCCTTATCAAAGGACACCAAGGCAGGAACGTAAGCAGAGACCATGGGGAAATGCTGCCTACTGGCTTGCCCTCACTCCATTCTGTGATCAGTTATTTCTACAGTCCAGGCTCACCCACATGGGAACGGCACCACCCACAGTGGGTTAGGCCCTCCTACATCAATGAGCACTTAAGCATGCCCCAGAGACATGCTCACAGGCCAAGGTGACAGGCAGTTCTTCAGTTGGGGTTCCCTCTTCCCAAATGACTTGTGTCAAATCAACAAAACTCAAGACAACAACGGAGATTCATTTACTGTAATGACCGACTTTCACAGATACCAATCTCTGGATTTCCTTTTGCCCATTCTCATGGCTAAAAATAAGCCGTTTGGTGTTAAAGTTACATTTCCTTAGTTACTAATGATGTTGAGCCCTCCATCTTTATTTTTTTGTATTCCTTTCTGTTGGATTGTTTACTATTGATTTACTCTGTATATAATTATACTATTTTTTGCCTATTCTATGCTTTTCCCATTCATTTTTAAAGGATTTTTTTATGACATGAAATTCTTAATTTGGATGGGGTAAAACTTATCAATTGATCTCTATCATGGACACAGCAGGTATTCTAAGAAAACTGTCTATTCTAAGATGACATGCTTTTAGTGTGTCCCCTGACGATTTAGATGTTGAATTTTAATGGCAAATGTGATCCTATAAAGAGAGGGGACCTTGGGAGGCAACTCGGCCATAAGGACTCCTCCCCCTCAAATGGAAGGTTGTTAAAGAACAAGCTCTGGCAGCCTTTGACAGTCTACTCTTGGAGCCTCAGCTGCACCAACACATCCTCCTCCTCTCTGTGGTATGCAGCAGCAAGGCGCCATCTTGGAAGTGAGGATCTGATCTTCACCAGATACCTAATGCACCAACATCTGCATCCTTTTCTGTCCTTTCCGGCTAGGACTACTCCTATCTTGGGTTTGCAGCCATTGGAAATAACTTACCTTCCTTTGTATGTATCCTGATGAGACTTGCTAAGTGACTGCATATACTTTTATCCTTTTTGGAATATCTATAGGCACTGTCTTATTAAATACGATCCTTCTTTCCCTTTTCTGTGTGTTCTCCTGGGACTATTTGAAACCCTTCCACTACTGTGAAATCATTTTGGTGCTTTCCGAGAATGATTATTTTTTTAGTTCCGTATTCTCTATTGAGTACTTCATGTTCTGGATAGTTTCATGGCTGTGCCAATATGATCTTAACTCTAAACAATAAGCTATGCAAACTGATAGAACTGTTTCATTTGAGTGTTTGTATGACGTTTGGGTTTTAAGTTGTCCCCCTATTTTAAGGATGTTCTGTATGATCTCAACCGTACCAGTTACTGCGTCCTTGTACTTCTGAGCGACCAACAGCATCAACGCTTGACTCATCTGCATATCCACTTTCACTTTTCATCTATTTACCACTGATACTACTCTCTCGCTTTGTTGTATGTTTTACACTCTATAAATATATCCCAAATCTGAAAGAAAATAGAATCTAAAGTAAATAATATTTATCCTCATTTAATTGTCTTTTTCTGACAGTGTACTAGAGGTAAGATGGGTCAGTCAGCTTTAGGGCTTAGCTGGGTCTGGAGCGTACTGCAATTTTTACTTTAATTAGTTAAAGTAATTAATTAATTAATTAATTTGCTATTCGTGTGTGTGCTGCTGGGGATAGAACTTAGGACCTCAAACATACTCAGCATCACTCTGCCATGCCATCACACCCTAGCCCTTTGCTGTGGCTTTAATTTTATTCAGTTGACCATTGCTTAAAAGCGTATGTCTAGTGAGAGTGTAAATTTTCACTGGCCAGCACTGGAGTCTAAGCACTGACAGGTTTCAAGGGTCTGTTGATGTTTCACAGGCAAACCACTAAATTCAGAATTTTTGGAGCCATCGCCGTAATTTATTGCCATGCTAAAAGATTTTAATTTCACCTTGGTCTCTCTCCTCTCTTACCCTAATTACTTTCTCTACCTAAGGAGATCTGCTGCAACCTTCCTCGTCCTTCTCAGTCCTTTAGAAAGCTGACAGGCATATATTCATGAACGAGGTTAATGTCCTGTCCATCTTAAGTCGCTGACAGAAAAAGCATGAAGCTACCAGGCAGGGAGAGATTCCTGTGAGCTTTCTGCCATTTCTGGTATTTAAAAATCTAGATTGCTGTGAGGGGTTTAGCATGACTGCTTAACTAAGTGTTAGTTGAACAAGATGGACTTAGAACCTCTTTGTAGAGATAGTATCACATCAGTACTTCAGAATAAACCTGTTTTTAAAAATTACACAGTCAGTAGAGTTTGATTTAATATAGTTTGAATGACACAGTTTTATTTGGTGGACCAGGGCGTATTAAGATATCATTACTGAACACTCTAACCTTATTGCCTAAATAGCTTCTTGGCCTAGTGTAACTCTGTCATAACGTGATTCTTGATCCTATCTTTGCTTCTCCATTGCTCACTGAGGAAGCCTGGGAATATCATGGGACTCTGTTACTTCAGTGTTCTCAGTCAGTTTGTTACCCACTCTAGGGAAGATGTTAGAATTAACAAGCCTCTAAAGTACTTGGAAACTTTTAAAAAGGTACTATGTAAATCTTAGCAGTCGTTACCATACACATTTTCCATTTAAATATCATTTTTTTGTAATTCAAAATAACACAACAGAGTTTTCAGTTTTATAACATCTATCACCGCGCAGGTAAGGCCCAACTAATGACTTGCAGAGCTGGCCTCTCCGTTTCCAAACAAAACATTAATAGAGCACAAGCTAGATTCTCTTTAATATTACAGTGCAGTGATCTGAATCCATAGGAACTTGCACGCAGCTGTCAATATTTGAGAAGGAAAACACAATTTGTAGAATTCATGCTGGAGCCTCTTAAATCAACACCAGCACTTGGATTTGGATTTGCCATGTGTCCCCACACTAACGATGCTTAAAGAAGACGTCTCATCACATGACGAAATGTGGTGTGGCTGTTGGTCACAGTGCACAGCTAGGTATTTATTCTTCCTGAAGGCAAAATTAGGAGTGCTTGCTTCCTAGCACAGTGGGACTATCAAGAGCACTTCTTTCCATATTCTTCAGTGAGAATTCGGAGTAGCAAAATCAAGTTCTAAGTTATAATCAAGATTCAATATTTGTGGTACCTTGGCAAGCTACTTTAGAGGTGGGCCATTTCAAACTGTGGTAGAAGTGAGAAGAAAATGTTCAAGGCCACTTGAGCTCTCTGATAAAATTAATAAGTAGTATGCCAGCCTGAGAACATGTCTTTGGATACATGGTCATGGACTCCGGTGTCAGGCATAAGCCTCGTGAGAAATAAATACGTTTTTAAAAGCCACCCCAAACTGCCTTTATTCTCAAAGCTGTGAGCTATGGGAGCCATGATGTTTTATTGCTTTATGAAAAGTTATTCCTCAAAATTTACTAGGTTGGAGTATCCAAGTCATTATTGAAGATGTTTAGATAAAACTCACATGAGAGTTTACTTATTGATTTATCTGCTTGTACTATAACTATTTATTAGCGTCTAAAAGACTGAGTCTCTATCTAAAAGATGGCTACCTCTAAGGATAATATGTGCAAATCTGTATTTGAAACAATCTTCTTACAGATGGCAATTATATAGACTAGTTGCTTGTCAGTCTTTAAATTGTTTGTATATGGTGTGACGACAGGCAATGTGTGTGCGCGTGTGTGTGGTGGTGGTGGTGGTGGTGGTGGTGTGTGTGTGTGTGTGTGTCTGTATGTGTGTGTCTCTGTGTGTGTGTCTGTGTGTTGGTTGGTTGATTTTGAACTCACCTGAGAAGTGGCAGTTCTTGCAATTTCTAGGACTTTATTTGTGCTTGTGTTAGGAACAGAACTTTTTTTTTTCCCTTTTTTTCTTTATTAACTTGAGTATTTCTTATTTACATTTCGAATGTTATTCCCTTTCCCAGTTTCCGGGCCAACATCCCCCTAACCCCCCCTTCCAATCCCCATTACCACCCTCCCCCCAACAGTCACGTACACTGAGGGTGCAGTCTTAGCAGGACCAAGGGCTTCCCCTTCCACTGGTGCTCTTAATAGGCTATTCATTTCTACCTATGTAGTTGGAGCCCAGGGTCAGTCCATGTATAGTCTTTGGGTAGTGGCTTAGTCCCTGGAAACTCTGGTTGGTTGGCATTGTTGTTCATATGGGGTCTCGAGCCCCTTCAAGCTCTTCCAATCCTTTCTCTGATTCCTTCAACCGGGGTCCCGTTCTCAGTTCAGTGGTTTGCTGCTGGCATTCGCCTATGTATTTGCTGTATTCTGGCTGTGTCTCTCAGGAGAGATCTACATCCGGTTCCTGTTGGCCTGCACTTCTTAGCTTCATCCATCTTGTCTAATTGGGTGGCTGTATATGTATGGGCCACATGTGGGTCAGGCTCTGAATGGGTAGGAACAGAACTTTTAATCTGTGTTTTCTTCCTGCCAGAATCTTTTCAAATCACTTGAACTCTTTAATGAAAATGATCCTTAAAATGGAGACACAGTGGACAGGTTTCCTTAAACAGGTACTGCCATGCGTTATAGTAGGCAGAAGAGTCCCCTTGCACTCAGGGCAGGGTGACATGTGAACTGGGTCAGGGGACTTGCATTCCCTTCACATGTCAAATACTAGGAACGAATTTATTTCCCATTTTGTGTGAAGAGGGAGAAATCCTAATGCTTTAATTTTGTATTCTGTCTTGTTCATCCACTGAGCTGTGTCTGCTCTCCTCTGGAGCTCAGAGCCCTAAATGATTCATTTTCGAAAATGGAAAAACAGAACATGACTAAAGCAAAGGAAAGTGCTATTATTAATTCTCAGATACATCGTGCTCCATGTAAAAATCAAATTGAAAATCATGAAAAAAAATGACAGCCCAGGCGAGGATCAAATTACATTAATTTCTGGTGATCTTTATCTAAAGAGACCCGACAGTTTCTTTCCCAGAAGAAAAGCAGCTGGAGTGGCATGTGGGAAGGCGGGCTTCCGCGTGGGTCAGAAGCAGGCCGTGGAATGATTGCCGGCCTGGCGAGAGCGTGTAAGATGAAAGCAGGAAAGACTCCGTCTGCTTCACAGAAGACACTTTGGGTAAACATTAAAATTGGACACACAGTGCAAGTCAAACCAGGGAAGGAGAGACAAGTTTGGTTGCCAGCGAGCATGAACATGGTTGCTTTTGTTGTCGGATAACGTGACAAAGGTGAAAGAAGTTATCCTCACATACAGCCTGGAGCACTTACCTCACTAGAAACACCTTTCCCTGGCAGGCCTCTCTCCTCCCTGTCTGAGCAAAAGAGTCTTCCCACTACAGCCAAGAGGCCCTATTTTAACCCACTCCTCTGTCCCAGAACCATCAAGCCCCGCCCTTAGCTTCTCTCCACCCTCTCAGGAATTAATCCTCTGCCTCCTGCCCCGCCCCCTCAGTCACAGTTTGCTCTCTGCCACCCATCCCATTATACTTCTAATGCCTCAGAAAACATTCTTCCAGAGCTACGGAGGTGACGGAGGTGACGCAGCAGTTTAGAGCACTTGCTGCTGTCACCAAGGATTCGGTTTCCAGCACACATGCTGTATCACTCACAACTTCCTGTGGCGTCTAGATCTGAGGCCTCTTTCAGGAAGCCATTGGCACCTTCGTACCTCTCCCTCCCTCCCTGTGTTCCTCGAACCCCCCTCCCTCCCACATACACTAAACACACAAAATAGAAATCTTTTAAACAAGACAGCAAATGTCTTGACCCAGCTGCTCTCCCTGATGTATCCGCTCCTATCCTCCTTCCTTGTAAAATCTGTCAAATAAGCAGTTTACATCTGCTCCTCCGTGTTGTTCAACCCTGTCTGGAATCATGCTTCTCTAATTATTATTCTCCTATTCTTCAAAGCAGAATCGCTCACTCTGCATCCACTTATTGTCACCACCTAGTTGATGGTTCTCTCCTGCCCCATCTCATTGGTCCCCTCACTCTTGGCTGCTCTTATCCTGTCTTTTCCATTTCCTGTCACTAGTCCACACCCCCACACACACCCCGTCTAGCATCGGTACTTCCTCTTGAATATATTAATGTCTCTGTCTTTAAGACAAAACTGTTTTTCATTTGTGGATCCTAGAAACTGAACCCCGAGCTTTGAACCTGCTTCCCAAATGACTCACTACTGAGCTGCATGCCTAGCGAGACACAGAACGGAACATCTCTCAAACTTGCGTTTGAATTTCTCTTGTCTTCTCTTCCGTGCTTGTCACATCCTCACTGGTTCCAAGTCAAGGGACTGACTGACCGAATGAACAGACATCCTATGTCCCACTCTATCAAAGGCATCGATATCTTCTGTCCTTCTTACAGGGACAAACTATAGTCATTTACATTTGGTAGGTCACTATGTAACTGTATACAGTTAAATGTATGGGAGTCACTGAAATGGGAGTCAGAAACCTGGATACAATGCATGACACGAGTGGTTATTACTAATAGAAGAGGATAGAGCAGTGGCTTGTGGATTCTAAAGAAGTCTATGCTCACAGATTCTATTGAAGTCTATGTGGGCATACATTTTTGACATAATTTCTTACTTTAGTTTCCTTTATTACTAGTGCACAATAAAGATGAAAAGTATCAGTATATATATATGTGTATATATATATATATATATATATATGAACCACGAGAAACAGAATGTGTATATAAATGCTGAAAGATTACAAAGCACTTAAAAGATCTTCACGCTCTTTCTGCTCTACCAATGATAAATTCAGTGAGGTTTGTTTCTGGGTTGCCTGAAGCCTGGTATGTTGAAGCCTTTCAATTAACTAGGTAATATATTCATGCTTCTTTCTCAGACTGACATTCACTATTTTCTCACTGAAACTGCTTGCCGACCGACTGCAGAGGAAATGAACTCCAAGTCGTGAGCAAGGTGATTATGTGCTTTTGTGCTAGCCTGGCTTAGCTGCTGGCCTCCTGGGAAAGCCCAGTCTCCTCACTATGTCAAGTCGCTGAGGTTTGATTGGTTGATCTCCTAGGAGGCCAAGCAGATAGACTTTCTTACTCAACTCCTGCTGCCTATTCTTATGCTAAGTCTGTGAAAGCCAATAGCCAGACTTCTCTTTAGGTTAAAGGCCCTACTGGGACATTTTGGGGAGTGATACCAATAATTTCATAACAGGAATTCGTCCATGTAACAAGAAAGTGAATGAACGAAATACATGACACAGCTTTATAACATAGTTACATCATAATTCATATCCCTCCCATTCAGAAAAGCCTTCCTTAGTCATAATTTCTAACCTCTTTCAATCAACCTGTTCTCTAAACCCTGATAGACATTGACATTTTTTCTTACTGAATTCTGTAGAATGCGTGCATTTTGTTGTTGCCCTGACCACTCTGTCCTCTTTGAGCTAGAAAACATACCCCAAAGTTTAGCTCTCTACCATCTCGTGAGTCAAGTACAATGTGTCTGTTCACCAACTCGTGACCAAGAAGCTGGAGGGAGCATGCATGGACAGGAGGGGCCACAGAGGAACAGAATTTCTTGGGGATTTCCAAATTGCAAAGGACACAGATCAAAGTCACATTTAACTTTATCTTTTCTTTCACTTGACAAACATTACTGAGTCCCTTGCTCTGCAGACTTATCTCTAGAAGGTTGGGTTGTAACAGCACACAAAATAGTGCACGGTTCTCGTAGCTCAGGGGCTTGCACTAAAGTGGAACGACACAGATGGCATAAAAATAACAAAATATTAATTATAACATTGTAGATGCTATGATGGCGTAGAAGAATAGTGATACTGGAAGGTTGCTGGTGGGAGATGTTAGGGCAGAGGACACCTGACCGTGGAGGTGAGAGTTGTATAAGGAATTGAAATAGGAGAGAAGCAGCCATTCGGTCATGGCCATGTTCTTTCTGTACACAGGGAGTTCAATTTAAAGGCCTCACGTTACAAACACCCCTGGCATGACAAATTCAAGCTCAAACGGAGTGAAAGAGCGGGGGAATAGGGAGGAAGAGGTGAGAGTGTATTGAGAGCAGAGGGATGCTGTGTGTTAGTTCATTCAAGAGATTTATTCTGGACCAGTGACATGGCAATGCTGAGGAAAAGAGACCGGTTAAGAGATGATTGTAATAGTATTGACGACACGACAGGGAGCAGAAGCACAAACTTGTGGAACGTGATTTAGTTCTGATAGGCAGTGTGCAAAATATAAACAAGAGAATCTCCTGATTAGATGTGAGTATATTGTGGACCAAACTGTGCCCTTTCTTTATGTGTTAAAGCTCCAACCTCGTATATGATGACATATGGACCTGAGGGTTTGGGGAGGGAATGTGAATAGGAGGAACGAAGATAGTGACAGAATGTATTTGTCAGAAATTGGCAAACTGAATGACATAGATCCATCCCAGTACTTCTTTCATTCAATGAGTCCCCGCGGAGCGTCTTTGGGAGAGGAAGTCAGATTAGATAAAGTCGTGAGGGGACGAGGCCTTGATAACAGAATGAGAACTGAGAATAGATACCAGAGCGATTCTTCTCTGCTCTGTGATAACAGTACGACCTCGAATACGGCATGCCACCAAGAGGGCCCTCACTAGACTCTGACTTCATGACACCATTGTTTTACTCTTGTAGGTTCCAAGGCTGTAAGAAAATGCATTCCTTTATTTAAGCCACCCAAGACTGACTCTTCAATGCCAGCTAAGCTGACTAATGCTGGCTACAAGGAAACAGAGGACACAAGGCTGCCAGAGGCTTGAGTGGCTCCAAGGTGGCCCTTACATTCATTGAGGCTGGAGACAATAGGTGGAGGGAGTGCCAGACGGGAAACTCAGGTCTGGACCCAGGAACTTTGAAATCGCTATCAGCTATCCAAAGAGATATCATGTAAACAGCTGAATAAAAACTTTCAAATATAGATACAAGATGGTTGCTGGGTAAAAGACAGTCACTGTGGCTTTTAAAGGACAATGGCTCCTGCAAAGCAGTGATCTGTCTTTCGCAGAGCTTGACGCACAGACTAAGTTGAATCAAAGTATCTGGCCTCCTCTGGTGGGATCTCCTCCTCCGGATCCTTCACAGACCTCAAGCATTTACCAAAGAGGAAGCTCTGCTTCTTAACACTGACCTCCAATCCTTAATTTGGACTTTTTTCTTCAAAACAGTGGCAATCAAAGAAGTATGATAGAACATTCCCTGAGCCTGAAAACTCAGGTTTCTATGATTCTAAGATTATTATTTAATAACTGTCATCTTGCCTTTCTCAGTGATTTTGAGTACTAGGGCTTTGTACGAGTTTGTGTGCTGGTATTTTAAATCTACAGGTATTTTCCTTTTCTATATATGATAAATACATGTCATTGGAGGCAAGGCTTTAAAGACAAATTTATTATAATCAAAACATAGTTGTCACTCACAGTTTGGGGAATAAAACTGAGCTATTTTGTCGACAGTGACTTCTCGAAGATGTCCTTGTTCTATGGACCAGCTCAAAGAAGGTTCTGGCACTTAGTTTAGAATTGTTTTATTAATTTTAGGCACCAAAAGAATAGCAGAATAAAACAAACCAACAGACATTGACTTGAGGTTCTCACTGCCAGTTTCTTACATTGTATTTCTACAAAACAGGAAATTTGAAATTAAATAGTTAGAAATACAGAACATGTTTTAAACCACACAACAGAGTAATAAACATTTTCTGGCAAGGAAATGTTGGGGAAACCATAGCGGGCTGTGCTTCGATGATCTTATGCCAGGGAATGAATGCAGGATCTGGTGACCTGCAGTTTGACAGCCTTGCAATAAAGCAAGAAGGGCTGGGTGGAAACGTCTGAGGTGTGTGCTCGGCCTAAGAACTGTAGTTTTTCTCTACCTTTTGTTTCTTCTTCTAGAAAATGGAAATGCTAATGACACTTGGCCAAGAGGGAGGTAGAGCGAAGACCAGATATTATATTAAGAATGTATTCTAAAAGACACTTCCTGGGCTGGAGAGAGAGAGCACATTTCATAGGAGTGCCTTCTTTGTAAACAGAAGCACAAAAGGCTGAGTCAAAAGACCGGACATTCACATTAAAAGTCCCTCTTGGCCACATGTACCAGCGACGAAGGGTTAAGGGAGATAACTGCAGGTCCCCTGAGTGTTGTGGGGCACCAGCTTAACGAGAGACCATGTTTCAAGGGAATGGGATAGAGTGTGACAAAGCAGGGTACCTGGTGTCTGCTTCTGGCCTCTGTATGCCCATGACCACATGCACTGGCATGCACTGGCACACACACGCACACACACACACGCACACACACACACACACACACACATATGTACATGCACTACATACTGCACACATTTATGTACAAAATAAAACAAAAGTACATTTGCTAAAATACTATGCAACTGTAAGATAAGAGTTATTTTACTCCTGATAACAAGTATTTTGTTTACAAACATTAATTCTGATATGCAAAAGAAACTTTAAATTTCTGTGTCAGAGTAACTGACAAACTTCTCAGTAATTCTATGCATATAAATCTTGACACTTACACACAGGGATATGAAAGCCATTACTTTTGGCAACATTAAATCTGCTTAATGACTAGTTTACTGACCTCCAGGCACACAGTTTTACAAAGCACATGTAATGTAGTGGTTGTTTGGATGAAAATGGCCCCCATGGGAAGTGGCACTATTAGGAGGTGTGGTCTTGCTGAAGTAGGCGTGGCTTAGTTGGAGGAAGTGTGTTGCTAGGGGTGGGCTTTGAGGTCTCAGAAGTTGGATCCAGTTCTTCTGCTGCTGTCGACTCAGATGTAGAACTCCCAGCTCCTTCAACCCTATGTGTGCTTAGTCGATGCCATATTTCCCGCCATGATGATAATGGACTGAACCTCCTGAAATTGTAAGGCAGCCCCGTTAAATGTTTTCTCTTCTACAGTTGCCATGGTCATGGTGTCTCTTCACAGCAATGGAAACCCCAACGAAGATAGCATATGTTTGTTAAGACACAGGAATACAAATGTAAAACTATGCACTTTACTGAAGCCATGAGTACCAACATGGAAACCTTTGATTCCAGTCATCCTAATGACAGCAAGCACCGGCCAACCCCCTCACCATGGCGGCCAAAAGCTGCTTCTTAGACAGGCAAAGATTTCTCACTGAACACTAGGAAAGACGGCTCATGAAAAATTCATTCGATTGCCCTTCTCTTCTTGTGATAAGACAGATGTATAACCAGGATCCCCCTCCCATGGGGTTCTCCTCATGGCATTTAGGAAATGAACTTGGTAGTACTCAGGCACACACGCACAAGCTGACAGGGTGCTGAGCTTGATGAGCGCACCCTAGGTGAAGCACGGCCCACGCCTCAGATCAAAGGTGCCACACATTTTAGTGACAGTATCTTTAAATGCAAAAGACCACCCCTGTAGAGTGTGCCAGAGCTCACACTGCTGACAGGGTTATGGGAGATGCCGGGGGAATGTCGACTGTGTAGAAAACAGGCTGGTAATTATTCATGAAACTTCAGGAAATAAACATTCACTTTCAAGAAATTGTTTTCAGCTGCTTTAAAGGCAAGTGGCAGCTAAATTACAGTTTGGGGAAGGAGAAGTTTCCATTTTCTAATTTGATGCATTCTGTTGCTGGGTACGACATTACACAGACTCTGGGCTGCGGCATCCTGTCATGATTCAAACCCCCAGGCTGAGCACAGCTGAGAGGGCTGGGGGTCCGGTCACAATGTGGGCTGAATGTGCTGTGAGAAAAGTGCCTCAGAATGTGGGGCGATTCTTTGGGCTCTCATTCTTAGGATTCCCAGAAGCGCTTTTGGCCGTACACATTGTGGCTGTTCCTTCTGCATCCTCTTCACGCCAAGCAGTGATGTGTGTGGAAAATGCTGGTCCTGTTGAGGGACAACCTCAAACTCATTCTTCCACGGCTTTGCAGGGAAATCAAGACTGGAGGGTTGAAGAAAGCAAGTGATGTGAATCAAAACAGACAGTGTGGGTGCTTGCTAGTTGACCAGTGGCTGTCAATAAAATAAGTAAGGGGCTGATCTCTGACAGTGTAAGAAGAAAGAAAGGAAATTAAGTTTTATTAAAAGAGATAACAGACGTGCTATCAGAGAGGCAGTTTCCTATTGCCTGCTGAGTCTCATGCCTAATGAGAATTCCCAGCTCTGTAAATGAGAAAGTGTCAGAAATGGTTGTGGAGGCTCAGGGAGAGTCACATAAAACTCATTTTATTTCAGAGGAGTGTGTGTGTGTGTGTGTGTGTGTGTGTGTGTGTGTGTGTGTGTGTGTGTGTGTGTGTACTGTAGAAGACACATACTAGTATAGGAAGTCTTCCTTAATTGCTTCCTGTTTGTTTTTGAGGCACGACCTCTCACTGAACTTGGAACTTGTGCTTCACCTAGACTGGCTGGCCAGCAGTCCCCATACATGGTCCTGTCTCTGATCTGGGTTCAGGTGTGTCCACTGCTGGGTTCAGGTGTGCCTCTCCTCCCAGCTGGAGATCTGAGCTCAGGTCCTCATAATCGAGTGACTAGCATGTTACTGACTGAGCCATCTCCCTAGTACCAGATATTATCCACTTGAAATGTTTAAGATACTCCAAGAAATAATTCAGGTCTGACACAGAATTTAAAAGTATACATTGGGCCAGTGAAATGGATCGGGGTGTAAGTAAAGCCACCCACTGCCAAGCCTGAGGACCTGAGTTCAACCCCTAGAAGATCCACTCCCTGCAAGCTGTTTTGTGACCTTTACAAATTTCTGCATTTGTCTCTCTCTCTCTCTCTCTCTCTCTCTCTCTCTCTCTCTCTCTCTCACACACACACACACACACATACACACCATCAAATATATATACACTTTACTTTAGTTTGACACCTCATCCCAGATCGTTTTGCCTTATTATGAATAAGAGATATACATTCAAAAGGGAAAAAAGTGTAGCAATTTTATATGTAATTAAGTCAACATTTCTGGCTGAGGTTAATGTTTATTATAAGAAAATTAAAATAACATTTTCTAGTTCTTTCTCATTAGGAACTTATTACTATTTATTACATTGCCAAGGAACTTAAAAAATTTAAAAAAAAAAGAAATTAAAAGGTATCCTGAGGGTGATTATTACAAGAGTCATTTGTTTTTCTTTTGTGTGTGAGTGTTATGCCTACATGTATGACTATGCACCAGAAGCTTTCTGGTGCCCATGGAAGCCAGAAGAGGGTGTCAGAGCCCATATAATTGGAGTCAGATGATTGTGAGCTGCCATACAGGTGCTGAAAATCAAAGCTGGGTCCTCTGGCAGAGCAGCAGACACTCAGCTGCTGGGTTATTTCTCTAGCCTCACACTTGAGTATATAAAAAGGATTTACAAGGTCTTCTTCAGATAAATGTCCTCTTGCCTCTCCGAGTTTACAGTGAAACAAACTGGTTGATTTAGACCATTTTAGAGCATTGGGCCTCTGGTAGAATTAGACCATCCAAATGAAGCCTTTGCCTCACAAATATTTCCATCTTTTTAAAAGTATGGGTGGCCCAAATAATTGAAAATGGAATAAAAGAGGAGATGAAGGGGCTGGCTTATCTGAGTGACTACACCTCCCCCTTACTGCACAGATTAAAGATGTTGGTATGCACCTGCATGCTCCAGGACTCTGACTTGGGAACAAACCAGAGACTCCGAAGGACGGCTCTTTATACCTCTTACGCTTAGTGTGAAATGTTCCTGGGTTGCATAGAAAATGGATTTTCTTTTTCCTAAGTAGATTTTCAAATTCAGATATTTTGAACCGTGGTTGGCTGATTGCACGGTTCACAGTGCTGAATCCCAGAAACCTGGTAGAGTAGGAGATTGGCAGACACCAGAGCACGGAGGGTGCAAGCGCAAACACTCCAATTTCCGAGGTAATAGGTTGTTTGGTGTGGAAAGAGCTGCAGCAGGAGTGAGAAATCAGAGAACATTAGTATCTGAAGTGTGAGAGCTAAGGTCTGCTGCTTTGTATCTTGAAGTTATGATTGTGGAACCAAAGACCACATTTCATATTCTGCCAAAAAAATTATTACTGATTCTGAATTTATTTTAAAAGTTCTCAGAAAGGAGGGCAACTTGTATTGCATTTATATTTTCTTTAAAACTTGGTGAGGGAATATTGGTTATGAATTGACACATTTAGTTACTACATCTAATTTTTAACTGTAATGAAATACTTTTAAACAAGATTGTCACAGGGTATTGGCATAACAGTTTACCTATTCAACAGGAAACCTTTGTCAAGAGTTATTAAAATCTCTGAGTTATAGAAACTTAAATAAGTCTCAAGTAGGATTCTGGTTAAGATGGCTCTCTAAACTTACATTTAGCCACACTAGTCTTTCTGTAGGAGGATTCTTCAATGGGGCCACATGGCTTGTATAACACAGCTAGACTGATTGAGTGACTTTGGGCATCACTCAATTGCTTCAGGAGACCGTGGATGGGTTAGACTTCAAGATGTCTTTGTGCAGTAGAAGTCGAATGGGAAACAGGGATGTATGGCCTAGACTCTTGCTCTAGAGTCTAAAGCAGTGATTCTCAACTTAGGGGTCAACTAACCCTTTCACAAGGCTCACCTAATACCATTCTGCATATCAGATGTTTATAGGATGATTCATAACAGCGGCAAAGTTACACCTATGATATGACAATGAAAATAATTTTATCCCTAGAGGTCACCAAACACGAGGAACTGTATTAAAGGGTCACAGAATTGGAAAGGTTGAGAAACCCTGTCTAAAGCAATGTAGTATGTGTGGTGGGGTGACGGTTCATGGCTGCATCCCAATTTGTATTCAGTGTCTGTAAGAATTCTCCAGTAGCAAATAGTTCAGATAACTATAGCATTTGAGGGACTTTCTGAACTTCCTGTTCCATTTGCTCCATCCAGTGAAGAAGTCCTTAGCTCAGGGTAGACCAATACTGGAGTGTTAGAATGATGGGAACCACATGCCTAGTTATCATCTTTATAAGTTTCCCATGTGTCTCCATGTTGTTGAATGTCTCTATTTAGCACTGTGACATCTTACTGCTCTGCTTCAAACACTCCCAGAGAAGAACCATGGTTTTCCTTTGCTTTAGTCCCTCTTCTTGTGGAAGAAAGAACACTTATGAGCTTTATTTACTTGCTTCCTGGCATTATTCTGTTCCTCAATACTTTGTTTTATAATTCCCTCTCTCTGTTCTCTTTTCTCGTGCTTGTGAAGGATATAACCCAGGACTTCAGGGAAGCTAGTCAAGAGTGATACCACTGAACTATGATTCAAACCCTACCCTTAACCTTTCAGAGGGTGACAAACTGAGGCACAGAGCACTAAATGTTCTAGACCACAGAGAATGATCATGGAATGAGCTTATAAACCTATGCCTAGTCTACCATTAAATAGGCACAGTGGATTGGGATGAAGAGGAAGGCATCTGGACATAATGGAGCTGAGGTAATAACCCCAGAAGGAGGAATGCTGATGGACATATGTTCCAGTCTCAGACTCAAACATCTTGGAATAATAAAAATGACAGCTTTAGTTTGACCTTCAGTGTCTCCGGTCAGTACTCTAGAAAGTCAGATTTTTGTTAGGCAATTTCATGACCCAGTTTGTAAATTGATATCAAAGATGTAGTAGCATATGTTAAACGTGATGAGCCAGCTTCTTCATATTTTTAGATGTTTCTGATTTTTCCCCTACTTTTAACCATTACAAACCTTGACTGGCTAACTCATCCTTTAAGGAGATTTTGTATTAATATTATGGATTGGAACGACAATGGTCTCTACAGTTTCATTTCTGAATATTTGCTCCCTAGGTAGTAAATTGCTCTGGGGTGGTGTACAACTTTTAGAAAACAGGACTATCTAGTAGAAGTAGGTTAGTAGATGTGTATCTTTTAGTAATCTATCATCTATTTATCATCAATCTATATTTCATTATCATCTCTCTTCTTTGTTTCTTTTAACTGTGTGTATGTGAAGTTGGCTATCTTCTTCAATTACATTCTGTTTTATTTTCTGAACCTGAAGGTCTCACATATGCGAAGAGACTGGTTTACCAGCAAGCTTTGATGATTCTCGTGTCTCTACCTCCCCAGAATTGAGATTACAGTTGTGCACCGAAATTCCTGGCTTTTGATTTTGTTTTTTACATACATGCTGAAGATTCCAGCTCAGGCTATGCTTGAATGGCAAGCATTTCTGACTGCAACCCAGCCCCTTGCCCCAGCTCTTCTCAATCCAACACAGTGTGAACAGCCTATGCCTTATTACATTTGTTCCCATGGATCGGATGGTTTTACCCTGCTTTCCTCATTATGAAAGACTGAAATCTACTGACCCAGGAGCAAGAATAAACCTTTGCTCCATTAATTTGTTTCTATCAGGTACTTTAGTCACCACGATGAAAGTAACTAACATGGGGACATTTCCTTTTGGACTTCCTCAGATAAGAATCAGTCCTTCATTCCTTTCACCTAATAATATCATGTAGTCATTGTTTTTAATAGCTGAGTAGTACTCCATTGTGTAGATCTACTACATTTTCTGTATCCATTTCTCTGGCGAAGGACATCTGCGTTCTTTCCAGCTTCTGACTATTATAAATAAGGCTGCTATGAACATAGTGGAGCATGTGTCCTTGTTATATATTGGAACATCTTTTGGGTATATACCCAGGAGTGGTATAGCTGGGTCCTCAGGTAGTACTATGTCCAATTTTCTAAGGAACCTCCAGACTGATTTCCAGACTGGTAGTACCAGTTTGCAATCCCACCAACAATGGAGGAGTGTTTCTATTTTTCCACATCCTCATCAGTACCTACTGTCACCTGAGTTTTTGATCTTAGCCATTCTGACTGGTGTGAGGTGGAATCTCAGGGTTGTTTTAATTTGCATTTCCCTAATGACTTAGGATGTTGAACATTTCTTTAGGTGCTTCTCATCCATTCGATATTCCTTGATTTGTTTAGCTCTGTACCCCATTTTTTCCTTTTCTTTTTTTTTTTTTTTTCGGAGCTGGGGACCGAACCCAGGGCCTTGCGCTTGCTAGGCAAGCACTCTACCACTGAGCTAAATCACCAACCCCTCTATACCCCATTTTTAAATAGAATTAGTTGATTCTCTGGAGTCTAACTTCTTGAGTTCTCTGTATATATTAGATATTAGCCCTTTATTGGATGTAGGATTGATAAAGACCTTTTCCCAATCTGTTGGTTGCTGTTTTGTCCTATTGACAGTGTCCTTTGCCTTACAGTAGCTTTGCAATTTTATGAGGTTATCTGAGTGAGAACAGTCACAAAAGAACACACATGGTATGCACTCACTGATAAGTGAATATTAACACCAATTCTTGGAATATCTAAAATTTCACAGATCATATGAAGCTCAAGAAGAGGGAAGACCAAAGTGTGGATACTTCATTCTTTCTTAGAAGGGAGAACAAAATACTCACAGGAGGAAATACAGGGACAAAGAGTGGAACAGGGATTGAAGAAAAGGAGACTGCCCCACCTGGGGATCCATCCCATATGCAGCCATCAAGTCCAGTCAGTATCACTAATGCCAAGAAGTGCTTGCTGACAGGAGCCAGATGTGGGTATCTGTTGAAAGGCTCTGCCAGAGCCCTACTGATACAGATGAGGATGATTACAGCTAACCATTGAACTGAACAAGGGGACCCCAATGGAGGAGTTAGAGGAAAGACTGAAGTAGCTGAATAGGTTTGCAACCCCAGAGGAAGAACAACAATATCAACCAAGCAGACCCCACCAGACCTCCCAGGGACTAAACCACCAGCCAATGAATACACATGGAGGGAGCCATGACTATAGCCATGTAGCAGAGGATGGCATTGTACAGTATCAATGGGAGAAAAAGTCCTTGGTCCTGTGAAGGTTCATTTTCCCAGTGTAGGTGAATGCCAGGGTGATGAGATGGGAGTGGGTGGGTGGGAGTTGGAGCATCTTTATAGAAGCAGGAGGAGGGGAATGGGAGGGGGAGCATAACATTTGAAATGTAAATGCATGAAATATCCAAGAAAAAAAATTAAAAAACAAAGAAACAACAACTACAGCAACAACAAAAACCATTATTACTACAAGTCCAAGATTACTCTATAAGTAACCTTGAAGAGAAGCTTCCCTCAGTCATGAGATTAATAATAACTTTCATACCCTCTTGTTGGAAGTCAGGATCCTCTGAGCCAACTTGTAACCTTCTTCATGAAATCAGCTCTGCCTGCTTTTGAAAGCCCAATTACTTGGCATATGGACTGTTTACATCACTCAACTAAGTATCCAGCCACCCTCCATCCATTTTTATGGGAGTTTTACTCTAATATGGTCTTGGGGTCTAGTGTAGGGGCTTGAGTTTAAAGATCAAGGAAGACTAGGAAAGGAGGCTCTGGCTGTCCAGCTATGTAGAAGGCGTTATCTATTCTGGGTGAAGTCTTATCTCCAAACTGCTTTGCAATTACCATTGCTCTTGTCAGTAATCGTATACCCATGCTCTGATTGTAGACATTCATGTCTCCTGTCAGGAAGGAATTTTAGCAAGAACTCTCTAGGGGCAAGGCTTAATACTTCTGTATGAAAACCTGAGACTAGAACAAATTAGTTTAACTTCTAACTAGTACATTCAGTTGTATTCTGAAGCAATTCAGTTTTGATTTAACTTTCTGATGCTCGAGAATACGGCCAATCAAATGAACTGAGGAAGTGTGCAGTGTAAGCAGAAGACAGAGGTTTCTGTCTACCATGCAATAATACTTTCTCCTTTGTTCAGATGAGGCTGAAGGTCATATCAAGTCATTGGTCTTAATTTTATTTCAAGATGGCAATGGGTAAACTATGCAGTATGGTGGTTAGAGAAACTGACCCATAGAGATGGTTCCCTTGTCATAAGTGGCTGAGAATATAAAAATGGGCCATCAGAAACAAGAACCACGGAGACAAGCAGTCCTTCACTAGTTCTGAGAAATAAAATAATAATCCAATGAGATTCTTCATTTTCTCATTGAGAGCTTATTTAAAAGTCAATTTATAGTCTTTGTTTTATTTTCTCAGAAAATAGTCACTAAGTATAACATTTCAAACTGCCCATATCCTGGAAGATTTATATGTATCTCCTTTGAGAGTGGTAAGTTCGGTAGGTTTCAATAAGATGGAGTGTCCATTGTTCCCATTGAAAAAGCAAAACATCATTTGGATATGAGCCCAGTAATGGTATAGCTGGGTATTGGGGTAGAGCTAGTCCTCATTTTCTGAGAATCTGCCATATTGATTTCCAGAGTGGTTGTACAAGTTTGCACTCTCACCAACAATGAAGTTTTCCTCTTGCTCCACAACCTCACCAGCATGTACTGTCCCTTGAGTTGTTGATCCTAGCCATTCTGATGAGTGTAAGGTGGAATTTCAGAACCATTTTGATTTGCATTTCCCTGGTGGATAAGGATGTTGAACATTTCTTTAACTGCTTCTTGGGCACTAGAGATTCTTCTGTTGAGAATGTTCTGTTTAGCTTTGTAGCCCATTTTTAATTGATTTATTTGGTTTATTGGGGTCTAACTTCTTAAATTCTTTATTTTGGGTATTAGCCCTCTATCAGATGTAGGGATGGTGAGAATTTCTTCTCATTCTGTAGGCAGCCATTTTGTCCTATTGACAGTATCCTTTGCATTGCAGAAGCTGTTCTGTTTCATGAGGTTCCATTTATTAATTTTTGATCTTAGTGCCTGAGCTATTCAGAAAGTTGTCTCCTGTACCAATGCATTCAAGGCAGTTCTCCCACCTTCTCTTCTATTAGATTTAGTGTATCTGGTTTTATGTTAAAGCCTTTGATCTTGACTTGAGTTTTGTGCAGTCTTTTACCTGCAGATATCCAATTAGACCAATACCATTTGTTAAAGATCCTTTCTTTTTTCCATTGCATGGTTTGGATTTCTTTGTCAAAAATTAAATATCTATAGGTGTGTAAGTTTTTTCTGGGTCTTTGATTTGATTCCATTGATCAATCTATCTATTTTTATATCAACAACATGCAGGGTTTTTTTTTTTTTTTTTTTTTTCGAGCTGGGGACCGAGGGCAGGGCCTTGCGCTTGCTAGGCAAGTGCTCTACCACTGAGCTAAATCCCCAACCCCAACATGCAGTTTTTTTTTTAATCACTATTGCTCTGTAGCATAGTTTGAGATGAGGGATGGTGACACCTCCAGAACTTTTTTTTATTGTACAGGATTGTTTTAGCTATCCTGGATTTTGTTTGTTTGTTTGTTTTTCCATATGAAGTTGAGGATTGTTCTTTCAAAGTCTGTAATAGCCAGAAACTGAAAAAACACAGATGTTCCTCAATGGAAGAATGGATAAAGAAGTTGTGGTTCAATGGAATACTGTTTAGCAATTGAAAACAAGGACATCATAAAATGTGCAGGGAAATGGATGGAACTGGAAAATATTATCCTGGGTGAAGTAACCTAGACCCAAAAGGACATGCATGGTCTGTACTCACTTATAAGTGGATATTAGTCATAAAGTACAGAACAACTACACTACAAGCCACAGACCCAAAGAAGCTAAATAACAAGGAGATTCCAAGGGAGAATGCTTGAATATCACTCAGAAGGGGAAATAAAATAGTCATCAGAGGCAGATGGAGGGAGTGGATGAATGAGGTGGGAGGGGGATAGAGAGGGAAATAAGGAGCAGGGAGGATTAGGTGTGGGAAAACCTAGGGGGAGGGATGGGAGAGGGGGGAGGGATGGAGAGAGAGGGAGAGAGAGAGAGAGAGAGAGAGAGAGAGAGGGAAGATCAAGTAGAAATGGGGCTCAGAGGGTGACTCTGGCTGAGATTCCTAGGGGTGGAGGGTATGGAGCCTGATGTGGCCACCTACTGTAGCCAGGCAGGACTCCCAGTGGCGGGATAAGAAAACCAATCCACCCACAAAGCCTTCATTCCAAAATTTGACCTACCTACAAGAAGTCCAGGGACAAAGATGGAGCAGAGACTGAGGGAATGGCCAACTAATGACTAGCTCAACTTAAGACCCAATCTATGGGAAAGTGCCAATTTCCGAGACCATTAATACTCTGTTATGCTTGCAGACAGGAGCCTAGCATAACTGTCCTCTGAGAGGTTCCACCCAACAGCTGGCTAAAACAGATTCAGAGACCCACGACCAAATAGTGCAGGAAGATTGAGGAGTCTTGTGGAAGAGTTGGGGGAAGAACTGAGGGATCCAGATGGGATAGAAACTCCACAGGAAGACAGAATCAACTAACCTGGATGCTTGGGCCTCCCAGAGACTGAACCATTAACCAAAGAGTACACATGCGCTGGACCTAACCCCCCCACCCCCACACACATTACAGCTTAATCTTCACTCAGCTCCCCCAACAATTGGAGATGGGGTTTACACTGACTCTGTTGCCTGCCTGGAGATCCTGTTCTCTTAACTGGACTCAGTGGGAGAGGATGTCCTAGTCCTGCAGCGGCTTGATGTGCCAGTGTGGGCTGGTACCCATGGCTGGCCTTCTACCTCTAGAATAAAAAAGGGAAGGGGATAGAGGAGGGGATTCGAGGAGGGGGGCTATGATCGAGATGAAAAGTGAGTAAATAAATGAATTAATAAAGAAAAACAGAAAAAATAAAAGAAGACCATTAGGATTCAGGATGTGTATGATCTGTTCCTGATTGTTCTGTTGTGGCTAAGCTATACATACTCCTCACCAGTGACCAAGCTGCCTGCATGGCTGTTAAGTCAGCTGAACAAATCATTACAGCTTTCTTCTCAGACTGTGGTTTTTTCCTGTTTTCACCACTTCACCGTGTTATTTATTTACTTGATTCCTTAGCATGTATCAGCGTGATCATCCATCTAGTCCCCGTGTCTGTCTGTCAATGCCTTTTTACACAATGCTGAGAAAAAAAGTCTCAAATTTTCACATCAGGATATGTAGCTCATTTCCCAGAAAATTAGATTTAGGTTAATAGTTTCGGAAATACACTGTAACAGAATCAGTTTTCTACTTACCAGTCAAATATCATTATCTAATATCTACTTTGTGGAAATACTTAAGTAAATATTAGCATCCGCATACTATTCCTGATGAGGTTTGCTTTTTCTCCCCTTAAGAGATAAAATGAGAAAGGAAACTGAGCAACTACAAATGGGTCTCATCTACAAAGATGAGTACCCAGGAAATTTCGGCTCAAGCACAATCTCGTTATGTGAAAGTCCTTCCTTTAGTGAATGTTGCCATGTTCAAAGATATTAATTAACTAACTCAATAGACACTTAATGAGGTCTCATGTTGTTGTAAGCTTCTTGGTAGTCCAATGACAAGAACAACCTTAAGAAGTTTTAGAAGATGCCCAGTGGGTGAGAGCCTTGTCTGGGCAAGCATACGGACCTGGATTGGAATCCCACCAGCTGTATAAAAGCTGGGTGTGGCAGTGTGCCCTTGTAATCATAGTACTTGAGGGATGGAGGTGGGCTAGCCTGGGAATATTAATGGTTAGCCATTCTAGCCCAAACAGTGAGTTCCAGGTTTAGTGAGAGCCCATGTATTAAGGAAGTAATGCAGAGAGTGAACAATCCTCTCTGGTCTTCTCATGCCTCTGTGCACATGCATCTTCATACACATATACATACAGCACACACACGCACACACACACACACACACACACACACACACAGAGAGAGAGAGAGAGAGAGAGAGAGAGAGAGAGAGATTTTTAAGAAGAATTATGGTGTAATTTCAGCCCTGTCTTCTGTCCTTAATCATCTGTCAAATGTCAATTTGATTCCCTGATAATCAAACAAAAAACAAAAGCAAAAGCAAAACAAAACATCAAAGTTAGGGTTACCTCTGTGTGCAACATATGAAACAAGCTGTGTAAGTTTAAAACCTAGCTAATGATGTGAAATGTGTACATTTTTCCAAAATAGACAAATTAATTCATTGTTTATGATTGCAAACTTTCAGACAGATGGGTCACTATCCATCTAGGCTACATCTATGGTACCTACCTACTCTATTTCTCCCAATAGATTCTAGTAAACAGAGAATCAAAACAGCCAGATAGGGAGAGTCACAGGTTATTGTAGCTCAGGACACCAGAGCTACTAGCCAGTAGCATATCAATTATATATCAATTGATATGCAATTATAGATTTTATATCAACCTATAATTACCACTAGATTTTTTTCCTCCTCCTCCTCCTCCTCCTCCTCCTCCTCCTCCTCCTCCTCCACCTCCTCCTCCTCTTCTTTTTATTCTTCTTCCAAAAATAGACCAAGTCCATAGCAAGAGGCAATAGTAAGAGAACAGTAGTAGACATTTTTTGCTAAGTGTGTTCTCAGGGTGCACTCATATTAGACAGAAATTGTTACCTCTTCCTATGGCGTGATGAGCACATGGTATTGGTGAAAGCCATTCAGTACCAGGTTCTTCATCAACATCAGCAATGGGGTCACGTCCTAGAAACAAACTCGGGTCTATAGCGTTTCCCACCCATGGAACTACCCCAAAGTACTGTGATTTCGGTTTAGGAAAAACAATACAAGCCCACACAAAGAGTTTCCCAAATTTCCAAAGTGGAAAACACTTCCCATTAAGAAAATTAGTTTTCACAGAAATAAACTAGTTCCTTTTGCTTTGGAAGCTGTTGTTAATGAAACACAGAAAACCCAGGGCCTAAGGCTCACCTTAAAAATAAAGGATTTCTAGCAGGCCAGTTAGAAGACATCACACAGCAGACACTTCTTTGATCACCTTTCCTTGCTTTTGGTGTTGAAAACATGTAAAAAACCAAAGATCTATTTAGAGGAAAAAGCTGTAAATGGGTTATTTCACCTAAATGAAATGCAATTTTATCAGAAAAGTTTTTTTTTTCTTCTGTGAGAGGCAACAGAAATTTAATTTAGGAGACTGTTAACCTCCAATGTAACCGATATATAAATCATATTAAAACCACCTTGAAGTTTTTAGTGAGCGGTGCAATAGATCCCAAGACCATTTAAGAAGCCCAGCTAAGTGACTTATGTAAAATGTACACCAGGCAGCAAAGAAGGGAATCAAGGTTAATTAAAAGCAAACACTGCCCATATTCCTCTTTCTTCCTTTTTATAGCTGTCTCCTCTTACAGAGCATTCCAAAGCAATTTTCTCAGTTTTTCTATCAAGATTTCTTTTAGCTGCTTCTTTATGTCTCTCTTTGTCAGACAAACTCTTCATGAGTTTGGATGCCACTAAGGAGACCTTAAGTTTGCTTAAAAATTTCAGCCAATTCTGACATACTGAGTGAGAAATGTTGCCTGTGTCAAGTCACAAAATTCTAATTTTGTAGGGTTGCAAAAGATATCACGTCATGTTAAAAGATTTAAATGGTTTGGGGCAACTACTATTACATTTCATATATTAAAAAGATAAAAGAAATAGGTTTAGAACTCAGAAAACTACATCTGCGCTTGAAAAATATATATGAAGAACTGTTCCATTCTTTGTGATTAAAAAATAATAAAAAATGTAATCATTTGGAAATAGTGTAGAAAGCACATGTTTTCCTGTCTATTGAGCAATGAGATACCACATAACTCTTGTATCATGTCTCATTGACTTTTTCCTATTGACTACAGTAGTGATACCCTTGCCAATGATGACAAACTGTTTTCATTGGTGCTAGCTCCAAGTCAAAGCAGCCACTGGACGTGTACTTTCCATGAGCCTAGTGCTTGCACTGCTACGCTCTCACTGTGCTGTACATGGTAGCTGGAACTCCTGTCTGTGTGACTGAGAAGAATGCAATGGCAGCAAATTAATCGTCAACCTGTTCCTGTTATCAGCATCCCCCATGGCCTCAAGTTGCTTTGAGGACCTGCTCTTTCCAGATGTGTAGACATTTGGGTTCATTATGCACTGACTGTGGGTCCCATTTTCATCTTGGGTCTTCTATCTGTAGACACTAAAAACCTGCAGAGAAGTATCAGGCTCACTCTAATGAGCAGCCATTGCACCTACACATAAAACCCTAAGGAACTTCTTTATCTTACCTTAGTGCCTCTAGGCAATAGAACCCAACTTGGGGGCACAACTAATTCCTGACCCCAGTCAAAGCAAAACAAATAACACACATAAATAAACAAAAATGCATTCATCTAATACTTATAAAGGCCAATTTAGGAGAAACAGGCACAATGGGACAGTCGAAGATGAAGAAGAATTTGTTTGGGGCCAGAATACAGATCTGTATAGCTAGGTATAATAATTTAATAGGTTTATATATAGTTTACCATAATCCAGGAAAAAATAGCAGAAGGAACAAAAAAGAAGGAGTTAGCCAAAAAGGCAAAACAGCATGAAGAGCTAGGGAGTAGAGCTGTCGTCTAGTGGCCAACCAGACCAAAGTTTTCCATGTGAGCATGACAGACCTAATCTGACACCATAGCAACTATTATATCTCAAGACTGTTTTTAGAAAAGGAGAGCCAAGGGCGTATCTGCTTGCCCCTCATTCAATTACTGCTGCTGTTCCAAGTCATACCCATTGGCCTTCCTGCTCCGATGCAAAGGTGTCTAGGAACCACACAGCTCTGAGGAGAGACGGTATCCCAGTGGAGGGTATACTAAGACACAGGAGCAGTGGTGGGGCCGTGTCCCAGTGGAAGGACATCCTGAGACATGGGAGCCTAGGAACCACACAGCTCTGAGAGGAAGTCTCCTCAGCAAGATGTTGCAGCTCCCAGGGGAGGATATGCCAGGTTGAGCTGAGGAGCTCAGGAGCCTCAGCCCTGTTCCCCTTCCTCCCTTTCTTCTCTTCATTGCTGCTTGGCGTCTTTCTATGAGAGAGTCGCACCAGGCAGCAAATCTCATGAAAGAGATCTATTGGGAGGGTGCAGGGTAGAGCGGGATGAATCCAGGGTTGGCTCCCAGGAAAGAACAGCAGTGAATGGAACAAGGGCAGGGCTTATATAGAATTTCTTAGGGGGTGGAGCTTTCCAGGGCAGAGATTTTCAGAGTAAGAATCGGTGGGGTTTCAAGTCCTGGGGAGTCAGGGGTTGGTGGCTTTTTTCACCTCCTTTTCCCTGTATTAGGGTCATGGATTAGGACGGAAACATTGGCTGCAGAGCTAGCTGCTAGGGGAGGCTGGAGAGAAGCTGCCTCTGTGGACAGCTCCTGCGGCACATCGCTCAGGGACATTACCCAGAAAGTGTTAATATCCACACGTTAAGCTGTGAGAAACCACTGGATCATCTAAGGCTTCGGGGCTCTAGTTTGCAGGTGCTGTGATCAATCTTACAAAGTCTATTCCTGGATCCATGTATGGGAAATTAACACAAATCACTGGCTGAGCTGTGCCAGAAAGCTGAAGAGGTTTGCTAGTTTCTTTAACAGGAAATGGCAGAAGAGCAGGGAAAGTAAAGAGAAAAGAGGTATTGACAACATCCTCTAAATGAAAAAAAGTCATTATTTTCATAGTTTCATAGAAAGGAAATAAGAATTATAAAATTGAAAAACATCTAGTATGCAGATTTCCATTCTTTGGCTACTGAGAGAATTACAAAAAGGAAACGATATTAATTAATAAATGAACAATAGCCATAACTTACTCAGTGTCATATTGTGCCAAACGCTGAGACCACCGCGTGAATAATTTCATTTCTAACATGTATCACTGGTACCTACCCCCAACGTGGCTTGTTCGTTTCTCACAAATCACTGATTTTAGTTTGTGAGGAGGTATAAGTCTTAAATCCCCACAACAGCCCAACCTCCACGGCATCAAGGGGTGGCCACGAGACTCATCAATAGCCTTTGACTCACCATGGGAGTTTAGTAAAAATATTCCCGAAAACGCGGTGCTTTTCTGATACACATAGATCCTGCTTATGTCTCCTTTACCCTTCTTCAATGGGATGTTGGTGCTGTATTTGTAAGAACAAAACATTACAATCACAGCTATGAAAATCACACTTGTAGGCACTGTAGTCACTGGCAGTCAAATTCCAGGCTGTAGGAGATAAATCTCTAACTCTCTATGTCATTGTTAATGGCATTTCTGTTGCTAGCCTGATTTTTCTCCTCCAAGACTTTCATGGGTATTAGGCTCACGCTTTTGACTTTTTGCCTGTGCGAAGAGCAATTCCATTCATCAGTTCCCGTCAGAGAACTTGCTTCCTAGATACTTATTAATTGGCTACCTACTATGTACCCAAAACTAGTCCATCCCAAGAAACTGGAAAAACAGTATCTTTCCTTTTCAAGTGCCCTTTCATAATCTTTTTGCCTACCTATAAATTCCTAGAGCTATACCATTGTAGGTAATCAAACTAAACTAAAAGAATAATCATGTAAACAGGAGTCAGTCATAATCCGGTGGAAATTTTCTAGGTACATTAGTTGAGCCTAAATGCATAATCTCCCCTTAACTCAATGTAGGAACAATTTGAAATCAGTATCCTATGTAGAGAATGTTACAAGGTTGGGAAAGATGAAACTATAAAATGGCATAAGTATCTAAGTGTAACTCCTCTAATAGGAGTTATATTTCAATTAAAACTTTTGAAAAGTTTACAAAAAGAATAACAGTTGCTGTAACCCAGCAATGCTACCACTGAGCACATATCCAAAGGAAATGAAACCAATCTTTGGAGAGATATATGCACTCCCATATTCACTGTAGCATTGACCACAATTATCTGAAGTGAAGATGACCTAAGAATTTACTGATTGATGGGGAGACATTGGAAAGGTGCTATCTGTGTACAATGGGGTAGTATTATGTGTTCAAAAGAGAATAAAATACTGTCAGTTACTACATCAGCAAGCCCAGAGAGGACTACTGGAGCACCTTTAATCCCTTTCTTTTTCTCTGCTACTTCTCTTTAGCACATGGACCAGCGACTTTGGACAGTACTTTCAATCTGAGTTCACATTCAAGTGACTTTTTTGTCTTGCCAAGAACAGCAAGGCTTGGCAGGAAGCGAGGCTAAGAAGGCAGTGCTTTTCTGGCAGCTACCAGTGTGTCTTCTAAGAACTGTGGTAGAGACTGTAATGAGGCCTGGGTAGTGAAAAGAAATTCCTGACCGACGTCTGAAAAACGAAAGTCGAAACCCGTTGTTTTTCTTTTTTCTTTTACAGTTCTTTTTTAGTTGGAAGACTACCTTCTTTTTCCTTTTTTAAAAATTGTTTTTTAATGATAACTCATCCGTGAGAAAATAAAGAACACTTTGCAAATAGCTATGTAGGTAAACCTGATGGTTCCAGTAAGCAAATAACAACTTCAAGAGTTAAAAATCCTAACCCTTGCCGTGAACACTGGATTAAAAACACAGATTTGCTTCGCGAGATTTTATGAGGACTTCCTGATGAGGCCTGCTATTTTGTCTTCAGATCTTGAATGGCTGAAAAACTAACTTGTCAATGAGAATATTGACAACTTTTTTATTAAAGCCATTAAAATGATGATTTAACACCATGCCTTTACTTATGATTCAGACCCAACAGCTTGTTACTTCCAGGAGCTGGCACACTGTAAGTGTTCATGGATAGAACAAAAAGCCTCCTGTCCCCCAGAAGAATATGCCTATGTAGATGCTGCATGGGTTTATTAATTCATTAAAAAATAAAACTAATGAACTTTTCTAAAAGAAGCTAAATGTGGTTTGGAGTTCTGGTCTACCCAACATCTTTTTTTTCACCCCCACTGCAGAGCATGTGTTCTATATGAAAGGACTCACAGAGCCTCTAATTCCATCCTTGTCAGGCAGCCTGGCTGGTGAAAGGATAAAGTCTTAATGAGCTAAACAAGTAACTATAAGTATTCAGAGATTTTCCTCTGAATGTGGGCATATGTGTATGTATCTTGAATTTCAGTGAATGATTGCAGATATATCTGAAATTGTAACTGTGCTACAAGTTATTCAACCTTGGTATGAATAACTTACAAGTTATGCCTTGGTAAGAGATTTGGTCAGTTTACAAGCTAGAGTGTTAGCTCTTACTCTTTCTGTGCAACAATGATTGTATGCCTATTTAGTGTCCCAAATGGGCCCTGGGGAAAATGGAACTGAGGGTTAAGAAGAACAAGCTTGGAGAAACAGCTTGTCAGTCAGACATAAATGTAATAAATAAAACCACTAGAAACATTAGATAGTGCCTATAAAGACTATAATCGATATTTTTGTGTGTGTGAAATAAATCTTAGAGGCAAATATGTAGCAAATTAAGTATTCGAAGAAAAGAAATGTAAGCAACAAATCACAGAAAGTAAAGGTTACGATGATGCTGTATCTGGCTGCTGTGACCGTGGGCAAACAATTAGCAGACTTTCAGCTCTGCTTTCCAAATACGCAGTGTTTGATCACTGGAAAGGAGAGGGCTCTATTTGGCAAAGCATGCTCTGCCTTTTGAATCTCAAAAGCACTGATAACCTTCTGATCCAGCTTTCTGGAGAGAGTTCTCCCATGGTGGACATGAAAAATGCAGTACTCTATGAAATATGCCCTCAGAGATGCTTGCTACAGCCAAATGAAAGCCTTTTCAGTACAAGCAGGTCGGGGCCTAATGCCCTAATGCTCTTTTTAATTTTAGCAGAGATGTTACATTGCATAGCTTGCTACACCTACACCCTTACAACTTTACATATTAATTTTTCATTGTCTGAGAAATTACATCAGCTGCTTGTGCAAATATCGGCATAGGCTAGAACATTCATGGGGAGAGGAGGGGAGAAGGTGGGGGCGAGGGAATTTTCTCCAAAGCTGTGCTTCACTTGGATACATCAAGCATCCCATATTACAGTATAGGAAGTTTTTGTAAGGTCTTTTACATGAGATAGGGACAAGTTTGATGCATCTAAGACTGTGAATTGAGGCAGGGGACCTAGTCCTCACAGAGTAGGAGATAAGAGGGGAATCTGGAGTAATGTATAAGTGGGTTTGGCACAGGATACAGAAACTTAATAAGTAGAAGGGGTAGGAAGCAGGGCATGAAGCAAAAGTGGCTAAAAGAGGCCTCATATGGAGTCAGAAGCCACTTGAACTAAGAAGCACAGTTGTGTAGGGGTTGGTGCATGTAGTTAGCGGGTTCCCAACTCTTCTGCTCTTGCTCCTATTTGTCCTTTATACCTTAAGAGCAAAGCATTTCTTCCCCTTTCCCATATCTAGATAAGAGCTGGAGAGGTGGCTCAATAGGTAAGGTTGCAGCATACCTATGAGGACTGAAGACAGGATCACCAGAACCCATGTAAAACTCACCAGGCATGGTGGCCACCTCCTAATCCTCAGAGTTCAGTGTGCAATTCTACCTCAGTAAATAAAAAGGATTGCTTCAAGGAAGACACACAGTTATCAGCTTTTGGGCCTAACACACACACACACACACACACACACACACACACACACACACACACACACACAGACAGATAGACAGACAGACAGACAGACAGAACAGGTACATATGCACATATACATATAGAAAAATTCAAAGAGCTACATAGTTGCCTCTACTTCCAAATTGTATTAGTTACTTTTTGGCTGTGATAAACTACCATGACCAAAAGCAACTCATGGAAGTATTTAAATTGGCTTATAATCCCAGAGGGCTGGATATCTAGAAGGCATGGCGTAGAGAGCAGTATGTTGACAGATCACATCTCAAGAGAACCCCGGAAGCAAAGAGAGTAAACTAGAAGCGAGGAGATGCTATACACTCTGGAAGTTCCCCCTACCTCATCCGTGACATACTTTCTCCTGAAAGGCTTCCATCCTAAAAGTTTCATAATCTTCCCAGACAGAATTACCCACTGGAGATCAAGAATTTAAATATGTGAGCCGATGGGAGACATTTCTTATCCAAATCACCACACTTGCCAGTCATTCAAATTGCATATACTTGTATCCATTATAAATCAACTAATCAAAAAATGACTATGGACCCAGTTTAGCTTTGATATTTCTGAGGGGATGGTTGTGCATCTTCGGCCTGTGGTATCTGAGGTAAAATGGACAGTATTATACATTGTTTCTCCAGTAAAAGCCAACTCACCAGCCATTCCTACACGGGAATGAGTGCTTGCTAATGAGTAGGCTCTGGGAAAGAATTAAGGAAATCTATCTATGTCACAGCGAGGAGACACGAGACCTGGGCGAATGAAGGTGTCCCAATGACTTCAGGTAGTTCAGTTAGTTTTTTTTTTAAATTACTTTGCAAAATGTCAACACATGTCAACCCTTTCTCAATCAGGCACCAGCAAGAATTTTGCAAACACGTTGGAAAACTCACGGAGAGTCTTAAAGGCATTTAAATGTTTGGAGCCTCTGGTTAATTTAACTTTTAGTAATAAAAGGCAGCAAATAAATTCTGGTCTCTGTGTTTTTGTTTGTTTTATAGAAGGTGAAAATTAATTCCCCACCCCAGAGAGACAAATAAGCAGCTCAATGAAATTTTCCCATTTAAGAACCTGCAAGTTAGAACTTATTATTTGAAAAATGAGCTAGAAGCAAACTCTTAGGAAGAATTCTTTTTAGTGAAGGAAAAACAGTATTTTTCTATATTTCTAGATTTTCTGCACTAGACATGCAAATTTAAGATTAAAATAAAATTATATTTAAAGAAAATGTTCTCTGGTCCTTAAGACAGTTTTGGGCTCTAAGTAGGTGCCTGTTTTCTCATGTCTGTCCATGCACCACACTCTGAACATGTTTCGCTTGAACCTCTGGAGATTCTGGTTTATTACTGTTCCTCATCTGACTGGAATCCCCCTATTAGGTTAAAGACTTTTCTTCAAATGTATTATATTCCTGGGATTCAACTTAGACTCATTAGATGAAAATATTCCTAAATTTCCTTAGACACAGGCCTTAGACTTTTGTTGCTTCTAGGAGATATCTGAATATCTGTTCAAATTTTCCTTTAGCAATTTGACGTGCTCTTTAATTTTTAGTACCAATTAAAATGTTTTACTTTTTACTTTGTGGATGTATGTGTAGTGTTGTATTTATATGCCACACATGAATAGGTACCGATGTGCCTACAGAGGCAGGAAGAGGCTCAGATTCCCTGCAGCTGGAGACATAGGCAGTTCTGAGCCTCCTGCCATGGGTGCTGGCAACTGACCTTACGTCCTCTGGAAAGCCAGTGAGCATCTGAGTGCTCAGCCATCTGTCCAGGCCCCAACATCATTTTTGTTTGCTGTCTGTATTTTCTATAGTAGATGTACTACCTATCTGATATTCAAAACTTTAAATGTTTGCTTGGTAAGAGATTTGTTAATTTCTCATTTGGTAATTACAAATGTTTATGCTTATGAAAACTTACATTTCCAAGGTTTCTGTAACATTTCATTAGCCCTCGTTTCCATCCATGTATGATAGTATATACCTGAACCCCCACACTTTTGAGCCAGAGAAAAGAGGACTGTGAGTTCTAGGTCAGCTTAGACCGTATAGCAAGATTTTATTTTAAGACAAAACAGAAACAAGCACAGAACCCTACTCTCCAAATTTGTTTTCTATTAAAATCAAGATTTCTGGGCTGGAGAGCACTGACTGCTCTTCCAGAGGTCCTGAGTTCAATTCCCAGCAACCACATGGTGGCTCACAACCATCTGTAATGGGTTCTGATGCCCTCTTCTGGTGTGCCTGAGGACAGCTACAGTGTACGCATAGACATAAAATAAATAAATCTTTAAAAAAAATCAAATTAAGATTTCAGTTAATATCTTTTTTGGTGTCCATGGGAAACTTTATTCAAAATTTAATTAAAATTCACAGTTCTTTACATTTTCCAGGGTTTTCAAAATCCCATTTGATATTTCATATTCTTTTGTTTTTCATTCATATTTTTCGATCAGAGTGCTATTTTCTGGTCTCTTTCCCACAATCTCTTACAAACTCAGATATGCTGTCTTGTGTCCCACCAGTCTTTTCTATATAGGCCAAGGTTTAAAAGAAATAATAATAAACTTTTAAATGACAAGAGTGTGTGTGTTATGGGTTTGTACATACTCCTCTTTCTCCATAAACACTGAGAAGCTCCCACATCCTCACAGATGTTCTGCATTTACTGTCATTTGACTTCCATAACCTTGTGAGAGAGGTGAGTCCTAATTCTCACTTAGTGCCGGTGGCGACATTTGACCCGTATCTTAATCGCGTAACGGAAACACACTGGTGACAGAGGAAAAAAAGCAATTTCAAGCAGTAGTTTTGGTTAGTGGGGGATTTTTTTCCTGAAATACTTGATAGGTGTGATGAAGACTACATGTTACAGCCTCATGGAGTTCAAGGCAAACGTTTTCAGACTTTATTTGTATGTGATAAATGAAAGGATAGCGATTGTATATATTAGTGGAGTGCCACATAAGGTTTCTACACATTCATGGTGAGAAGGCGGGTAGTTTTAGACCAACAAAATAGATTTTACCTACTGACAAAGCCACTGTGGGAAGGAAGTCTGACATTCTCTGGGTGACTGGGATGGGGCTGAGCTAAATGATAAGAGGAGGTTCATTTCAGTGCACATTCAACTGTACCTAATGAGTGTATTTGTGGGCTCTCTGAACAAAAGTGTCACTGACAAACAGGGCTGAAATCTACGTGATACGGCCATGGCTTAAATCTTAATGGGTCAAGAAGTCAAACGAAGAGAGGTCCCCCTGGTGTCCGTTCATTTAGTGTCACTAGTTATTGTTCATAATTACAAAGTAAACTGAACCCACAGTGAAATCCAACCCTATACATCATATTTATTCCTAGAGTATTTTCTCCTCAAGGAGTGCCAGGGCCCTAAAGTATGTATCTCATGAGGCAGATGCCTAGTGCATAGTTTTTGGCTGACATGAAAGGTTTCAAGAGCAACTCATTGGGGAAATAGTCTACATTCACAAGAGGGACATGGAGTGAACAGTGGGAATTCTCACAGGACTAGAGCAAGATGGCCGCATCCTCCCTGTGCCGTCTGCATTAGAAGGAAAGAGTCTGACTGGATTTTTAGTTAGGTGATTTGGGAACAGTGCTGCTTTTTTTTTTTAATGATGTTAAGTGTGTGAAGAGATTCGGAACAGTCTGAGAATCACTTATGGAGACAAGGAGACCTGATATCTCACTCCAAAACCAAGTGGCCATTAAGCTATGGAGCCCTCAGACTCACTACAATGCTTCTGCGACATCAGAAGGTGAAAAAGAAAATTGTTGAGAAACTGTTTGCAAGCTTTTATTTCTAGAACATTTTTATTGTAACCATGACACCCTGGCCCACGGAGAAGGGAAAATGAGCTGGAAGAGTGAGCCATAACATTGTGGAGAACGGGAGAATAACTGAACTGGAACCTTTTCGGTGTTTCTAAGTATGGGGTCTGCCAGAGTATTTCATTATGTCAGAGTTAATGCCAGGAGCCTGGAAAGATCTCTTCCAGCTTTTGATAGCCCTGAAGGAATATAATCAGATATCCTCCCCAGATCTAATGGTTTTTATGCTGGAGAACTTGGAGTGCCAGTAACCATCAGACCAATGAGCCCATCAGCAGGATACGAAGCCTAGACAATGGGTTGTAGCAAATGTTGATTGGCTT
Organism: Rattus rattus; assembly: GCF_011064425.1. NCBI lineage: Eukaryota > Metazoa > Chordata > Mammalia > Rodentia > Muridae > Rattus > Rattus rattus. The sequence goes on along the minus strand of NC_046168.1, from coordinate 77,470,991 downwards.
TGGCAAAGACAGTAGAGGCAGCTCATAGCCTCCTGGAGGGACCAATAATTCCATAGCAACAGGGGAGGCTTTGGAGGAAATAATTTCCCAATACAGGAGGGTTGGCTTTAGCGACCATTCCTGCGGCAAACAGAGGGAAGTCAAACCTCTGAGCAAGTCAGAGACACCATGAGTAACATTCTACAACTTTGCTAGTCTTTTCCTCTGACAGTAGACAGGAAGCTGCCCAGTAAGACAGCCCATGCCAGATCAGACCTCCCACGCCCACCGGAGCCAGCCACTAAATCTACAGCCACAGTTGAGGCTGTCGGGGTGGATGTGAGCCAGGTGGGACGGGGAGGGTTAGGAGAAGATCGGTGTGAAATTGAGTTGGAAATTCATTTTCTTGTGTGGGATGAAGACGATCAAGTTTTCAAAAGCAACTGAGAATATATTAAGCCAAAAATGACTGGGAAGTTAAGACCAAGATTTCATTTTCCGAAAGAATTGTCAATATAGCATAAATGGAATGAGATGTAATGAAAACACTCCATAAGGAGGCTGGCAGGGTGTCAGGGTGAATTGGAAAAGACGCTTCAGTTGCTTACGCCACAGCTTAGGATGGGCGTGAAGTGGGTACTTGTCTCATCTCCACAACAGGGCATAGCTATGTCAATTTGCCTAAAAAATAAAGCATTAGTCAAAATATACACTTAAGTACAGCATAAGTGGTTCAAAATGCTTTGGAATGAATTCTTGGGATGAATTTCCTTTAATAGACTGATTGCTTTTATCCACTTATGCCTCAGTGTCTTCATCTAATAGTGTGAATATAGTTATACTTACTTCAGACATAAATATCAGTTGTAAATAACTTGTTTTGAAGAACTATGTAATCTTTGGAAAGTACTCTACAAATACGATCAGTGTTGATAGATGGAACATTCTTTGCCTTTCTATCTGTTTTAGATGCTAGCTATGGAAATGGATAAACTCAGTTCACACTCAGTTCTCAGCTTTGCTCCAGTGAGAGGTGTCGAGGCCAAGGCAGTTTATGGTTAGGATAGCACCGTGCAGCTCTACCCATGGCTAGAGTCTTCCTGAGACACTCAGAAAAAGGTACAATATTAGAGGATTTTACTAGCAGGCTGACATTGCAAGGGGGAGCTCGCGACTTAAGCTAAGCCTTGTTTGTTTACAACTCAGGATGAAGAGCAGAAATGACATACGGCTGTCAGAGTGTCACAGCAGTTCTTTGTTGGAATAGCTGTTTTTGCTTTCTCTTGTTTGATTTGTATTCCATTTTGTGTTATTTTGTTTTTACTTTGAATCTAGTTTTTGGGGGGGGGAAGGTTCATGTGAAGCCTGGAGAGGGCTTAACTGTCTTTATCATTTTCTACTTTATTTTTTCTTTATCACTTTCTACTTTATTTTTTCTTTATCACTTTCTACTTTATTTTTTTTGAAATAGGATCTGTGGTGGTTTGAATATTTTAAAAAGTCCAAATTTGCTCATATATTTGGATGCTTTGTCCCTAGTTGGAGGAGTGGCTTGGAGAGGATTAGGAGGTGTGGTCTCCTTGGAGGGTTTCTGTCACAGGTATCAGGCTTTGAGGTTTTAAAAGCTACACGCTGTGCCCGGTGTGCTCTGTTTCCGACTTGCTCTTTGAGATGTGACTTTTCAACTGCAGCTCCAGTTGCCTGCTACTACTGCCTCTACTCTGATCCTTTGCAACCATAGCCTCAATTAAATACTTCCTTCTATAATTTATCTTGGTCCCAATGTTTTAGTCACAGCAATAGTAAAGTAACTAATACAGGATCTCTCACTCAATCTGGAGTTTTGTCAAAGGTGACTGGCCAGTTTCTATGATCATCTCTTGGCTCCCCAGTACTGGGTTATAGGCACACATGAGAGTGCCCAGCTTTTATGTGGTTCTGGGGATTTGAACTCAAATGCTTGTACAGCAAGCATTTTTATCCCTGTGAGACATCTCCTTAGCCTCACAGTCTATTTTAATTTGTTCTGTGCATGGAGTTCTGCCAAGGTTTGGAAGACTGAAATTTATTTAAGCTCTAAATAGCTCTTTCTAAAGCTATAGCTTTTTTCCGAGTCAGTATTTTAATGATTTTTACTACTCTTCTTACTGGCCCAACAATCCAAGACCTAGGAGTTTTTGATTGTGCAACCAGACTATTGACACTATACAGAAAAACATCTGGGCATACAAATATCCTCAATTCTAAAATGTAGGAAAAACAACACAGCATGGAATGATTTGAAATTTTTTTCAGAAATATCTGAATGAAGAGCTTATGAGGCTGTCATATAATCTATTACAGGAAATAATTCACTTCCTCCAGCTCAATTTCTTTCTTCTCTCCCAAGAGCAACTAGATACAGTGCAAAAACTGACCTTCTCCATTTTGCTTCAACAATAAAACAACCTGCCTACATCCCGATCAAAGCTTAGGTCTATTTAGAGTCTAAAGCCTTATTGGGTGTACTGAAATGGCGTTGCATGCATATCCTCCCCCTTGATATTTTCAAATGACCTATGCTAATAGAATAATTTCTGTTTTCTCAATATCTGATTCTAGCATCCCCAGTATTTCCTCATCACAGTCAACAACAACAACCATACACATACACACACAAACACACACACACACACACACACACATTCATGTATGTGCACACATGTCTGTATGAATACACTTTCTTTTGCCTTGAGGTAAACTGTGTTTACTCAATATGCACAGGTTCCATATATAAAACAAAAACATCATTGGAAATGAAATATAAAGAACTATTCTGACAAAGAGAAGTAGAAAAAGACAAAAGAATGAATATTTTACTAGTGAAACAAAGAGCTGAAGGGAGTGAGTGTGAAGTTGAAGTTCACCCCAGGAGCCAATCTGTTTCATTAATTGCTTTTAATTCTTTTTGTGCCATATAAGCTGATTATACAATCTCTCAGGATCCCCATTATGCTCATTTGTGCTTGTAAGTCCTTTCATTTCAATTTCAAATAAAAACTGTACTTTACCATAACTCTTAAATGCTGAAATCTTGCATCCAGTCAGTTCTATTCATTTTCTATAGGACAGGTTAATTACACACACACACACACACACACACACACACACACACACACACACACACAATTATGTACTAAGATGATGTTGGTCATCTTTGAAAAACGCTCCATAACAAGATAGCATCTGAAATACTCTTCTAAAGAATGTATGTACCCACCATTCCAATCTAACACTGTCTGAAATGTCTGAGGAAACTCAGACATCTACTTTCATCTACCTGCAAAGATCAGAACAGGACCAGCAAGAAGGCCAGTGGGCAAAAGTACTTGCTGAACGTGCCTGGTGTTATGAGTTTGATCCTCAGAGCCCACAATTGTTGGTTGGCTTTCAACTATAATCCAGGTACTGCTATAGCAGGATAGAAGGTGAAGACAGGAGAATCACCAGGAAGCTGACAGGTTCATTAGCCTAGAGAAAGCACAGAGTTGGAAACAAAAAGACCTGCTGCCTCAACAAGGTGCAAGGAAGTGGAAAACCAACTCCAGAAAGAAGTCCTCTGACTTCTACACACATATTTTGGCATGTGTGTGTGTCCTTCCATGAGTCCATACACACACACACACACACACACACACACACACATACACACACACACATACACACACACACTATATATATATATATATATATATATGAAGAGTTTATGTGGTTCATAAATATACATATATATTGTGTATACACACACATACACTAATAGTAATGATGATAGTGCTGATTATGATCAAGGTGGTGATGATTGTAATTTTAAACATTAAAGAAAAGAAACAATCAGAACCTATTTGACTGGAGAAGCTAATCTCCATGAACCAGCCCTGTGACTCAGGTGCTGAAATCATCACATAGTAAACATGTATTCTGCCTCCCTGGCATCTATTTTTTACTTTCTGAATAAGGGCTCCCAAAATGGTGATTGAAGAGCCATCCAGTCCCCACTCTCTATGTGCCTGCTTGAATGGGCTTCTTTTTCTAGCATTGTCAAATAAAGCAATTACCCAACATGCGGTGAGTGTGTTCGTGAGTGAGCATGGCTCTGAAGAGCTCACAAGTGACCTTTCACCTACCAGGCTGAATACTGAAGAGGCTAGAAGAGGTTTCCCTATACCAGGGAGGGCTCAAATAGCCAAGGAGAGAAGAGATATTTGAGAGGTATTGAGATCCTGAGTGTCTACAGTGGGCTCGAGATGAAGTTAAACTTCAAATTTGACCTTAGTCCCTCAAAACTATCCATTCCCTTTCCATTCTCTTGACCTTGGCTGGATGGCACTTTCTGTATTCATAATAAAAAGAATATTCATTAATGTTCCTAATTTTATAAATAGAAAAAATGAAGACAGACAATTTTGGACTTGCCCAGGAACATTCAGAAAGTAGTATCCATGGAATTTGTTCCGGGCTTTCTCACAGAGAATACCATATTTTTGAAAATACAACAGAAGGCTTGAGGGCAGTGCTTTCCCTTTGACAATAGTGACAGTCAGTGTTAGGTTCAGCTTGACTAGAATGTCATGTCTGACTGTCTAATCTAGCTAGTCAGGACGTTGCTCCGGAGGTATTCTTGGATGTAATTAGCATATACACTCATAATCAATTGACTTCAAATAAAATAAATTATCTCTATATTGTGTGTGATCCTCACCTCATTGGTTCAAGGTCATATTAAAAGCAAAGGGTAGAGTTTTATCAGAGAAGACAGAGTTTTGCTGAAGACCTTACCACAGAAATTTTGCTGAACTTTCCAGTAGCATGCATGCCCTTCACTCTTTAGACTTCCCAGCCCAAGGGAGGCAAACCAAATCCTTCAAGTTTCCATCTCTCTAAACAGAAATGTTTACTTTTTAGTCTGTCCCCAAGTCCATAGCCTCCACCCTTTCAGTTAGTACATGATAGGTATTTTATTATACAGTATATGTTAGTATAGTGGCATATTTGATTGGACAAAAGCATAAACACATCCATCTTTTTCTATTCTCTCCCCCATTATGTACACAGTGAATACTGCTATCTGAACAAATCAGAAATGCAGAGACCACAGAAAATGTGGGAAGGGCCCAAGTGGAATCAATCTATTTCTTTCCTCCCACAACAGGTCACTTCCTAGAAATTGAAAGCAATAAAAGGTTCAAGACGAGCCCCAGAAAGATGCTTTTATTGGCAAGAGTTTCGTGAGAAGTTTCGTTGGCTTCACTTTTATTCCAATGAAAGAGTTAATGAATACTTGCAAAGACTTCTTGTCAAAATGCCCCTGTGCCATGACTTTTAAATGCAAACTGATTTTGATAACCGAAGACAATGAGACAGCATTTGTCTGGAAAGGCATGAGGCATTTTTTTTCTATTCCTTCGGCATTTGATTATGACTAAGTGCAGGGGTCACGTCTGGAAAGAGGACTGGCCAGCTCAAATTTGAGTCACACTTGCCGTCTCCTGTCATTCTTTCCTGAATTCACAGAATCTGCTCAAAAGATGGAGCATTGTTTGGGGCTGTGTGGAGAATAGCTGAATGATCAGTTTGGATTCCCACTGCAACCGTGCTGACATTTGCTAAAATGCCCAAGCCCGATGGGATAAATACTTCACAGTTGGCTGAACTCTGAGGGAAGGGGTTTGACAGGCTGATAAGGGGGAAGGCCGGTATACTCCTCGGCTTTCAAAGGCTGCAAGAACTTGTCAACTCTATCTTCATTCCCAAATAAACCTGAAATCCCGCCCCCCGCAGAGTCTCATTTTCAGCCACAGCTTTTCCTAGCTTCTGCGCACTGATATTATGGGCAGGAAGAGATAAGTCAGATGATTTGCAGCTAGAACTATAAAAGATGTTTCAGAGAGACAATGGGGGAACGGAGGAGGTTTGGTGGGTTGGAGAAATCTTTTTCTTTCAGCGAGCTATAATCTGGAGTGGAGGCACAATGGCTTAATGAGTTTCTGTCTCTGTACTGTGACAAATCTACAATTTGGCCATTGTGAAAGCAATGATATGTTTCGTTAATTTCATATGTTCGTTTAATAGACTATTTGGAAGGAAGGCATTTTTGCTTTAGAAATTAGAGCAAGGGAAAGCTGATAAAAGCTTCAAGTTGGTGTTCAGCACTTCCTGAAAAATGTTAATAACATTCAAACGCCTTTTCAAACATGAAGACAAATCTCAAAGCCATGTTTTATCTTCTTAGTCATAATCTTAGTCATAGAAGAGGGGAAATCTTTACTCCTTACTCCCCCGACAATCTGCCCTCCCCAATACACACATATAAGCACACTAACACACACACACACACACACACACACACACACACACACACACACACACACCATACACCACACATTACTTATTTTTTCAATGTTTTTTAAAGTTATTTTTATTTTATTACTTTATATGTATGGGTATTTTGTCTGTCTGTGTATATGTCTGTGAACCATGTGCATACAGGGTCCACTGAAGTCAAAGAGGATATTGACACCGCCCCCCAACAGTAGGAAGCTGCCATGTAATTACTGTGAATTGAACCTGGGACCCCTGAAAGAGCAACAAGTTCTCTTGACCAATGAGTCATCTCTCCAGCCTCCACAGTTTAGTTTGTATTAGAACAGTTGCGTGTGGAAATTGGCACTCAGTGACCCCCGCTGTGGCATGTTCCTCATGCTGCAATATTATTCTCTATGTTAGTCCTAAATCCCCTGTAAGGATGACTCCTCAGAGTCAAGCTACATAAGCCCTGTGCTCTCCTCTGTCTTTACAATCATCTTCATTCTGGACTTCCTTGGGTTCATAGAAGCTGACCCTACACAAGGACTTAAGTATAAGTCATTTACTTGTGACAGAATCCAGGAAGCATGGGATCTCAGCACGACCAACACTCAATGCTGGTTAATCAACTAAAGCTTCCAGAGATGGATTGCAGGGGAGAAATAGCAAGCACGAGATGGAGGAAAGCTGAAGAGGTATGGGATGTCACAGATGTGGCTGCCAGTGGTGCCATTGTAGACTCATTCTCTCAGATACTCTCCCAATGAAGTTTTTACCTCAGGTGTTAAATCACCTTGTCTGCAATCCACACAGCAGATTTGTCAACCCACTCATTGAAACGAATTCATCAGTCATATTTCTCCTTTGCACATGGAAACCTGATGATGATGGTCTTACTTGGCTTTGTAACATCCTAGGCTAGTTCTGTAATTCTGTCACAGAGGAATCTGCAAGTCTAGTTTGAAATTTGATGGGAATAAATGTTTTCTGCCACAGGGGAAAAAAAGGGAAAAAAAAGAAAAGTCTTACTTCCCTTAATGAAGTTTCTATCCCAGTGTTGTCAGCAATAACGACAAAAGTGAAGAGGATTGAAAGGAGTGGTCACAAGGGAAATTTAGACCGCAGACAAAGTCTGCAAGCCAGATGTGATTCTACACACCTGTAATCCTAGAACTCGAGGAGCTGAGACTGGAAGATCTCAAATTTGGGCTGCATAATGAGACCATGGCTCAAAAAATAAAATAAAATGAAGGTGGGATGAGAGACAGACTGACAGACAGACAGACTCACACACACACACACACACACACACACACACACACACATACACACAGAGAGAGAGAGAGAGAGAGAGAGAGAGAGACAGAGAGAGAGAGAGAGAGACAGAGAGACAGAGACAGAGAGAGACAGAGAGAGAGAGAGAGAGAGTTCACAGACCATTGTCATTTCCTGGAGTGAGGGGGTTGGGCTTACCCTGACATTTGTTGTATTTTGCAGACTTTCTCACACAGGCCTGAGGCTTTAGTAGCCTAGGTTTGGCTTGTTAGCTAGGCTTTCATGGTGTTAACCTGCAGTTTTGAATGGACCACATGTAACATGCTTGTCCCTCTTGCTCATGGATGTGAAGTGAAAGCAGTTATCCCTCACCAAATACCTGCCTTTTCAGGTATGATTTCCTTGTTAATAGAGTGGTGAGTTTTCTCGCTCTTGAGACAGAATGACCCTGCTGGACTACTATGAAATTCTTCCAGGTAGACCAGTAGGCTAGTCTATATTTCCTTCTTATAGATACAGAAACAAATACTTAAATGGGAACTATATAATCTACTGTATGTGTACATGTGTGTGTTATTTGCAAGCTCATGCATACATATGTGTTATGTGTACCTTGTATGTAAGCTCATGCACACATATGTGCATGAATGAAAGAGTGAATAACTGCTTTTCAGAAGGCTATAAATGGGAGGACAGCTGTTTGCCTAAGATATGAAAAGAATGTAAATTGGTTTGAATCTTATTCTGGCACAGGAATAAGGGATGCTTGTTTCCCACTTACACTTAATGCACCTTTAGGTTTAGTTCCCACCACTGGTCTAGTTTCTTGAGTGTGACCTGAAGCTGACCTTTAGATCGACGTGAAAGCAAACAGAACCCTGAAACTCTATCTGTATGTTCTTTTGTCTTGGGAACTGTAAATCGGGGCATTAGGTGAATAACACAGCTTGGCTTTGTGTCATGAAAAGTAATTTGGGCTGCAGTAAGGGCAGGATTTATGAAGCTGTCTGGCCAGGCTAGGGCAGGATGCCAGCTTACACCTGCTTTGCAGACAGGGCCCCGTGCAGTTGTCACACTGCTGAAGTAGCCAAATTCCTTTCCCTGCATAGAGGCACTTCTGGAACCATCAAACCCCCAAACAGGTAGGACTGGAGGGGAGGACAGACTCTGTGTGTGTGTGTGTGTGTGTGTGTGTGTGTGTGTGTGTGTGTGTGTGTTGCTGCACAAGGAAATAGTATTTAGGAAACAAATTCAATGCCAACTTCTCTTTGTTAAATCTTGAACAGAATTCAATTTTGATAAAAGTAAAACTAGGGCCATGAAATGGGTCAGTGAATATAGGACCCTGCCTCTAGTCTCGATGACCTGAGTTTAATTCCTTGGACCCCCATGGTGGAAGGAAAGAATCAGTTCCTGCAATTGCTTTCTGACCTCCACAAATGTGCCACAGCATGTGTGCCCCAAATACAAATAAATAAATAAAATGTAATAAGTTTTTAATGTATTATATTTCTAAAATATTATAACTTTTTCATGAAGTGAGCAAAAGTATCAAAGTAAATTATTCATGAAGTGTTTAATTTTTTTTCCTGAAAGGACAGACTATGTCATAGCAAGATAGCTATATAATGTTATCCAGAGACACCTGTCAAAGTGAAAGGGGGTTGGCTGGGACAACTGGAAGTGTTGTCTGAGGTAAATTGGGATAGACAGTAACTCTAATCATGGACAATTTGCAGAAGCAAACAATGAACCAGCTAAATGACTGTTGTGTTACAAGGCTGCTTTTCTAAGAAACGACAGAAAGGATACTGTCTTTTTGATCACGCTGGATGACCTCCATGAAGCAGATGGCCAAACTGTCAGGATGCCAAAGCACAATGCACAAGATCCAGAGCAAAATCAGTCTACCGCCTTTATTCACAGTCCTGTCTCCCTCTGAGAAAAAGGGTGGAAACTCCGCAAACTTCGCTTTCCCCAAGAAAGGCTTTTTCATACAACTCAGACCCTGGTAGGCAACTGATTAATTAGGATTGAAGACAAAGCAGACTGTCAGTGAAAAGAGAGCCATTTTACTTCGGGACTGATAAACTTTGACAGAGATAACTCCTCTTTAGAAAGTCCACTTCTGTTTTTTAGCTTGTTTGCCTCTTCCCCATACTATGCAGTAATGCTACAGTATCCTTTTCCTGTAGATGCTACTACAACAGGTTACTAAAACCTTGCCATCTTAAGGTTTGTTGTTGTTGTTGTTGTTGTTGTTGTTATGTTGTTGTTTTCCTGATAGGACCAGAAGCCAGAAATTGTAAATCATGGTGTCAACATCTTTCTCTAAAAGCTGTAAGGGCAAAATTTATTGTACCTCCAGATATACTTTGAATAGTGGCAGCATAACTTTCTACCTATGATTTTTTTTTTCTCTAGGTCTTGAAGTCATCTTTTATAAGGAAATGTAGGTCATTGGACTTGAAGCTTATACTAAAACCTATGATATTTTATCTTGGGATTATCAAATGAGTATATCTTCAAAGATCTTACAAATAAAATCTGGGTGGAGATGAATTCTGAGGGGACACTGGCTACCTCACAACAGTTGGGAAACTATGACAACTGTATTCCTAAAAAGTGGCCATTTTATTCCTGTTGTTCATACCCGCATCCAGGTGATAGTTGACATGTGCTTTGCCCTCACCTTGGTACTTCTATTTTCTTTCTCAGCCTTAAGGCATTGTGATGCTCCCTGACCCTAGGCAAATCAATCCACTAAATCTTGGAGCATGAGCTTGTGGATTATTTTTCAATCTCTCCATTTAACCTACCTACCTTTCTAGGTTTCTGGATTTCCACACACATACAAATTAATAAATCCAGCTAGCATGTGCAAAAACATCAAGACCAACCAAAAGAACCCAGAGATTACCTACATAAAAAAATAGAACTTAGACCCAGTGTTATTATAAACTTATCCCAAAGCTGAATGACTTGGAAATAGAGAGAAGACATTTGAGTCAGAATTTTAAATATCTAGCCACATTTATAACCGAGATGTCATCTGTGACTAGAAGAACCAGACCCAACCAAAAAGATTGGGTCATTGGCTATAGTAATAAAAAAGTTCAAGTTTAGGCCCAGTAGTGACTGGATGTTGCTTCCTACAAGTATTACCAGAAATATGAATACTCAGCTGGAGATGGCTCAATAGTCAAGAGCTTGCTGCTCTTGCAAATGACTGAAAATTCAGGACACACACAACTGTCTACCAAGGCTCCCAACTCCAAACCAAAGCTTTCTTTTGATCTGCGAAGGTAATACACTCATGTGCACATACCACACACACACACACATACACACACACACACACACACACACACACACATACACACTTAAAAATAAAATAAAACCTAAAAAATATACGACTTCCATTCTCTCGTCTTGAACTTCCCCCATTGTGACTTAACTCTCTAAGAATGGCCACGGTCTAGTCTAAACTTGCATCCTTTTTTTTCTGTTCAGACCCACAGCAAGCACATGTTCCCAGCAGTTCCCGTGGGCATGTACTAAATTGTTGCTAAACTGTTGTGATATTCCAACTTCCATTCTTGTCATTCTGGCAATGTAGATGATTCTTTCAAAGCATAGGCCTCGATCTTCCACCCAACTTCCAACCATAAGGTGACATCAACAGCAGCAACCAAATATGTAGACTGAGAGCAAAAGAGAGATGTTTCCTCTTGGAAATCCTTGACGATGTTAGATGGAAAGAAAGAATAAATGTGCCCAAACAAATACAACTAACATTGACTCCCACTCTCTGGATACAAGCAGAGTATTTCTAGACAGCTGACAGAGCCAAGTTCTTCCTCAAAGATGTAACCAAAATACAAAAATGTCTACTTTGGGTCCACATCATGATATTCATTTACTCATATCACATTAACCTTATTTTTACACAACTGGACAGTGAGCTACAGATGCCATAGCAAACTACCACAAATGGGTAGCTTAAACAACATTTGCAACTAGAAGTCAGAGATTCAAGTACTGGCCAGTCCAGTTTCTGGTGAGGTCTTTTTTCCTCCTTCTTCTAAGAGTTATTCTTATTGTGGTCCCATTTGACACTTACTTTGTGCTTCTGTATAGATAGATGAAGATGGAGAAGGGGTGGCAGTGAAGGAGAAGGAGTAGGAGAAGGAAAGGGAGAAGAACAGAGAAGGAAGAGGTCTGCCTCTCTTTTTCTTTGAAGGACGTCAGTCACACTGGCTTGGGCCTTACCCTCCTAACCTCATTTAATGTGGACAGCCTCCTTACGGTCTATCTACAGCTCAGTCCCATTGGTTAATGAGACTTCAACATATTAATTTGCTCAGTACACGATTCTGTTCATAACAAAGGGGCCAAGGTTCCCTCTCTCTTCCCCTTCCCATTTTGCTTATTTTCCACAGACAGGGAACCGTACAGTCTGATGCTGATTAACTCTGGCATGTGGTGCCGCTTCAGATATTTTTTCAAGCACAAGATCTAAAATGTTTTCCAGTTTCCAATCCGTGAGCTCTCAGAGGTCATATCCTGATCCCGAGCACAGCCAGAATCCTATTAGTCTTCCCCTATCAATTAACCCTACAATTTTTTCCATTTAATTGCCAGGTGTTTTTTCCTTAGGTCAGCAGGCCAGCATCTAGACTGCTGCCCCCAAAGAATATTTTCAGCCACGAATGACATACACACACATACACTCACACAAATATTTCATGGTACTCTGCATAATTATATCCTTAAGCACATTCTGATGTTAGAGCTAAGCACGATTTATGGATACAGTCTCTATCGCAGTGCTTTGTTATTGGAATTCCTTTCTCCCATAAGCCAACATCAATATAGAAAAGACCAACGAAACACATGTGATTCCTATTAAGTGTAACACGAAATATGACCCTTAAAAGCAAATTGGTTACTAATTCCCGGAGCTGAGTTTGTTCAAATCCCATTTAAACTACGTTTCTTGTTTGAAGGAAACATTTAGGAATCAAAATCTAATGGGAAAAATACAACTTAGACTGTTCTGTGCTTAACAAAATCCTTTCTGACTCTTTCTCAGCTTCCAGCTTCAACTTCTGTTGATGTCATCGTTAGTTGAATTCTTCAGGAACCAGCATACTAGTACCACAAATTGCTGGACCCAGTGTTCGGTCAATTTGACTTTCAAATCGTACTGTAGAATTAATTTTCCAAGTCTCAAAGTATCCTATTGTTCCTTTGGTACAATTAGAACAGAATTGTCAAGGAAGAATGAATAGCACGGATGTCTCAGTCACATCTAAAAGGTTTCCATTTAGCAAAACACAATTGTCGATTTAACACATTAGTTTCTTCTGACAAGCTTAGTTTTCAATGGCACTGGTAAAACTTGATGTGTCATTCTTGGCATTACTTTCACTCTGGAACTTTGACAACATCAACACTTCCATCCCTGTAAAAACTAAGACTTCTATTTGTGCCTGAGAGCTAGCCTCACTGACATGCTTTGGAGAGAATACAGAGAAGTGCACTTGTGGGACAGAAAATGAAGCCCCTGAAGACTTCACCATTCCATGAAATGCACATTGAGATGATGGTCTAAGTTAAAACACAATTAAGACTTGAGATTAATTAACCCAGTTTTTAAAACAAGTCTGGGAGTGTAATTTCGTATAACAGTATAGAAAGCAACATGAATTTAGATTAACTATCAGCTCTGGGATTAGATTCCTATAGTAGTCCTATATTAGCATTAACAATAGTAAAACAGTACTGGGAAGTAATTATTGTATCCTAGCTTCATGAGGACATCTTCTCATTTGTCCCTGCCCCCATCCCAAACCCGAAATGAAGAAGATAACATTTCGAATGTAATACTTGACAGCTTCTATTATGGTTTCTGTCACCTTTTCGTATATTTCCTAACTGTGCATACTCCAGAAAAGGGCAAGGAATTAATCAGGTTGCCAAAAGAGTTGGGTTACACAGCATTCAGCAAGCACTTCAGCTATGGTATTTGCTCAATTTCTGTGGGGAGTTGTGTGATAGCAGCCTTGAATTTAATATGCCTGGCCCTCTTCCACCTGGACTCAGTTCAAACTCATTGCCTGCAGCTCCCTGCATCCAGAGTGGGAAATCAGTCATTATATTAAGAACGAATGGCAAATGATTGTGGTCCACATTTTTCAGCTGGTATGTTTTCTAACCTGGAGCCATACCAAATTGGAAAACTCTGCAATTCTACAAGCTGGGCATTAGAACTGTGTTGCAGTCTAAATACATTTCTGGTTTGAGGAAGTTGACAAGATGATTTTTCCCCTTAGCTACTGTGCCACTGACAGACATCTCCAAGTCAACCACATCATCACCTCCCTTCTCATGCTTTTTCTGTTTCACAGAGTGTGGGAAGATGGTGTCAGTTCAGTTTAACCGTCAGAGTCTATGTAAATATTGACCTGAATTCATGCTATGGACATATGTAAATGGAAGACTATATTCAGTGAAGAAGAAAGAATATCTCTTGCAGATTTTTCTTTCTTTTAAGGAACACAAGGAAAAGGGGGCAAAGGGAAAGCAACTGCTAGTAGGAAAATGTCCTGACTAGCCTGACCGCGGAAGAACATTGTCAACAAGGACAGCGGCAAGAGATTTACAGTGAGTTCCGAAGCAGAACACCCTTTTTATGTGTGACACTGAGTACTAACATCCAGTGTAATTAAGATCTGGGCTTGACTTTGCTGACAAAGCGAAGAATTTCTAAACTTTAGAAAGGAAATCTAAGGGTAGAAATTAAAATGAGGATGGAAGACACCCTGTAAACTCAACTTTATGACACATTAAAAATGCAGCCTGAATGCATAAAGTTGTGTGTTAACATTCTTATCATTCGAACCATCTCAAATCATTTAAAAATCTGTAAATGTTCATTAGTAGAAAAATGCTTGCTATTTAAGATAAAGAGAATGTCTTGTATATGGAGAATTTGGAATTGGTTTTATTTGCCTCGTATTAGTATGGCATAAACTCCTGTAGCATTTACTTAGGAAAGCTAAATAATTAATGCTAATAATTGATTATAATAACCAAATCCAATAATTATGTGCAAAGTGACCTCTTTTAAAAATAATTCTAGACATGTGAATATTTGTTATTTTTATGTTGGTATGTGCTTTATGAAAAAATATATGTATAGGTATAAACATTGAAGGAGTAGGGTAAGAGGGATGGGGTGAACAGCACTGATATTTAAACCTACAATTCTGTACTTGAACTTTTCAAGATGAGCATGAATTAGCTTTGCAACTCAAAGTGTAATAAAACTAGGAGGAGGAAGAATGTTGAACATTGGATCTGTAATTTACATGTGCCTATCGTTTAGGCTTCTTCAAATAAACAATACTTATAGAATGTATACATATATATGTATTTGTAATATAGATATATAGATTTTTATAATGTTATTTATACAATATCTACTGTATGTAAATCTACTTAAAATATATGGAGCAATAAATATGGATAGATACACTGGTTGGTTATGCAGCAGATTCTGTACAAAGGCAAGCATCTAACATTAGGTTAGATTGACAGACAACCTCAGACAAAACTTTATAAATATTTTTAGTTATATTCTAGGATTTATATATAATGAAACCTGATCATATACAACCGCTTTTTCTTTCTTTCCAACTGCACCCAGCACTCCCAACATGTTCCTCTCTCAAATTCATGTGTTTTTGTTAGTTGATAGCTTATTAAGTCTAGTTAATATTGCTTGTATATGCATGAGTTATGGACCCATTTGCTGGAGCATGGGAAACCTACAGTGAGCATGTCCTCAAAAATAAATGCTTATTCCTCCCCTAGATACTGTTAAGTGCCAACAGCTCTTTAGTATGGGATAGGAGGGGTTCGTTCATCTACCCTATCTATGCTGTACTTTTGGCTGGCTTCGTCTTGTATAGCTGCTATGTATTCATGAATGGGATAGTCACATTATGTCTAGAAGACAGCACTTCACAGAATTCTTTCTCATTCTCCAGCTTCTATATTCTTTCTCACTTTCCCTTCTTTATGTTTGCTGAGCTTTGGCTCTCGTAATGAGCTGATGTAGACTTCCTATTCAGAGCTGAGGACTCAGTCCCTTATTTGCATCTTCTTCAGCTTTGCTCACTTCAAAAAGAAGCTTTCCTGACCAAGGCTGGTGACAACCCAGGCCTATGAGTATGAACAGGAATATTCAAAAGGCAATTTGATAATATGACTATTCAGCAAAACTGCAATAGCAGGTTCTATGCTAGCATCTATGACCTCACCAGGCATGGGGTTTTGTAGAACCCCGGGGCCTCCTGGACCAACAACTCATTAGGGGTGTATTCCATGTCATTCATGTAATAACGCACGTTTTCTGGAAGCAACATTATCCACCCATGCAAAAAGATTCCTTTCAAATTCATTTTAAGCTGCATTTTGAAATTATCTTACCAACTCGTGTATATATCCATATATACACACATATATGTATACACATACACACATATATATGATATGATATATATATATATATATATATATATATATATCCCCATAGTTTTGGTTAACCTATCTAGTACCCCTATACCTATCCCTATCTCTACTTTAAGCCCTGGAATTTCTCCCCTGTTTTCATTTCATGTATACTCTACTCTCCCTTCAATTAATTGTTTTAATTAGGTCGTAAGACAGTAGACTTCTATAGAAGTTTTCATAGTAGCTTTCTTTGGGTAAGGCTTATTCTCCTCCCCTCCCCAGGCAGAACATTTGAGTCCTACTGTATTCTATACAAACTCTTCTTTCCCTCCACTGTACAGTAACAACCCAATCTTTCTTTGTTAATCAGACCAAACACTTGAGCCACTACGGTAACAGATCAACTTAAGGTCTTTGCATTCAGAGGCATGAGAACCTTAAAATGACCAGCGGCAATTCTTAATGTTCAGTTTAGTGGAACCACAAGTTCATCCTCTAGTAGAATTCCTACCTCTGTGACTAAGATTTGTAGACAGCTGGACACAAGGTTGAGAAGACAGGAAAGAAGTCTATGAATACATAGACCGATACCTCATGTGGAACTGGACTAGATTGTTTGGGACAGTAGTCTAATTATCATAATAGGTCCCATCAGTAGCTTCATTGGACTTCAATCTTAACTGTAGCATGAAGCACATTGTTCCCTTCTAAGTTAGATTTATCAAGGAGGTTTCTTGACTCGATTGTTCGTAAAATGTTTAAAAAAAAAAGGAACATAGAGAGATAAGTGATTACTTATGTATGCTAATTTTTTTGATAGTTGATGAACCACAGTGTGCTTTTGAGTCCAGCAGCATGTTCTCCTTACTTAGTGGTACATGTAAAACATCATCACCACCAGACCTGAGCTCAGGACATACAGATTCAGTCTCTACCCTAGCGCTCGTCCTTTGGCAGGTTACCTCATTTCTGTAGGCCTCATGGGAACCATCTCAGTTAGACACCAATCTTTGCATTTCCATTACTTCAACTCATGACATTTTAACAACTTCCCCAAAATTGAAATATCATATATATGTGTATATATATACATATATATATATTCAGCTGCTATAAATTTTTGCTTTATTTCCAAAGAGCTTGAGGAGTTTACTTTATTCCAGACAACATGTTTTTGCAAAACATGAACAGCAAAACAGGATTTATACTCCCACTGGGAGAGGGTCAGTGAGACTCCCCTGCAGCAACAGTCTGCATTCTGAATCACAGGCATCATAACAGGGCCTCTGTTCCTGTTTAAGGTGGCCATGACATTTGGTATAGAAATTACTGCCTTTGCTAAGTGAAAAATCAAACTATTGAACCTGTTATTTGCAGGGCTTATGCACGCCGACTTTTGTTCCCAGGAGTACACACTCTATGGTCTCTTTATGCTTCTCCTAGTAACTTAAAACAATGAAGGCATGAGTTACCTGCAATGTGGAAACTGTGGGGGTGGGATCCAAAGTTTTAAGGCAAAGAAAGCTAGTCTAATAGGACATTGTGTGCTTTTTTGCCTCAATATTCTGTAGGCTCTACTATGAAAACATCAGAGAACTTGCTGTACAAAACAACCATACTGACTCCAAATAGTAGATTGTTTATAATTACTGCCCTTCTACTCCTCATATATACATTGATAAAACATCACTAAAATAAACAGAGCACCATTTTCTGGTTCTGTAACATTAGACTGTACACATAATCTTGAGTCTAATGGTCTAGTGCAAGAATGACAATGGAAATGGGCATTGCTGAGTATTATTGAGATGATCTTATAATGATGTATATTGGTGAGATTTGTAAATCTCACAATAATGTGACTATTAAAAATTCTGTGTGCTGAATGCATGGTCCTAAAAAGACAGAAAAGTTGCAAGAGAAGTAGATGTCATGTGAAAGGGTTGAACAGGGTTTCTTAGAAATTGTCTCATAGCTATTAGAACTGTCTTCTGTGAGTGGAGATTAAAGCCCATCAATGTACCAAAATGGCAAAGTGATGCCTTCACATGTATGCATGTTTTACCTCAGCCATATTTGATAGCTGTAGGTAAGACCAATAAAAATGTTACAACATGCACGCACACATGCACGCGTGCGTGCGCGTGCGCGCACACACACATACATGCACACACACACAAAGGGAAAAAATGCTTTGTAAATCTCAAGTGTTTATCTCTACAACCAACAAAACAGTCAAAGATTGTCAGTTCTCCATGTAAAGAATGTCTGATTTTAAGTCAAGACTAGAGATGAAATGTGGGTTCCCATATCTAATCCTGGAAGGGGAAGGGAACAGTGAGACATGGGGAGATAATAGACATGGAATAGAAAGTTTGGAGACAGTTTTGACTGAAGGAGGTGCTAAAGGTAGGAGAACCGTAGATTCAAAGTGTGCAGAACATCAGATGCTGTCAGGAGAAATCTCTCAGAACACTTAATGTCTGCTACTATTCCAGCTAGTTCTCGGTCTGACCTGTTAAGAAACGAGTGCATCGGCAGGACGGCATCAGTTTGGGAAAGATTAGATTCTACTCCCTGAGTCATAGATTAATAAGAAGTTCCTGAATGTGGCTTTTATTCAAAACTAGAAGACTCCAGCAGAGAGGATGTTTCTCTGAAGGTTTAGTTTACTTGGCCTAGCCTATTCACCTTGCCCCTTAAAGAGGAATCTACTCTGAAAACTGAATTCCCAGCAATGAAGAATAAAAACTTGGATGTTACTGTTGATGTCACTTCTCAAATAATGGTCAACTGTGTCCATCTACCAACTTAGCTTCCAACAACACTTCACACATACTAGGAAACTGATCCTGAATGTCAGGCCTACTGATTCTTTCACTGCACCAGGATTATCCAGCTAAAACCTAACTAGCCATTGCTACTTTTGATCATCCATGATTTCCCTCTCTACATGATAGTCCATATTCTTTCTAGAGTTCAAGGTCCTGTGTTTGAGCTCTCCCTCCCTCCCTTCCATCCTTTCCTGACACTCACTCCTCAATGTCAAAGCTGCTGTACAGTCACGGCCCTGTTTGGATGGGTTAAGCTTTGTTCTGTGTCAGCGCCTTCCAGAAGCTTCTTCATCTAGGTGTCCCCTGGTTCCTGTTTACTTGCTTCAAGTTTCAGAAAGGAACTCTTCAGAGAAATGATAGTCCCTGCTAGTACTTGGCATCTCTATTGTGTTCTCTTTCAGCCTATAGCTTTACATCTTCATAGCCATTTTCCTACCACATTCAAGGATAGAGTTAGCTGTGTTCTGGATTAAATCCTGCTTTCAAGACACCACTTCTTACTCAGTTATGTGATTTTTTTTCCTTAGCAAATTTGAAGAAATATATGTTCACCCACAGGAGGACATTAATGACAGACCAAAAAAAATAGTTCTACCTAAGTCCAGTTCAATGAACCGATGAGTTTACCTGAGTTACTTCAGTAATGTAGATGACACGGAGGCAGCTGGGACACTGAAAGCCCCAACCCCCAACATGGGTGATGATTCACAAACAACACTCCATTTCTATCTGGAAATGGATATATACTATACAGACAGTTTTGTAGAAGAGGGTCTCCTGTCATGGATTTTTTTTTCCTTCTAAAATCTCAATAAGGATTCTTGTGAATCCTTTTTTGTTGTTCCAGAACCTTCAACATTCATTAGCTTCTTGAGTATTATTAGCCTTTCTCTTTTCTCCAGGAGAGAGTGTTTTATTTCAGAAGAAGCAATTATACACCAGTACATAGGGCTTGAAATAACATAGGACCTGAAACAAATATTTTCAATGAAAAATAAGAAAACTACAAATACACCATTGCAATAATTTGCCTACAACTAAGAATATTCCAAGTATTGGTAATGATTACTAGTTTCCCCTTAAAAGAGCAGCAACCTTTTTCAGTGTGTAGGACTGAGAGTAAGCAGTGTTGAATTTGTTTAATTACGTCTCATGAACTGGACAACTAGCAGCCTGAGATTGTAGGTTACCTTTCTCTCTCCATCAGATAGCTAACGTTTAGCAGAGAGTTGTCCACACTTACTGCGTGGGTTTTATTTTCAGCGTTAGTGAATTAAGGAAATTTAAAATATCAAGCTCTTTGTCTTATGTTTTCAAAACCACATGCAGTTCTCATTTGTCTGCTCAATTTTCATGCTTTATAAACTGCAGGGCAACACATTATAAGACAGGGAAAATTCCCTTGCCCTTATAAAGCAAGTCATGATAAACAAAACCACAACCATAATGGATTCTCTCCCTATGTACACACTTCTCTTCACCTCACATTGATACAGGATATGATACCATATAAGCATCCTTTCAGCTCTCAGCAGGGGAGGCCACACAGTGAAGAAGAAATACTCAGCATCCAGAATGTCTGCTGCTGTGTCTTGACTGAGTTCCTCATTCACTTAGCATTTGAATGAGAACAGAGCTGACTCCAATCATTGTGGTGAGGTGCTGTATTGATCACTTTTCTATTGTTGTGATAAAACACTATGACCTAAGCTCTTAACCAAGAGTTTATTTTGACTTATGGTTTCAGGGTGTGAGTCCATAGTGATGGGGGAAGCATTTCAGCAAGTGGTGGGTACAGGAAGCTGATTGATCCCATCTTCAATTACAAACATGCAGCAGAGAAAGCCAACTGGCAGGGGGTGAGGCTATAAGCTCTCACAGCCTGCCCTCAATGACTTACTTTCTCCAGCAAGGGTTCATATCCTAAATGATCCATAACATCCCCCAAAGTGCCACCAACTATGGACCAAGTATTAAAATATCTGAACCTATCAGGGACATTCTCATTCAAAACACTGCTGATGGCATTAAGACTAGGTGTTTATACCATTCAAGGTATCAGTAAGATGGATGAGAGAGGCAGACAAGGATTTCAAATGATAGATGATGTTGAGAACATTTTGGAAATAGACTGAGGCCCAGAGCACAAGAGGAGGAATGGTAAGAAGGAAATCTGAAAGCAAAAAGTGTTGGAAGCCACATATAAACTATGGAGTTCGTGTTAGGGACAAAAACAAGTAATCTGGAAATTGACTCATCAGGTTCTGAGCAAAAAGGTTAGGGTAGTGAACCTATTCTACAATCTGCTGATGTCAACACACTAGAACTTTTCCCCACCCTTCTCCTAGACTTCTTGTTTTGGTAGAATCATTTCACTCTGGCTCTAAGGGCACTGTGATCCATGACTTTATAACTGAAGAATTATTCTTTCTATGCACTGAGATTGGTTCAAAATTTACCTGTGATGCAAGCTGCTGAAAGATATCATTACCATCAGCAGGAATATTTTTTTCCTGCAAAATTTGAACCTGGGAGGTACATCATTCCTCCACAGTGTCTAGAAAGATGGCCATGTGGAGAACAGGGTCCCAGTGAAGTTATTCTAGTGGCATTCAGAGCACCCAGCCCTTGAGATTTACATGTATATGAAAGAAAGTTTTTTCCTTGAGTGTGATTTTTCAGTCCCTTGTATTAGAGGGAATCTTAATTGATAATGTCCCATGCCTCCCCTCTCCAGTGGTGGGTGTTAGACCAATGGTTATAGATGAAAAAAATTGTAAATGTGTGTGTGTGTGTGTGTGTGAGTGTGTGTGTTTCCTTCCATATACATATACAGAGAGAACAGGCGCTTGAGAGAACCATGTTCATGGTTGCTGTGACTATTTGTCTTATCGTCAGCATCATTTTTAAATTAAAAAATAGAACAAATTTCCCCTCAATTATTTTGTACCTAGAAATTTTAACTTATTAAGAGCATTAAATGTCAAGACAAATTTTTGTTTGATTATGAGTTTCCATCTTTTTCCTCTCACTTTCAGAAGTTAGTATGAAGTATAACAATAATGAAAACAGGCTAACTCGTTCATGTACATCTTAAAAATCTACTTAAAATACCAAGCAGTTAAAGGGGACAACGTTAGCACGCTCTTCATTGACAGGAGACATACTGTGACTCACATAGACTAGTTTTTCACTTGCGAAACAACCGAAGTCGTAAACAATCTGTCTTTGTTAATGAACAGTAGCAGCTAATGCATATAGATATAAAGCTGTAAAATCTTGACATGTATTAACTAATTTAGCCACACCTATATTCATTCAGGTCTACAACTTTATGTCTGACTTCTGACTGTGGAAACTGAGTCACTTCTAGGGTAAATAACTTTCTTTGTCTCTTACTAGTGCCAGGATGGAAGAATAGTATCGCCACAGCACCATATGCCCAGGCACTCATTCAGAGAAAAGGAATAAGTGAATAAAAAAATAGACGAGTCTTTCCTATTCCCACTGCTGGGAAAAGCATGACAATTGGACAGTCTTTGTGACTCTTCAGCAGAGCAGCCATATTCTTTTAATTTCTTGGTTACTGTCTAATTATCAACTAGATTCCTTGTAGAAATTCCGCTCACAATTTCCGTTCTCCCAGGCACCATTCCGTTCAGTGCAAAGACAATTTACGGAAATGAAAACCTTGCTAAATGTTATCCTGGTAAACTGGAGGGCTGTGTGTTTCCTGCATTGTCTACTGGTACTAAGGGAGTAGTTGAGTCACTAAGAGAATCTGCTTCATTATAGGTACTGAAGTCTAGCGTCTGTAACATTTGCTGTGCCAACTGAAATGGAATGCCAGGCATCAGCCCATGGATTTCCGGTGAAGAGCTTACCTAGATGCCAGTAACAGTTCACCCAGCTTGCATTTATAATCTTTAGTATTGGGTGGGATGGGTGGCAGGGTAATTACTAATCTGACATGAATGAACACTTAACCATGATGGCACAGCATTTTCCGGTTGAATTTGCACCTAAATTTGTGCCTCTCGGTTAGCACAGAAATGCTAATCAAGTCTCATGCAGACAGCAATTTAAAAATCAATTTCTGGGTGCATGGAAATACGACATTTAATTCTTGACTGATGTCACTGGTCTGGGAGGGGTCGTATCAACTACTATCTAAAAATCAGATGATTCCTGTCACTAATTGTAAAGCATTTCTCTGCCACAGAAGGCCTGCTCTCCCTTTAGAGGTGTCCTGCTTTGAGCTCATCAAGCATTTCTCGTAGCCTTGAACGTGAATAGGCATCCATCTGTTCTTAAAACAGTGTCCTGAGTTGGGCGTAGAGAACATTTGTAATTCCTGCACTCAGGAGGAAGAAACATTGGCTCCAAGTTTGAAGCCACTGTCACTTGCACAAAAATACCCTAGGTTAAAGAGGAGGAGAAGGGGAGAGGAGGAGGAGGGGAGAGAAGGAGGAAGAGGAGGAGAGAGACTGGAATGACACAATCTCCCAAATGCTTTCTTTAGAATCAGTGGAAGTGAACTTAGGTTTGTTTATTACTTTAGATAAAACTGCTCAGTCTTGAGATTGAAAGCAGGGTACCCCAACTGGGTGCTCTTACTCTGCTACTCTTCAGCCTTTGACTGTATCTGTGATGTTGACACTTACAAGTCATGCTATAGAGAAACTGAGAAGCACTTCTTGGGCGTTTCTCTTGTATTCACTCAAGTTTTCAAAATGTCTCCTGTGTCTGCTGTGGGTGTGACTTCGAAGCTCTCACATGACACTCTGTAGCTATCTTTGCCAGAGGGTAAAAAAGCTATACTGTACACCTTTTCAATAACATGACCTTTTAAACACAATTTTTTTCTTTCTGATATTTTTTCCCCCTGGTGAGATCTGAGTAGGAGAGCAGTCTCACCAGGCCGTGTGTTAAACTTTTGTTACCAAGTTCTGTAGTCTTTAAACTTTAATTTCCGAATCCCATATATTATTCTGAAAAATAGTCAGCGCCTTATACTTAGCATCTCTTTGCTCATCCATCTCTGATAATGTCCCCATTCGTGTGAGCATTAAGAACTTAAACGTCTATTTCTATTTAAATATAGTCATGTACTTCCGTCTATTTCTTATGTTCTCCTTAGTCAACTGGGCAAGAGGAGCTTTGCCTTCCACTGATTCCACTTAAAACACTTTACTCCATGCAGCAGTCACCCTAAGAGTAGACCCTGGGGTGTTAGCCATTGGGAAAGGCTAATAGACTGGATTCGTGAGGCCTTTTCCTCTTGGGAGAAGCTGGGATATGAGTGTACACAATTAGCGTTTCTCTCCTATCACGTCGGTCAGTCCTTCTTACACATTTGCTCACTTAGACAAGCTCCCTTTGCTCTTGTTGCTTTGTTCTGTACTACTTGCCACATTCATTTGGTTACAGCCTGCTTCTTTGACCTTCTTCTTATGGTCCTAGCCAGGCTTCAACTGTCTTGATCACATTGGTAGCATCTTTCCCGTATCTCTGTATCTGGTCATTGTTTCTTGATTGTATGGCAATGCCATTCACTTTTGATCTGCCTAGCCCTTTTCCTGTTTTGCTTTGTTTTGTTTTGTTTTTTTTTACATTTTTACATTTATGAGCATGATGATCCTGGGAGTTCCCAGTGGTTACTATAACCTCTTCTGTTAAAATGAGGGCTATCTCAAAATAGTATGTGGCAAAAGTTCAGATTGTATGTAGAGATCAATTGACCATGGGGTAACAATGATTTACAAGACAAATCCCTATCCTTAGGGCTCAAGTAACATCCATGAAGAGGAGGTGGACTGGTTGTAAGAGCCAGAATCCAGGCCACCTGTTATGAGATAGTGTCTTCTAAAATTAAAGAATGGAAAATAAATGAACTGGGGGATGGGGTGGGTCTGTAAAGAGTTGGGGGTGTATGTGGTCAAGATGACTTGTATAAAATTCTTAAAAACTTAATAAAATATGTTCTCACCAGGAGACATAGACTATCAAATAAAAGTCCTAGTAACAGGCAGGAGGAAAACCCTTTTCATTTGTTGGTCAGGGTTATCTAAGAAACTCACTAAAAATGATACAGGGTATTGCTGTTCCCCTTGGTTGAGTCCCAGAGGGTGAAGGTAAGTCCCCACTGCTGTAGGCATTATTTGCTTCAGACATAAGAACTTTGCAAACTACCAAGGGAGGGAAGTAGACAATAGTCATACTTATCTGTGAAGCCTATGGTTTGCAAAAGGTTCAGCATGGGAAGGCATCCCTGAGGGTACAATAGTAGCATTCACATCTTAGCATAAGCCAACAGTTGTCTAATTGGACTTAAGGGCCATTCATCGGGGGAGGAGTCATACCTGATACTGGAAACCTAGGCAACTGCTGGGGTTAGTGAGGTCATGGATCTTAGATGAAAACTTACATCATTTACTAAACCAGCACATTTCCCAGTTGAATTCTGCTTACTTATTCTTAAACCCACAGATAGGTATAGCTTCCAACTCTCACCAAGGAATCTTCTATTTGTAATGGAGAAACATTACAGAAAACTATACATGTGAAAATGTAGAGAACTTACCATTGAGTGCCCAGTGCCTCCTCTCTCACAGTGGCTATATCTACAACAGAAGTCTTGCACATAAGGCTCAGGGAACATCCTGGAAGAAGAGGCAGTAAGAATGTACCGCTACAGAACCAAAAGCTGACATGATACTGTGTCTCTGAGAAATGACAGGGAAGCTTCGCCTGTGATACCTGGACAATTTGGCTGTCTAAATAAGAACTCGGCAATGCTAATATCAACAGACACGCTAATTTGAAATGGGGACAGCTCACTGAGTCCCACCCCATGTGTGATAGTTGATCTTGATGGACAGGTTGTTTGGTTGAGAATCATGTAAAAAATGAATAAGTCCCTTCTCTTCTATGTCCATGTGGGCATTCCCAGGACTAAGGGGTGAGGACCCATCCTTATTGCAGGTAGCACCATCCCATAGACTAGGGGATCGCAACGCAATGAACAGGGCTAAAAGGATGGGCATCCTCTCTCCATTTCCAGGCAGTAAAATTGTGAACTGTGCTGTCCCATAATGTCCTGCCTGTCATAATGGATTAAAGCTTTCGATACTGTGAGCTAAAGGGCATCTTGCCTCCATTGATTGCAATGTCAGGTATGTTTTGTGCTTTACATCACTGTGATGGGGAACCTGACTAACACCACTTCTCGATCTCTAGCACTCTTGTCAGAAGAAGCTCATCAACGCTGTCTTGAGCTCTTTATATCCTTCTTGCTTTCTATAACTTTCTTCTTTGCCAGTAGGTTTTGCCCTGTGGGCTGAGAGGGTTTTTCCTTTTTTTTTTTTTTTTTTGTTTCTTTTTTTTTTTTTATTGGATTTTTTAATTTACATTTTAAATGTTATCCCCTTTCCCAGTTTTCCCTCCAGAAACCTGCTATCCCATTCAATCCCCTGCTTCTATGAGGGTGCTTGTTCACTCACCGACCTACGCCTTCCCACCTCCCTGCCCTGACATTTCCCTACATTGGACCATAGGACCAAGGGCCTCTCCTCCTGTTGATGCCTAACAAGGCCATCCTCTCCTACATATGCGGCTGTAGCCATGGGTTCATCCCTGTGTTCTCTTGGGATAGTGGTTTAGTCCCTGGGAGCTCTGGGGTACTAGTTGGTTGATATTGTTGTTTTTCTTATGGGGATGGAAACCCCTTCAGCTACTTAAGTTCTTTCTCTAACTCCTCCATTGAGTACCCCATTTTCAGTTCAATGGCTGGCATGAGCATCTGCCTCTATATTTGTCAAGCTCTTGCAGAGCCTTTTAGGAGACAGCTGTATCAGGCTCTTGTCAGCATGCGCTTCTTGGCATCTGCAATATTGTCTGGGTTTGGTGTTTATATATGGGCTGGATCCCCAGGTGGGGTAGTCTCTAGATGGCCTTTCCTTCAGTCTCTGCTCCACATTTTGTCTCCATATTTCCTCCTGAGAATATTTTTGTTTCCCATTCTAAGAAGGTCTGAAGCATCCACACTTTGGTCTTCCTTCTTCTTGAGCTTCATGTGGTTTGTGAATTTTACCTTTGGTATTCCAAGCATTGGGCTAATATCTGCTTATGAGTAAGTGCATACCATGTGTGTTCTTTTGTGATTGGGTTACCTCACCTAGGATGATATTTTCAAGTTCCATCCATTTGCCTAAAAATTTCATGAAATCGTTGTTTGTAATAGCTGAGTAATAGTCCATTGTGTAGATGTACCACATTTTCTGTATCCATTCCTCTGTTGAAGGGCATCTGGGTTCTTTCCAGCTTCTGGCTATTATAAATAAGGCTGCTATGAACATAGTGGAGCACGTGTCTTTGTTGTATGTTGGAGCATCTTTTGAGTATATGCCCAGGAGTGGTATAGCTGAGTCCTCAGGTAGTGCAATGCCCAATTTTCTGAGGAACCTCCAGATTGACTTCCAGAGTGGTTGTGCCAGCTTGCAATCCCACCAACAATGGAGGAGTGTTCCTATTTCTCCACATCCTCACCAGCATCTGCTGTCACCTGAGTTTTTGATCTTAGCCATTCTGACTGCTGTGAGGAGGAATCTCAGGGTTGTTTTGATTTGCATTTCCCTGATGACTAAGGACATGGAACATTTCTTTAGGTGCTTCTCAGTCATTCAATATTCCTCATTTGAGAATTCTTTGTTTAGCTTTGTACCCCATATTTTACTAGGATTATTTGATTCTCTGAAGTCTACCTTCTTGAGTTCTTTGTATATATTGGATATTAGCCGTTTATCAGATGTAGGATTAGTGAAGATCTTTTCCCAATCTGTTAGTTGCCATTTTGTCCTATTGACAATGTCCTTTGCCTTACAGAAGCTTTGCAATTGTATGAAGTCCCATTTGTCAATTCTTGATCTTAGAGCATAAGCCATTGGTGTTCTGGTCAGGAAATTTTCCCCAATGCCCATGTGTTCAAGGCTCTTCCCCACTTTCTCTTCTGTTAATTACAGTGTATCTGGTTTTATGTGGAGGTCCAAAATTCACTTGATCTTTATACAAGGCAATGCGAATGGATCAGTTTGCATTCTTCTACATGCTGACTGCCAGTTGAACCAGAACCATTTGTTGAAAATGCTGGGTTCCCCCCCCCACTGGATGGTTCTTCTTTGTCAAAGATCAAGTGACTATAGGTGTGTAGGTTCATTTCTGGATCTTCAGTTCTATTCCATTGATCTACCTGACTCTCTCTGTACTAATACAATACAGTTTTTAATCACTATTGCTCTGTAATACAGCTGGAGGTCAGGGATGGTGATTCCCCCAGACGTTCTTTTATTGTTGAGGATAGTTTTGACTGTCCTGGATTTTTTGTTATTCCAAATGAATTTGCAAGTTGCTCTTTCTAACTCTGTGAAGAACTGACTTGAAATTTTGATGAGGATTGTATTGAATCTGTAGATAGCTTTCAGCAAGATGGCCCTTTTCACTACATTAATCCTGCCAATCCATGAGCATGGGAGATCTTTCCATCTTATGAGATCTTCTTCAATTTCTTTTTATAGAGAGTTGAAGTTCTTGTCATACAGATCTTTAACTTGCTTGGTTAGAATCATCCCAAGGTATTTTATATTATTTGTGACTATAGTGAAGGTTGTCATTTCCCTAATTTCTTTCTCAGCCTGTTTACCCTTTGAGTAGAGGAAAACTACTGATTTGTTTGAATTAATTTTATACCCAGCCACTTTGCTGAAGTTGTTTATCAGGTTTAGGAGTTCTGTTGTGGAATTTTTTTTGGGTCACTTAAGTATACGATCATATATCATCTGGAAATAATGATATTTTGACTTCTTCCTCTCTGATTTGTATCCCTTTGACCTCCTTTTGTTGTCTGATTGCTCTGGATAGGACCTTGAGAACTATATTGAATTGGTAGGGAGAGACTGGGTAGATTTTAGTGGGATCACTTAAAGCTTCTCTCCATTTAGTTTGATGTTAGCTACTGCTTTGCTGTATATGACTTTTACTATGAAGGGGTGTTGAATTTTATGAAATGCTTTCTCAAGCTTAGAGTTCCTAAGATGACTCAGAACTTATCTTCTTTGCTGCAGTCTCTGTCAACACTGCACTGCTTACAGAGCAGAGTTGGAGTTCCAGAGCTCACCCAAATGCAGACTTTGCCCACATCCCTTCTTTCTCAGCAATGCTATGGCCATCTGATTGCAGTTTTTTAAGTCACCGAGGCCTTTATTCCTTCTTTTCTCACTTCCTGTGTGGTGTTTTGTCTACTAGACACATATTATAAATATGTAGACATGTAGATAATATGAATATCTATTACAAATGGAAATAAATATAAACATAAATATACAACACAAAGCAAATAGCTACCAATATTTTCTCTGCCTTTTCCTTCTTGCTGACTTGGCAATTCTCAATATTTGGTTAACATACTCCTTCAGTCAAAGGTTTTCTCTACTGCTCATTATAGTATTAAGCATTTATTTTTCTGTGCTCAAAACATATTGTCCGTATCAAATAGGAACGTTGGCTCTACTAGTCAGACAGTTTCTTCTCATAACACTGAGCAGGAAGTGTATAAATGCATCCTGTTCATTATATATTCCATTTGTATTTCTCATAAGAAGACTGGCAAAATCCCACTAGAGCAGACTGGGGGTCAGTGTTCTACCCTATTGTTTCAGAGCCATGCCTCACGTCCCTAACAGAAACAGTGGGCAGGCAAATGCCAACAGGACACACGGCTGAATCTAGTGGCAGTGCAGGAAACAGATAAGTGGACAAGCTTAAATAAACAATGTCAGATATACATGCACCTCCCTCATCCTCTTCTTCCTGGTTCTCCTGTGCTTCATGTTCTTCTCTTCTTTTTCTTCTTGTATGCAATTTATGTTCTTCTCTTTCAGCGTATCATCTTTAAGGTCATTTTAAGAGTTTTGATCCTTTTATCTCCCAGTTGACACAATTAAGAATGGCAGTACATTCTGACTGGCCTTTATGAATGTTTATCGTGTGGTACTGCGGTGGACATTTGCCGCCGTGTCTGTTCTAGCCACGCCACAGCCTTAGGAGGTAATTGCTGTGCCATTTGCTTTGTCATGCATGTGGCAGAGCTGATGGGGCTCTAAAGGACACAGGATGGTGCTTTCCAATGGGCTGAAGACAGTGAGATTTAGATCATCGATGTCAGGTCTTTCACCCAACGCCCCTCTTTCTCCAAACCACAGACCACCAAATCTTCCTTTCAGAATCTCTACCCTGACATGCAGTCCCTTACCGCCCTACTGGAACCTTCTCAGTGTTCTTATGTGAGCTGCATGTGAAATGAGTAACACACATGATGCTTATTTTGTACTTCTTGTTCCATAAGGTCTGTAAGACACAGGAGCTCTTTAGAAGCCTGGCTACACTTTTCACCTATAATTCCAGTGGCTGGTCTCGTGGGGGAGGGGGGGCAGGTTTCACTGAGTTTTCCTCCCTCTGGAACTATCACTTGGGTGATGCCGTCAAATGCTGCATCTGCCATGCACACTCCAGTCTATAATGATTTCATCCTTTTGAACATACATTGCTAACTGTTACTGTATCAGCAATTGGAACTGACACGGAGTTCCGTTCTGCTTGATCATTTTGCATGGATGCCATAGTTGGGTTGGCCTTACAGGCCAGGAGGTGGCAAAGAGATAGCTTTAAAAATGCTGTTTGTTCTGTGTGGTATAAAAATGGGGTTTTAACATGTTTAGTTAGAAAATTACAATCAGTATGATGTTCATTAGAAAGAACAGATATTTGCATCAAAGACAAGTTGGGGCTGCAGAAGAGAGAGAGAATGGTAGGTAATGAGTTTGAACCTGCGAGCCAAGCTAGCAATTTGTGCAGCTGCACAGAATGCACGGGTGTCTCCTTCATTCCCTTCTTTGATCCTGGTTTGGAATAAGTCGTTACTTAATGAAACAGATAAGTGTCTACTTTAGTAAGGAACCTTAAAAACAAATCTGCTCCGCTCAATGCAGGAATGTAAAACACCATTTTTAGTTTACAATTTTAAAAATAGGATCTATCAACAACTCAAAGTAAAAGCATACTGAAAATAAATTGGACTTCGTATTGGGTAAAAGAAATATTTTGAAGGTCTCTTTGGAGACGTAAGCCATTTATTTAAGATTCATTTGTCATTGTCTATATTAAAATTATTTATTTTACTTTTTCACACACATAAGACTGTGTCAGCCTTCATAAAGCAAATGAAATGGGCTTCTGTCCCCTGGGATCACAGAGTGGAACAAACACTGTTGAAAATATGCCCAGGAAGTACCCTTTAAATGTTTATTTAAACACTCCAGTGAAAAAAGCCCAAGATGTGTTTACCGGGTCCATTGCTGATTCTCTTCTATTTAGATTTTAATGAGAGATGATCATTACATCCTGGGCCGGTGAGGTACTTACAGGAAAGACCCTTGCTGCCAAACCTGAAGACCTGAGTTCCATTCGTGACACCCACACATTGAAAGGAGACGCTACTCTTGCATGCTGTCCTTTGACCTTCACCTGTGGCATGTACGAACCTCTCTCTTTCTCTCTCTCTCTCTCTCTCTCTCTCTCTCTCTCTCTCTCTCTCTCTCACACACACACACACACACACACACACACACACATTAAGTAAAATTAAGAGTATAATAAAAAATTAATTTTTAAAAAAAGACATAAGCAGGGAGGGCTGGAGAGATGGCTTAACAAGTAGGAGTACTTGCTGTGCAAGCATAAAGCCATGAGTTCAAATCACGGCACTCACATAGAAAGCCAGACATTCTCCTACAACTCCAAGGCTGTGGAGGCAGAGACAGGAGGATCTCTGGCGTGAGCCAGCTGCCAGCCTAACTCCAGTTTCTGTGAGAACTTGTCCTGCGGGAAGAAGAGCAGGGTCATAGAGCAGGACACTGACTGTCCTCCTCTGGCCTCTCCACATGCTTGGACACAGTGTGAAATGACAACCTTCACTATAGTCACAAATAATATAAAATACCTTGGGATGATTCTAACCAAGCAAGTTAAAGATCTGTATGACAAGAACTTCAGCTCTCTGTAAAAAGAAACTGAAGTGTTCTTCTTTCTCCACATCCTCACCAGCATCTGCCGTCACCTGAGTTCTTGATCTTAGCCATTCTGACTGTTGTGAGGAGGAATCTCAGGGTTGTTTTGATTTGCATTCCCTGATAACTAAGGTCATGGCAAGCATGTACATGTTACCACATAAGTCACACACACACACATACACACACACATACACATACACACACATGCACACATATACTCACACACATGCACACACACATGCATACATCCACACATACACACATACCCCCACACACACTACATAAGAAAGCGTCATCACGTATGTATGATATGTATGATAATTTTCCTTCCATTTTGCTAGGAAAAACTTGAGCATTAAAGTGTACTTTCCAGAGAAAACTGAATGCACAGAAAAGAAGCTAAGCAAAGAGTACGTAAGGACTGCCTTAATGGTCATAAATGTCTTTAATCCATATCTATCATGGAAAGATTGTATTTTTCCTGTAATTTTAGTATATAGTTTGTTGGATACAAACATCTGCATTGACAGTCATGGTCTTTCAGAACTCGAAGTACATTTTCCTAGGTCCTCTGGCGTTAAAAGATTTCTGTCAAATAATCTGATGTTATTCTAAGGATCCGACCTTTATGAATGACTTGACCTTTTTCTCTCGAAGTCTTCAATACTTTCTTTATTCTATGTTCTTAATGTTTTTTAAACGATTTATTTATTTTTATTTCATGTATGGTGTCCCTGAATGTATGTCTGTGTGCCATGTGTGTGAAATGCCCACAAAGGTCCGAAAAGGCCCTTGGAGCCCTTGGGACTCGAGTTACAGAAGACCATGAACCCATGTGGGTGTAGGGAATTGAACCCAGGTCTTCAGAAAGAGCAGTCAATGCTCTTAAGGACTGAACCATCTGTTCAGCCTAAATGCTTTAACTATAATATACCTTGGAGAATTTCTTTTCTGGGTGCCTATTTGTTCCGTAGCCTCTTATAACTGACTGGGACTAAATCTCTTTCTCTATTTGTGGGACATTTTCTTGCTTGATTTTACTGGAGATAATTCTCTATGCCTTGGCTGTAGTATCGTTTTCCTTCTTCTACACCCATAATTCAAACGTCAGGTCTCGTCACGGTATCGCAGAATGCTCCTGAGCTCACGCATGCGCGCACATTCTCGTTTACCTTTTCTATTTCAATTCTTTTGCTTTGCCTTCCGTCCCTGTGCTGTCTTTTATGATGATCCGTTCGGCTGCTGAGGCTTCCGCTGAGGTTTTTTATTTGGCTTATCCAGCTTTTCATTCCCAGCGTCTTTTCAGTTTGGGGTTTTCCTTAGCGAGTTGAACTCTTCTTTCGAGCCTTGTGTTGACTTTCTGTTTCACTCATCTTTGTCCTTGGCATCTCTGAGTCGTTTGAACACAGCTATGCTCGTTCTTTGAAACTCTTTATCTGGAAGTTCTCGCATGACGTTTTCATTAGGGGCTGTTTCTACGGGATTTAGACATTTGGGGAGGAAACGTGTTATTTTGGCCTTTCATGTCGCTTCTATTTCTGGGCTGGGATCCGAACATCTGGAGTTAATTTGTCAGTTGAGTTTTTCTTTCTTTCCTTTTTTTTTTCTTCAAGTCACTGGGGTCCCCCCCCCCTTTTCAACAGAGGTGTTCACGCTGTTCAAGGGGAGGATAATGTATGGCAGGGTTGGAATGCCAATTTCCTCTTTGTCTGGTATTTAGGGTTCCACCCTCTGTCCTAGATGGTCTGCTTGTCAGCTACAGTTTAAGTCTGTAGAGACTTGGTAACGGAGACTGGAACAAGTTTCCCCTGGCAGTGTGGTGTGGTCCTAGAGCTCAGGGCTGACGGGGCAACTAGAAGGTCATGGCAAGGCTCTGGTAAGTCTTAAAGGGAGGGAGAGGAGCCGGGAGGAGGTGTCAGTCACCGGCAAGCACCTGGGATTTGGGGTGATGGGGGCCTGCGAAGGGGTGCCGGTAACTCACCTGGGTCTGAAGGTCACATTAGACAGCTCCTCCCAGAATTCTGCCTGTGGTCCTGGGCTCTACACAGTAAAAATGTTTTGCATAAGTCTTTATTTGCTCTTTCTACCTAAATGTCCTCCAACATGTTGCCGTTGTACCCGGTCTCCGTAAATGGCAACACTATCGTGATTGGCAAGGCATTTGATTTCAAAACATGTCCAGATTCATTCATTTTCTCTGTCTGGGCCACCAGCATTCATTAGTCAACCCCCATAACTGCCCCCATGGTACACATCTACTGAGAACCCTCCAGGGACTTCGAGTTTCCACCACAGACAGCCCTGACCCCTTAACGGCTATGCATGGACTGGGTCTTCTCCACTTGTTCCACCTTCTTTCCTGTGACTCTCCTATGACTCCTACTTCAAAATCCCTCATTCTTTCCCCCTCAAACTCCACTTTTCTCAGTCAAAAGCACTTTCTATGTTGATGTTTTCTTGTGATCTTTTCTCGCCAATTCCTTCGTAGTGTTTGAAGAAACATCTTACTTCTTCTGTATTACCTTTTCTGACTGAACAAGTGTTCCTTAGCCTGTCTTTCCACCCCTGACGTCATGTTCTGTAGGATAACGTCTTTCGTTGTTTTCTGCCACACTTAAGTCATCCGAGTCTCTGGATTTAATTGTGATTCTGATGCTCCACATGTATCTCCCATTCAACGAGGGGTCACCTTAGAGCAGGGTTCTCCAGTCACTTGTTGACCCCAATATTTACAGTAGCCTCTATTTCATAGAACATTCATGGTGAGTGGTTGGCCAACAAACGGAAATGGCTTCTGGAATATTGACTTTCTTGGAGTTACAAATACAAAGTGAGTTTGGTAAAAACCAATTTCCAAGAATACGCAGTTATAAAATGTGGGAAGACATTTCGGAGACCAACAATGTATCAATGAGAATAAGTATCTACACTGAATCCCGGGATAGTTTCAGTTTATGTCTGCATAAAGGAGTCATGGGCAGAAGTTGCAAAGCTAATTTTATTTTCCACCATAATTTTTTTTCCTTTGTTACTGTGGATAAGTGAATTCAGCTTTCTGGAAAAGTAGTTAAGTAGCAGGAAAAATAATACATTGTATACATACACGCATACCTGAATACATACACATATACAAACATATATCATAAATCTGTTAGTAAAAGTGAAGTCCCCTGATCGGACTCACCGGTCTAGTTGCATAGGTGTTTGATGAGACATCTAAAGTTTGGAACTGAGAAAACTTTGAGTAGCTTCCTTAAGCCAGCTGTGTGATATTTTTATTTTTGAGTTAATTAGAATAAAGTGATCTATATTTTTTTAAAGAATTCACACCGGGAAGTATCAGGTAAACAACATTAATATTAATATTAATATTAATAACAGGAAGTATCAGGTAAATAACATTAATATTAATTCATCAATAGCATTAAAGGGCTAGGCACTGTTTTTTCTTTAGATGACACAAAGTAGGAACTAGGCTGAAGTACTGCCCAGGATTTTTCTGCTTTCTTACACAATTTATAAAAACAGATGAAGCTGTAGGGTGACCTGATACTTAGCCAAGGGACTAACATCATTATTACTCACTTAAGCAGGGTCTCTAGTCCCATTGTCTTTGCAATTACTTCAGAAATGAGAGATGAGAGCGTGAAGCTAAACTGCTATAGTAAGCCAGCTACAGCTGGAGCCCATTACCGGCAAGATTGGGGATGCAGGAAAGAGCAGTGGGAGGCTGCAGTTATCACAACTGAGAGCCAATCGGAGGTCAAAAACTCCGGGCTGAACGCAGAGCCCTAAGTGCAGTCAGCAACGCTTCCTGACGTGACGCTGTGAGCGTCCAAGAATCACGCACCACTCCATTTGTTAGGGCACTTCCAAGTCCACGCATGTCTAGAAATGGAAGTCAAAATAGTGAGTGACCTTCGAATTGGGAATTACAAACAAGTATAAAATTGAATCTAACAAGCATTAAAGCACAGCGAGGAAGACTGGGCTTAGGCAGAAATCGCTGGAAACAATATGTAAAGGTTTCACTGCTAGGATTGAGGCTTCTCCTAAATTTTATAAGCACCAGGTGGCTTAATCGTTTCCTTGGGGAAGTGTTTGGCTAAAATAGGGCTAATGGGAGGGAAAATGGAACCTAAGCCAGGGAACATGTCTACCAAGAGGACAGTTCCTGGTAGACAATCTCTGCCTGAGGTGGCAGGTATGCGTGGGAGAATGGCAGAAAGCATGTGTGATAGTGTCATGTCTCATCCAAAACAGAGGACTGTCTGGTTAGCGATTTTTTTGTTTTGTTTTGTTTTTGTTTTGTTTTTTTTTTTTTTTTGGTTGGTTTTGGTTTGTTTTGTTTTCTCCAACAAGCCCGACGAATGTGCATGATCTCAGAGAGAAACACACCTTCTTGTAAGCCAGGGCATCAGGGGCTAAAGTCTCACTCCTGTAAACACCAGAAGCTATCCTGGCCAATGTGCAGGAGATCCTCACCTCAAACACTCCTCTAGCAATAAAATAGTAAGAGAGACGAAATGGAAATGGTGTTCAGATTTCTCTTGGGATTGTAGTGTTTATTTATTCATATTTATTTATGTGCTCCTTTAACTGGCTACGAAAGCCTTGCAACAAACAATCCATGCATTATACACTGCCAGAGTGTGTACTGATGCTCCTCCATCTAAACATCACAAAACAAACCTATGGATGCTTAGAACTTTGGAGAAAGTCGTCAAGTCTTTGGCTTTCTTTCCCTACTGATGACCCCTAGCTATTCCAGTGACAGTCAATGGTGGCAACAGAAAATTGTGCAATCAAGTTAAAAAAAAGAAAATCCCATCTTTACCCAAATTGAACTGTGCTTAAAAATCAAAAGGCAATAGGCTTTTCCTAATGCCTTATTCTGGAAATCTATTACATAGCTGGAATGATTCCTAAATGCATTTGCTTATGTACATAAACGAATAAAGTTTCTGTCAGTAATCACTTCAGCAAAAACACCTTTAATTGGCCCTTTGGAGGAAGTCTTACTAAATCACTCTCTAATGGTAGTCATTTCTGGCCAATCTCTTCCATCCACTACAGACCTCTAACATGTTATCATTGTATGTGAATTCAATCCTAGTAATCTGTATAAGGAGACATCCTTATGATAAAGTTATTAGGTCATAATGACATAATGGCAGAAGGACAAGAGTGTGGAAAGATGCTTCAGCTCTGCAGAGCGTGGGGAAGCAATTGCTGTGCTTCTGTGGCTCGAAGACCAAATCGGGCTTCCAGTTTAATAGCTAGCAACATGTTTCTCTCTTGCACAGACAAGTAGGACAAAGGGACCATAGAAGCTTTGGCCCTGGGCCCATCTGAGAGTATATTTGCATTTATTTCAATGGTGTGTGTATGCATGTGTGCATGTGCACGTGTGCGCCCATGTGTGTGCGTGTGTGTGTATGAGTGATTGTGTGTGCACAGGTGTGTGTGTACGTGTGTGTGTGTGTGTGTGTGTGTGTGTGTGTGTGTGTGTGTGTGTACTTATGAATTAGTGCTTCTAGCTTGGGAAATTCCCACCATGAGAACTGACACCTAAAATGTACACGAAAGTGAATGTCTCCATAGCATGCATATCAGAAAGTAAAAGGCTTATCTTTTGACTGCCCAGCAATATTATTTAAATACAAAATCATTACTTTACAGTTTCATGGGAAAGAAAGGAGTCTAAAAGTAACAATCTCTCAATGACTTTGTCCTTTACAAATAACGAAGATTTTCTTTCCTCTTCTTTAACTTTGTTTGTTCAAACACAGTGGGAATGTTTTATTTAAAGAAAATTGTTTCTTCTTCTTCATCTTCTCCTCCTCCTTATCCTTCTTCTGACTCCTCCTCCTCTCCTGTTGTAAAAATTATAAAAAAAGAAATGGCTTTCTTTTACCCCCACTAGATCCGGCACTGTAGTTCCCCAAGGTATCTGTTAGATATCTTGCCAGAAGCACACATTCCAAATTCCGTGGTGGCCCAGTGTCTCTGCCACCACACTCTCTCCCAAAGTCAGATTGCCCCAAGAAAGAACACACAACTCAATATTCTCTGAATTGATAAGATATAATTGCCCACCTAAACATACATAGCCCTGCACACATCCATCCCTTAAGAATATTCATAACAACCTGTAAATACACAGAGTGGAATCTTAACGTCAGCCTCCATGTTCTCTCTCGGCGGCTTCTCTCCCAGTCTCTCCATTCCAGTCTCCTCCTTTTCCCTCAAACTTTTCTCCCACCCGTCCTTCCTTCTAGACAGGCCTCGTTCTATCCTGTACTCGCCCTCACAGGTATGACATCCTACACTCTCCACCCTTCCTCCTCTCCTCTTCCTCCTCTGCTTCCTCCTCATCTTTTATTTCTTCTTTAAGAATCACTACTTGGGAACATATGACTAACTCGATGTAAGGCTGATGATCCCCTAAGACAGGATGAAAATGAACCTAGTAGGAAGCAGTGATGATGTAGAGTCTAATCTTTCCCAGAATAAACAGCTCCAACCTACAAGGGCGGAACAAGCCCATGCTTCTTAAGACCAAAGTGAGAAAGTGATGGTGGCTGAGCTGCTGGTTGACCTAACGGGAACCGCAAAGAGAATAATGAGGTTACCTGACCCAAGCTAGTTTGTAAATGACTACTTTCTTAAAGCCCGGTTGCACTTTCCACAGCTACCCACCAACTGTAGTCCCCACTAACGCACAGTTCCGCCCACGGAAGGGAGCTCACTCCATCTTGCTTCCATTCTAAATCTCCAAATTCTTTATTTCTACCTCAAGTGCTGCTTCAGGAGACTAATTCAAAATTATCCCACAGTCTTCATTTGGAGAGCTTGCCATTTTCTTCAGTCATACACATGCCAGGTCTTTCCCAGGCATATTTCATGTAGGCATTTGTCTTATCTTGGCTGCTTTATGCAGATTTTTTAAAAGACATTTGGATGCAGAAACTTAAACCACTATTGTGTCTCTTTAGGGACCCACTCAGCAAGAGAGAAAAATTGTTAGCCCATCACAAATGCCAGCCAAGGCAGCTTTTAACCACACAGCGCTGTCAGGGATCCCTCCTGCTTCTAGAAAGCACACAGCTTCTTGCCTTGCCTGTCTCCATTTGATCGACTATGTCTTTATGATGACACCATAGCACTATGAAAACTATTTTTAAAAAGGCAATGCACAAATGAATAACACGATTGAGAAACTGCATGTCTAAATGAGAGTGAAAGGTCCTGGGGCTGAGATACAGGACACTGAGACAGGGATGGAAAGCAAGACCGGAAACCAAGTGCATATCCTGCATCCGGGCTGTGGATACCTTGATTAGCTGTATCGATTCCTTGCCTCTCATTACTCTACCTCCCAAATAGTCAGCCAATTCCAAATTTAATTCCGAGAGAAAAAGAGAGAGAGAGAGAGAGAGAGAGAGAGAGAGAGAGAGAGAGAGAGAGAGAGAGAGATCTGTTTGTAAGGGAAGCAGCTATTGCTTCTCATTTTTTTAAAAAGCACTTAAGGGTCATTAGTCTCACACTGCAGCAAATGCATTATTCATTTTGCCTTAGCCCAATTTCTCGGCTAAGAATTCTGCAAGAAAGCAATGCACAGTTCAGCAGAGAGGTGATTGATCAAGTCAGAAGAAACAGAATTTGGGCATCTTGATAAAAATTTTTTCTCGGTCTTCCCAGTTAGAATAAATCAATTTTATTTATGTAGTAACACTTGAATACTAACTACCCAATGCCATCCGTCAGGACAAAATTGATGACTATACCTTTAGGTTAATATTACTCGAACATTTCATTCTGAATAATTTATACACATTTCTGTCAGAGTGTCAGTTCACAATTGTTTATTTGATCTGAGCAAGTGTACCTGAACTGTAGCTTTTATTAAGGGGAAGATATTCATGTCTTTATTTTGTGCATTAAAGAAGCCTACCTAGGCTGGGGGCCTTAATGTTATTCTGCAGGAATGCAAACATGGACAATTCTGTGTCTTGCCTTGGATTGCTTACATTTTTTTCTTTTTTTTTGCATTTTTCCAAATGGTTTGTAGATTCAGAGGAAGAGACAGCTAGGACTAAAGCACTTGTGAAGTTAAGATGAGTGGATATTTAATAATAATATTTACATGTTTTCTGAGAGGTTGTGTGCCTACTGCATTAGTAGCCTCAATAGCTATTCTCACTCTTCAGCAAATATCTAATCTGTCCACCCAGGCTAATGCTAGCAGTACCATCTCTTTTGGTATGGCTTTCGATGTGTTCTTTTTTTTAAAGAAAACCACAATGCATTTTAGTATCACTCCATTTACTACTGCTACTTTGGCTTTATGGCAATCAACTTCCCATCAGGCAGATAGCATAGGAACTTACATGTGCTCAGACTCTATGACTGCACAGAATGGTTGATGAAGTGTTAGTCATTTTATACAACAAAAAGGAACAACAAATCAAAAACAGAAGGACCAAATCTTGATGTCAGTTGACCTAGTTAGTTCTTGGACATTACTTCTGTGTTTTTGTACTTTAAAGAAGAGAATTCTCCATTAAATCCAGGATGTTTTGCCTGTGATGTGATGTGATGTGTGTGTGTGTGTCTGTGTGTGTGTGTCTGTGTGTGTGTGTATACTATGTTTGCATATACATGCATATATGTAATATATGTATATATACATATAAATCACACATGTGTGTGCACACACATAGACACTTTGTCTTCCTCTCTCTTCCTTTCCTCTCCTCACATGACTGTCTCTCACACACATATTTCTTCATTTTTGAACACTTTTCTCTCAATCAGTTACCACACAGCTGGGTCTCAAGAGAATATCTGACAGCCACTGGGAGAAACGCACTCTATGAAGTGGTGCCTCAACATGAGAGGAAACAGATCTAAATGAAACATGAACTGCAAAGGAATCACCATGTAGCTCAACTTCTGGAATTCTTCTTCTTCTGTGTTTGCAGATCTCATTAGCAGAAGCTGAAAGAGCTGCTCGCTTTTATAGATGTGCATCACACACACACACACACACACACACACACACACACACACACACACGAGTTGAAAATGGATCACAGCTCCATTAAGAAGAATATCTTGGGGTTGCCTCAGATGAGATTAAGATCTACCCATGAAAGATATATGCATGATGTAGGTACTGACAAAAAGTAGCCCATGATTAGTTCTTCTGTGACCATCACCTGTGCAGCTTGATCTCTCAAGTCCTGTGAATAATCTTTTCAGCAGATCTGTGTTGAATGTCAATTAGTTGGAAGATTTTTTTTTTCAGAAACCACACAGGAACCAAGCTGAGTTTGAATTTCCAAATGATATTATAATTTAAGATAGGTTGAAAATATGCATATTACAATAAGTATTATATGTAAAATATGTATAAATGAAAAAAGAACCAAATTTTATGCCTTCAGCATAATATACTTTGGGATTACCATGTGTGAATTCGGTTTCTGTCATTGTGATGAAACACTGACTAAAACCAACTTGGGGAGAAAAGGGTTTATTTTAGCTCACAACCCCCAGTCACAGTCCATCACTAAGGGAAGACAAGGCAGGAACTCAAACAGAAACCTGGAGGCAGGGAGTGATGTAGAGACTGCTTACTGCCTTGTTTCTTATAGCTTGCTCAACTTG
This sequence comes from Rattus rattus, assembly GCF_011064425.1. Taxonomy (NCBI): domain Eukaryota; kingdom Metazoa; phylum Chordata; class Mammalia; order Rodentia; family Muridae; genus Rattus; species Rattus rattus. The sequence continues at coordinate 77,429,242 of NC_046168.1, read as the reverse complement.
TTTTCTTATGAAGCCTAGGACTACTTGCTCAGGGATGGTACTGCCCACGATGGACTGAGTCTTCCCACATCAGTCATAAATCGAACAGTACCCCACAGACTTGCCAACAGGCAAATCTTCTACAAGCTGTTCCTTAATTGAAAGCCCCTCTTCCTAGATATGTCTAGGTTTGTTTTAAGTTGTCAAAAACTAACCAAGATATTGCCTATGATAGATTGGGGGCAGGAATATTTATTTGGGTTATGCTGTATCCATTTAACCTAATGCTGTATGTTTGGTTAAGTTTTTTTTTTTTTGGTTCTTTTTTTTTTTCGGAGCTGGGGACCGAACCCAGGGCCTTGCGCTTCCTAGGCAAGCGCTCTACCACTGAGCTAAATCCCTAACCCCTTGGTTAAGTTTTATATGACAATATTTTAATACATAAGTTTTAAATCCTTTGTAAGTGCTGTATTGTTAGTTAAAGATTAGCAGTTATTAGAAGTATGCCAAGTTACTCAGTAAGGAAAGAAGGCAGTATGTATTTATATGCCTTTGGGCTTAGATGGGGACATAGATTCCTATCATATTGTATTAAAAGTAGCTCAACTGTAGATAACATCAAATTGGTATAATCACGGTGGTATTACGTACAATGAAAAAGAGTAGTCTCATTACTATATAGCAAATATCAATCTACATGATTATACACATGTACTCCAAATCTTGATACTGTAATATCTCAGTGAAAATAAATTTATTTTCAATAATAGGTGTATTACTTTATGAAATTAATTTGACTCTATCTTGTTAAATGTAACATGGCAACAAAAATCACTCAGATATAAATTAATAGAAATGTAATTATACATGAATTACTTACCTAATCTTAATTTAAAAGCCACCTATACATAATGTTTGTTAAAATTCAATAAATATTCTTAGCAATCAACACTAGGTAATTAGAACACTGACTGTTTTCGTTATTTCTTAAGTAAACATATATTTGAGAATTTCATTTTTCTATGGTACTTATCTACACAATTTCTGAAGTAACCCTAATGGGAGATTATGTTTTCCTTGGTATTAAGCTTCAACTGGGTATATATTTTTTTAATCTATCAAGATGGACAAAAGAATTTGATAGATATGGTTAGGGGTGTGATAAAACATAAAAAGACAAGAAAATGCCCTGATTCTCATACTTGGTGAAAGCTCTAAATTGGCAGCTTTTTTTTTCTGAGAAATTTATAGAATTACTAGGAAAAACCCATCGCCAATGCATTGCTAGTGTTTCAGCTAAGCTTGAATATTATATAGAAAACTGGGTTCACTCGGGATGATAACACTCAAAGAGAAAGTGATCTAAACATCTTTTGCTAACTTCGGGATGTTCTTGGTGGTGGGGTTCTAATGGTTGTGGTTTTAGCTTGCTGGACCACTGGATGTTCTTGAAGCTCCACAAGTATTGAAAATAAGAAAATAAATCACAACCCTCACATTTCTAGTCCAGGAATCTTGAAAGTTTCTTGGAGGTAATAATAAGCTTGTGGATGTCCAAAATAACCCAATAAGACAAGTACTGCCATCTTCAAGTTATAGGGTAGGAAGCTGAGCCTCAGAAGACATAGATGTCATAAATAAACTGTCAGCAGGAATCAAGATCCTTCTAAATGACAGAGGTTTGTCTGTCTGCTAAATCAATCCAGGAAATTCATTGGGAAATCAATCCAGGGTTTTGAAGTTGGAGCTTAAATAGACACATGTCCCCACACTAGTCTACTACTCATTGTAAAGCACTATTGAATGATGCCTTGGTGACCAAGATGCACAGTAGAAGGCAACTTGATCTGTATAGTATAATACATACCAATGGATTCAATTAAAGTAGGCAACAGAACAGAGACTTAAAACCACGAAGGATTCAATGTCTATTCAAACTTACTCTTCTTCCCTCGGAATGGGCCACACAACTGTCCCAAAATAAAGCCCAGAGATGTTTATATGCTTTTCATGTATTCCCCATTGTCAGAGTAGATTTATGAAGTGAAAATAGTGACTTATTAAAATGTTTCAAATGAACAAAAGACAAAATGAATTGTTAAAACAGGATATCTGTCAAAGTCCCGTGTCTATTATCTGAGGTGCTTTGTAAGTGCGTTAGTCCATTCAGGCTGCTGTAAAAGTTCTACTGCCTGGGTGGCTTACAGACAATAGACGTTTATTCCTCACAGTTGTGGTTTCTGAGTCCAAGACCAATGGGCTGGCAGGCTTGGTTCCTAGTGGAGGATCTTCTTCCTCATACCATTAACTTCCTGAGACACTGCATGAAGAAAGAATTTCCTCCTGAGTGTCCCCTCTAAAGGCGCTAAGCTCAATTGTCAGTGGTTTATCCATGTGAACTAGTGACCTCCTGTTGTAGTTTTGTTTCCACCACTGAGATAAAAAACCCTGGAAAGCAGGCAACTTTGACAGAGAAAGGATCAGCTGTGTTTGTAACTCCAGGTTATAGTTCATCACTCTAGGGAAGCCAAGTCAGAGCTTGAAGAAGCATGCCACACCCACAGTCACGAAGAGAGAAGAGTGTACCGTGCTTCCTTGTGCTTAGCACCAAACATAATTCAGGACTCCCCCTCTGCTCAGGAAATGGCTAGTCAATACAATTCCTCAGCGTTGTGCCCATAGGCCATCCTGATCTAGACAATTTCTAATTAAGAGTCTTTTTCTAGATGATTTCAAATTGAGTCAAGTTGAAATTAAAAGTAACTATCACTCCTCCTTACAGACCTTACGTGAGAATGCCATCACCTCATGGGTGAGACTTCAATGAATGGTCAGTGGCACATCATCGCCATAGTAATGCTTAACGATTTACTGCATAGTAATTTACAGTGCATTTTGGGCTTTATTTCTCTCTCTCTCTCTCTCTCTCTCTCTCTCTCTCTATATATATATATATATATATATATATATATATATACACATATATATACATGGGTGGGGTTTTTTGCATATATGACTATGTAACACATGCATACAGTGCCCACAAAGGACAGAAGAGAGCCTTGGATCCTTTGAGACTGTGAGCCACCATGAAAATGCTAGAAAATTGAACACTGATCTTCTGGAAGAGCAGCCAGTGCTCTTAAGTGCTGAGCCATCGCTGCGGTTTAACATGTGTTTTCTTTAAAGACAGTAAATATGGAATAAATTCACCTAATATAATAAACGAATATGAATGTAGTTATTTATAGCTACCGTATATATTTACATAACTACATTTAATAAGTAAATTTGTTTAAAGTTATGTTATCTGCCTCTTATTTACTGCTTAATATATATTTAATAAAAATGCTTTTGAGTAACTACCAGGTAAATAATATATTTGATCTTTACTTATTAAAATGTATGCTATAAAAGAGCCTTAGAATAATCAGACCACTGTGTAAAATTAGACTTCTAGAACATAGATTGGAAAGTAGAATGTGATTGTTTATGGTAATATATATTAATAATTACTCTTGCTAAGAGATATTTTGCACTGCTGCACTAAGGAAAACCTTGAAGCACCTGAAAAATTCTTGATTAAAGCCTCTTCATTAGATGTTATTAATTGCCCTTTAATTGGAGAAGCTATCCCTTTGTTAGTCAATAAAGCAAAAGAAAGGTATTAATAGGGGCCCTTGAGATTGCTTTGGTTGGGAGGGAAGCACTTGCTGTGTAATCTTAATAACCTGAGGTTGCTCCCTGGGACCCACAGCAAATTGGATAAGACCCCAGCCTGCTTTCCAGAACTTCACGTAGTGGTTCCTTAAGCCAGTTTCCTTGCTTCCTCCTTCCTCCTTTCAATCATTCCACCAACCACTAGACCCTGGGACCAAGACTAAGTGGAGCCTGACCAGATGCCTCAATTAACGACCCCCTAGAGTTGGTTCCATTCCCCAACCTTCTCACCTACTATCCAACCCTCATTATGCTGACCTGGGGCTGCCACTAGTCTAAGCCTAAGTTCCAATCACAACTTCAGCCACCCTAACTACCATGGCCATCTTGAATCATTCAGAGTCTGAACCCTGAAGCCCAAAGGGTCCCCAAGGCTAAAATTAAAACATTTTTTAGTTGGCCCACAGCCTAACAGATTGGAGTAATAGCAAACAAAGACCTAAACATCTACACATTCAAAAAAAAAAACAACTATAAATATTGTAACTCCAGAGGTCTAGATCATACAAAAAACACAAACATCAACATCAAGCCAAATGCCTCCTTCAGAAGGCAGCACCACTACTGTAAAATTCTCCATGAACAGAATTTAGCCAAAGCGCAAGAAGAAGACTTGGAAATGGCAATTACGAATCTGTTCAAGGACTTGAAGGAGGGTGTAAGAAGTGCCTGAATGAAGACGATGAAAATCCAAACACTTGATTGTAATAATGAAAAACAATTCAATATAGGAAAATAGAACTTAACAACGGCTCTCCAGAGAAAAATCAAGCTAAAATGAAAAAACTTGGGAAGTCAAACAAAAAAAAAATCCTCAGTGAATGAAGTAAGAAGAGTTCAAACCTTGAGGACAAGATAAAAGAAATGAATCATTCACTCAAAGAGAATGTTAACCATTAAAACCCCAGGTAAAATGGGCTGGAAAGATGGTTCAGTCGTTAAAGGGTGGTTCCCAACCAAAATGTCAAAAATCCAGGCACAAAGCACCCAAGAAATCTGAGATCCTACGAAAAGACAAAGCCTCTGACTGATAGGTCCGGAGGAAGGTGAAGGAACACAGCCCAATGGCACAGAAAATACACGGGGTTTCTTTCCTCCTTAAACCATAGAAGAAAAATGTCCAAATGCAGAAAAAGAGATGACTGTCAAGGTGCAGAGGTATGAGGAACCATCAAACAAGCTGGACCAGAAAAGACACTCTCATTACACGTAATAATCGAAATTCTAATTGTACAGAACAAAAATGGTACGAAGAACTGCAAGAGAAAAAGACTAAGTCACACATAAAGTCAGGACCATTCGAATAACACGTGATTTTCTTTCAATCTTTATTATTTTTTGTGTAGGTCTGGATGTGTCTATATGGAGGTATGTACAAATGAGTATAGGTGTATATACAGGCTAGAGGTGTGAGACGCCCTAGAGCTGGGGTAGGAGGCAACTATGAGTCACAGGATGGGTCCTAAGAACCAAATTTGGGCTTTATGAACGTACAGCAAGGGCTCAGCTATTGCTCCATCTTTCTCGCCCCAACACGTGATATTTTACTGGAGACTCTGAAAGACAGAAGGGCCTACATGATAGTATTTAACATTTAAAGACCATAGATATCAGCCCAGACCACTGTACTCAGCAAAACTACCAATTGTGATTGAAGAAGAAATATGAAAAATCACAATAAAAAAATTAAACCAACCAACCTGGTGCTGAGACACTAAAAGAGAAACTTCAGCTGAAAGAGATTAACTCCATATAAGAGAACATAAGACATTAATATTCCCAGAAAAAGACACCATAACAAAATCATAGAAATTAATAAGCACTACTCATTAATAAATCTGAATATTATTGGTGAATATTATCCACCCATCAAATCCAAACTAACAGATTGGATTGTGAAACAGGATTCATCTTTCTGTTGCCCCCAAGAAACACACTTCACCATCAAGGACAAATATCACCTTAGGGTAAAAGGATGAAAAAAAATGTGTTTTAAGCAAACAGAACAAAGAAGCAAGCAGGCAAAATGACCCCAAATCAAAGGAGATGAGGAGGATCCTACATGTTCATTAAAAGAAAAATACACAAGATGAATTTAGTTCTAAACATTTATGCACTAAGCACAGAGGCACCAAAGTTCATAAAATAATTACTACCTCAAAAATCATACATTGACCCTAACACAATGACATTGGCTGACTATAATACCAATAGGCAGGTCATCTAGAAAGAAACCAAATGGAGAAATTCTGAAGTTTATAAAACAATATCATAAACCAAGTGAACCTAAGACATAACACAATATTCCACGCAAACATTAAAGAATATGGTAGACGAGAAAGTGGGGAAAAGGTTTGAGCTCATTGTTCTGGGAAAGAACTTTCTGAACAGGACACTAATAATACAGTCATGGAAACTGACAATTAATAAACAGGCCTTGCAAAACTAAAAAGTTTTGCCAGCAAAGAATACCAACCATCATTGCAGCAAATAGACAGCCTACAGAATTGGGAAAATGTCTTTACTAACTTTATGTCTTTCAGATGGTTAGTATCTAAACGCTACAAAGAACTAATAAAAATAAGGAAAAGAAGAAACAGCATCAAGAAAACAAATAACTCAATTTAGAAATGGAGTAAAGAATCAAACAGTTTTTAAAAGATGGAGCACCAATAGTCAAGAATACTTCAAAACTATTAAGCATTCTTAGTCACCAAGAAAATGCAAATTAAAAGCAAAGCAATTTTGAGATTTAATTTTACTCCACTCATGGCCAAGATCAACAAAACAAATGACACAAACGACAGCTCATGCGGGTGAGGATGTTGGGAAATGCTCGTTCATTGCTGAGGCTAGTACAAACTGGTATAGCCTGGATGGAAATCAGTCTGGAGTTTCCTCAAATATCCTGAGAAGAGATCTGCCACAAGATACGTATGTATTACTCTTGAACATACACCCAAAGGAACTATATCCTATTACTGAGATACTCGCTCATTCAGTCTCAGTGCTCTTCTGTTTACAATCCAGAACAGTCCAGATGCCTATTATCTGATGAATGGTTAATAAAATATGTGGTATGTTTATATAATACAATAACATTCAGATGTTAAGAAAAATGAAATTTTGAGGTAAATAGATAGAGTCAGGAACATTCATCCTGAGTGGGGTATCCCAAACCCAGAAAGACTAGTGCTGTATGTTTTCTCTCATATATAGAAACTTCTAGTGAACTTTATAAAACTGTTTCATTTAGACTATCAAGAAGGTTAGGTAGCTGTGAGGAGCCAGGGTAAGGTCTACTAAGGAAGGAGAAATAGAATCTAGTGTTATGACTATAAATATAGTGAGATAAAGGAGAAATTAGCAGAGAAGAACTAAGTGGGGAGGGTGAGGGGAGGACAGGGTAAAGAAATGGATATAGAGAGGGGTAATAAACACAGTAAAGGCATTTTTAAAATCCATATGAAGACCTACTAACATACAAGCTCCCTAAAGTATACACATTTAAAAACTGGAGTTTAAGCATCATCATCATGTAATGAAGAAGATAATACCCCAACTAGACATCATATGTTATCAAATGAAGCTCCTAAGAGCAGGAATACGTTACGTCACTTTTGAGTTGTTGACCAAAGCACTCCTTATGGACTCTCTCAACCTTCTAAGCTATTGTCAGTGCTCTTGGTTACTTTGCTTATACGCCACAACCTGACAGAATGGCCCTGATGATGACACCACGTACGCATGTCACTGCACATGAGGAATCTACTGGGTGCTAAACTAGAAGCTAAACCCTCGGTGACCAGCATTCATTGTGCTCGAAGGTGTTTCTCATGCTACCCGTGGGGAGAAGTAACCATCCATGTCAGTGGAAATGAGAAAATGCTTCTTCAACAAGATGGAAGAGGAGAACCCTTCCCAAATATTATCCTCCGATCTCTACACCTTCACCGTGGTACTGTGTGCCTCAGTCATGCACATTTTGTGCACCATACATGCAGTAAAAATATAAACTAATTAATTAAAATAAAAAACATATCAATAGATATTAACATGAATTGATAATTTCTGCACACAAGAGTAATAAGACAGACAAAAACCTTCTTCTTCCTTTAGCCCATCATTTTTCTGGAAACTCTTGGGCTTAACCAAGGGCTGTGAGGATAATTTCCTTTCTATTAGTTTTGGAGCAAAAGCAGTTTGAGAAAATGTTTGGTAAACTGTCTAAAGTCTAATTGCAGAAGCACCCTCTTGTCATGTCTGTAACTGAAAGTGCCCTTCATGTGTTCTGCAATCTACTTCCCTCGATTGCTATTCATTTTCTTAAGTTTCTTTCCTATCCTTCCATTATTTTCATATGGAAACACTATTAACATAGGTAAATATATGGAAAAACACATAGAAAAATATTGCAACATAAGATGTTATATTTAATTCTCCTTGGAAGCTGTTGTGGTTTTTCTAATCTTTGCCAGCACAAGTGATGCTTCTGAGCATACAGCCATCATTGTCTGCATATCTTTGTGTCTATCTCTTGGTAACTTATAACAGATTTGGGGGTCACAATATGCAATTATTAGGTGCTGATGATATGCTCCTCCCCACCTCCCTTTATTTCTTTTTTATTTGAAATTAAGTCTCACTGTGTCTGCCAGGCTAGCCTTGAACTCACAGAAATCTTTCTGCCTGTGCCCATCAAACACTGGGATTAAAGATTGTGACACCACACACAGCTTTCAAGTGGGTTACTGTTTCCAGTCAAGAATAGTGTAGCTCTTCTCACTGCTTCCTATCAGTTTTTCATGTTCTGTCCTAATGTCTTGGTGTAATTGACCTAGCACAACTTCAGTTGCACTGCAGATCGCTCATACAGTTCCACATTTGTACTCCTTCTACTGTGCCATGGGTCGTTCAAGTTCTTTCATGGTTGTCTCCACTGTTTTGCCCTTTTCTATTTGATAATTTTGGAAACCTGTCACTATCAATAGTAACAATACATTGTTAAATGTTTGGGCATTATTTGTCTTCCAAAGTTTTGTTTTATAAGTCTTTGATGTCTTGGTTGTAAAGAAATTTAAAACTTTTATCATGTTAAAGTGTGTGTGTGTGTGTGTGTGTGTGTGTGTGTGTGTGTGTGTTTCTAGAGACTGAACCTAGGCACAATGCAAAGTAGATAAGTATCTTACCATTGAACTGTATCCCTAGCCTCTATTTCCTATTTTTAAAAATCATCTTAAACTTTCAAGAAATATCCAAGATATTTTTATATTTTTAAAATTTCTCATAATTTGTTCTTCTACCCATCAGACCTTTATAGAAATGTTAAGTAAAAGTCTAATTTTGTTATCCATTTGTCACATGTTTTTGAATTTTTGTCATGTTTCTGTCATTTGAAATGCCATATTTATCATAAAATTGTTCCCATACACAGCCTGCTCCCAGACTGTCCATTATGACTGGGAGCTGGGCATTCACACGTGCCTCAAGATCATACTGTACTATTAAGGTATCTTTACATAGTTCAAAGGTTATTTGCTCTTTCTTGGTTTAGTTTTTTAAATGTCTTTGAACTAAGGACATTTCTTTTTGCTAAGATATGAACTTATTAATTTATTAATATCTACATAAAACTTTTTGGAACTTTGGTTAGGATTAAATTAAATGTATAGCTTTTTGTAGAAATGAATATTTAAAAGGATAAACACTTCAATGTGTTACATTTCCTCATTTATTCTTTCAGTATGTTTGACATTTCTTGTTAGAGTTATTCATATATATTTCATAAATGTTGTTTTTGCCGATTCTTTTTCATCGCATTTTAATTGGTTATTTTTGGAAAGCAGTAGATATGCATTTTTATCGTTTTCCCTTCTCTCATCTGTCTCTCTCACTTGTTTTTCTTTCTCCCTCATCCTCTCTCTGTGTGTCACACAGGGTCACACCTGAAGCACACTGCACAGCCTGTAGACATCTCAACAAGTTAGAGAGAGTCCTTTCCCAGTGGCTCAGTTGTTCTGAGCCTCTCCCAGGCATCTCAGCTGGTCTTGTCTTTGGTTCTTCTAGACAACTTGGCTCCTCTCTGCTTTTTCCAGGCAGGTTTTACTATACATACATACATACATACATACGTGTGTGTGTTTGTGTGTGTGTGTGTGTGTGTTATTGTCTTTGTTTCTAGACACCTTCGCTTCTCTCTGCTTTTTCCAAGCAGGTTTTACTATATATATACATTTATACACACACACACACACACACACACACACACACACACACACACACACATACACACATGCTCAGGAAATGAGGTTGCAATGCATGGGGAGGTAGGGAGAGGCAGGAAACATAGCAAATCTAGTCAGTTTTAGGGACTTCCTGAAGCTATTTTGAGTTGTTTGTTTCCTGTCTTAATGACTTTTCCTCTAGTATTTCACCTCCCCTTAAGACACCATGCTGTTTTATCTCCTTGAAAATGTAATGTCTTAAATAAGACATTTTACTACAAAATGGAAGGTTTTAATCTTGGGGGAAACCGTTAAACAATGGGACATTACTAACTTTTCCTTTAATTGCAGATTTAGTTTCTTGCCCCCAACATTTTGGATCATGTAAGCCTATAGTTAATTGTGTGCAAAGTTCAAGTTTATTCTCTTCTTTTCCAATAGCAATGGTCTGCATTGTTTCCACATTTCCTTGGGTAGGTCTTTGAATATATTGATGAAAACTAGTCGTGGTCATAAACTAGTATTTTTAAGATGGTTACTCAGTAGATCTGGGTATAGCAGGATATCTAAGTAGGTAAAGCCAAAAAAGCAAAACAGAACAAAAAAACAAACAATAACAACAACCAAACAAGAAACTAACAACAACCAAAAGCCAAATAAATAGGAAACAGAGTTGGCGAAATGACTCAGTGGGTACGAGTGTGTGCCTTGCAAGTCTGACAATGGGAGTTCTACCCTTGTGACCCACAGTGGAAAGGCAGAATAAAGCCATGTATACCATGCAATGATAATAGTGAATACGATAAGATACATTTTAAAATGTAGGTCGCTACCACCAAGATGAAGATAGAACTCATTGTGAGCCATAGGATACCTTCATTGCAATTCATTAATGTATCACATGCTCAGTACATGGGGCCAATTCCCATGTAAATGAAGGTATATTTTAAACAGGCACTCATGGCACACACACAGACACATAGACACACACAGACACACACAGACAGACAGACAGACAGACAGACACACACACACTGCAAGCACACACACTGCAAGCCTTCTCTTCGGAAGAAAAAAAACCTGATCATTCAAACCTTTTAGTGCAAAAACCTATGCAGAATTTTATGCTACTTTTTCATAATCATAATTTTGCTTCACATTACTTTTCTGTCAGAACTTAATAGCCGAGGGCTGTGAATAACCTGTGATTTGCCCTTTTCTGTAGTCTTAGTCTCAAGAAGCGCTTTGGTTCTAATGAGAAAGTGAAGAGCTTCAATTTCTCTACCAGGTATCTTTATATTTACATTGTAATTTCTTGACTGCATACTATGGCCTACAGATGTTCGTTGGTTTGCTACACATATATTTTAGTGATTTCTAAAATGTGCTCTCTCTGCCTCTAGACAGACCCGTCTGAGCAACTCTTGTAGGTATAGACTATTTTCTGCTACAGCAGTCAGAATGAAATAAGCTCATTTTCTCTCCCCCTGGAATTTGCAAGAGGATATATAGTATTACTTGTTACAGCAGCTTGGGACTGTTGGCATTTGACATTTGATTCAATACTCCTAGTAGTCAGTAACACACATGTTAGTTTTTCTTGCTTGGATCATTTAATGGTTATCTCGTAAAATAGAAAAACTGAGCCTGCTCAGCATGGTATTTCTTCTTACCTCACAGTTCAACCATAGCTCTTTAGCTCAAGCTAGACTTTTTTTAAGCACATCACTGTAAAAGGTGTTCCCATGACGTGTAGTGATGTGCTACATGGGAGGCCTCCCCCGTTTAAATGTGTATTGCTTTCTTATCTTGCAGTGGGAATTCTGTTTCAGAAAGGCAGAGATTTACTTGGGGGGAGGAAGAAGAGCTCAGTTTATTCAAAATCAACTGTATTAATTCAGCAAGGTATCCTGGATTGGATCTAGGGACAGGCAACAATGGCATTGGTTTGAATGAGTCAGCATAAGGCATATGGATAAATTAGGGACATGGTAACAATGTTAGCTTCTTTGACAAATGCGCCGTGCTTGTATGCATTCTAACCAAGGAACATCAGGGGAAAATTATGTGGAACATCTTTGGATTATCGTTTCTACTACTCCATAAATCAAAAATAATCCCCCAAAGTAAAAAGAGTTGACCATTTTAGGTCTAGATTTGGATATAAACAACTCAGCCTTAATTGAGCTAAGATTTTAGTGTTTAGTAGCCACAGGGCTCTGTTGGCCATTGTTTCAGTCTTCCATAGAAGCTTAAGGTTTTTGTATTCAAGAACTTACGATATACTTTCTTTTCCCTCTAGATAGAAAGGGTTAGTGTGTGTGTGTGTGTGTGTGTGTGTGTGTGTGTGTGTGTGTGTGTATACACGTAAATATATATATATACATATAAATCATTGTAGATTAGTTCTGTGATGAAGCTGCAGAAATAATGTTCATGAGTAGTGCAGTATACTCTATAATGTTTACATGCCAAGTTCTATGATAAAAGCTTTACAAGTATGATTTATAAAGTATAAAAATTTATAAAGCATGGATTGCATTCCATACTTACAGCAACCTTACAAACTGGGTGCTGTTAGTTAGTTGTCCTGTTTAAAATCAAGAAAGCAGGTTCAGAAAAATAGACCACTTTCCCAATTCCATCAATTCATCCTGTACAAACACAGGCTTGACAGGCATCAGAGACCATGGGCTAAAGTGCTATTCAATTATATTTATTTGTGATACTGACAATGTGACTGAAGTAATTTATAAAAAAGCAATATTGACGTTTAATTTAATTGTCTGCTTGTTAGGGTCATAAAATTCTAATGACACCATTTAGTAAGTCCGTGACTTACCATACCTATCTAACTTCCATTTACTCTGTCTACACAATGGAAATAAAATTTTACAAGTTAATAATGGCAATTAGACACCACCATGTGCTATAAATGGCCTATTACAATGTTCTCTAAGCTGCCACTATATGTGTTTTGTTATTGAGAAAGGTGTCTCATTTTATAATCAAACTCGTCATGGTATTCTGACTTACGATCCTCCTGTTTCTGGACTGGGATAACAAGTACATGCAACCTAACCCAGTTGGGTGATTATTAATGAATACAAGATCCTTTCCTCAGCCCTGAATAATCATCGGTTTCCTCGTGTATCTTGAGACAGAGCTATTTCATGATCCTTATGTTTCTAGTTTGATTTGTACTTCAGAAGCTAATGGAAGGCATATATTTAAAAATAACATTAAAGACATTTATTTACAGAGTACCAGAATACTCTACAAAATGAAAAACAAATACATACATGTAGTTACAGATTCATGAACATATAGTGAGATTGGTCTATATTCATGTAATTCTCACTCCAGTCTGGAAAGGGTGAGGTTCCTCTGTTACGGTGCAGTTTTATAGATGAGAAATCCAGATACACAACAAAAGAACAGGCCCCCATGAGAAGCTGGTGTTCAAGCTGACCGTAGACTCATTGCTCATGTCAATGATTCACAATTCTGCCTTTAAATCTTTTGCTTCAATAAGGACTTTTGCAATTTACTTTAAAAGACAATGACATTTGCTGTGTGTGTTACTGATTGGTTTCTGTGGAGCAAAGTAAAAGCACAAAATGCTGCCATAAACAAGGATCAAAAATTCCTAATGAGGAGATTGATGTTAAAATGTCCACCCAACTCAAATTGAGGACATTTAGAATATTATTTTGTTACTTAAAAAAAATAGCTGTACTGTTTAATTCAGATAATGTGAGAAACATTCATCGATGTCTCTCCACGTAAATTGTTTCCTTATGGGTAGACTGCCACTAGGTGAGAGTTACCAAACCATACAATGTGTTCTAGATTTACACTTGATTGAGATGACAGCCGTTAAGCTGACATTTTGAATGTTCCCCTCGGGATATGCATCCGAAAGGGGTTGGGAGTGCGAGAAACTGTGCCCTAGGCCTTCATTAATTTAGATTCTTAGGAATGTTTTCGAATGCAGTCATAAGAATTAACAGGGTGTGGCCTGAATCCCCTGAACTTCAGAGCATCTCAGGGCTGTTTATGATATTTTTGTCCTTTATGGAAAAGTGGTAAAAGTTGAGAGGTGACTGTTAACATGCAGATATAAAATGCTTCATACTGTGGAGAAAGCTTCAGCGGGCAAGTGCATGAGCTGCTATTTGTGGCCGTTTGAGGCCAGTACTATGTGCCAACAACTCTAGTTTTCAGTTTTAATTCTAGAGCCCTCAATAGATAACAGTGTTCTTATTGATTCCTGACTTGTTTTATTCAACACAGTTGGATAATCTTTAAGTTTTGACTAACAGCATGATCTTGGTTTCCAGTCATGTCGTGGATGGCTTTTACTTAATTGGTCTTTTACTTATTTAATCCAAGAAATAGATATCTCTATTCTTACTCTTCAAATCAAAAGCTAAGGTCTTGACAATAACCTGAAATAAGCCATGTAGTGATGGCCATCTACCGTGGCCACTGAACTGGAAGTGAATGTCACTTTGAACACCTTCATATGCATCCCTTACTTTTCCTCTGTGGCTATATTTCATTTTTATCTCTTAAAAATATTCTTCAAGCAGTTCACTGCATTGTTGATGTGTCTTTTTTTCCCCATGGTGCCTTGTTTAATTTGTTTTGGAAGTTACATAATTCTATACACAATGGTTTTCATTTACCTTGTCCTGTTTGAGTTACTGTTGGGTTAAATTTCCCCCAACTCTGAACATTGGTGTCACATATTTTCCTTCATTCCACATATGCAAGTGTTTTCTTTAGCATGTGTAACTAGGCATGCAATGGCCAGGTCCTAAGTGACTTGTATTCAACTGCACAGGAAACATATTTCTCGAAGCGAGCTCAGCAGTTTATATATCCGTCCACCATGTATAAAAGAAGTTATTCTAAACCCTTGCAGCATTGAACACATTCTATGCCTGTCACCTTAGAGCTTCTCCCTCTCGATCATGGGTGATCATCATCTGCCTGCTCACAAGAGATACAACCAGCTGTATGCGATGGAACAGCTGTTTATAATTCATAACTTTTCTTATTAAAGAGATTTTATGTACTTTATTAATTTATAATGGAGATCAAAAACTTTTCCCACAATTGTGTGTGTGTGTGTGTGTGTGTGTGTGTGTGTGTGTGTGTGTGTGTTTCATATGGTAGACGATGGGACATATCTGTCATAAGTTCTCAGCCTCTCCTTTTAGAGAAAAGGTAACTAGATAATACTGACATAAAAAACCGTAGTTGCATTTCAGTAACTCTGTGTTTACAAAAATAGGCACGGGGCTAGATTTGGTGTTCGGGTTATAGTTTCCTGATTCCTGCCTTTGAGGATGAGAGATATTGATGGATGCATTGTTAATCTTTCAACTGGCAGAATGGCTGGCTGGTCCTATTCTAAGAGATTTGCAAGATACTGTGACAGTACCTGACTGTTCGCTACAGTACATTAAAGTATGTAATTGTAGTTCAAAGAGCATTTATTCTTCCGGTTGTTTTTTTGTGAATAGCAAAAACAAACAAACAAACAAACAAACAAACAAACAAACGTTTCCAACACAACTTCGAGTCTAATTAACCCTAAGGCTGGGAAGATGGCTCAGTGAGACAAGAATTTAGATCACTAGAACACATATAAAAGCCAGGTCAGTATAGTGGCTAGTGGCTTGCCTCTAATCCTAGCACTCAGTAGGAAGATACGGGATTTCTAGAGCAAGTTAATTAGCTAGACTCATCTAATTGGACACCTCCAACTCCAGTACAAGACCCTACCTAAGAAAATTAAGTGGCGATATACTCAAAAGGAGATCTAGTGTCAATCCCAGATCGCCACATGCATACACACACTTGCATACACATGTGTATTCCCTACACACATACACATGCATATATATATATATATATATATATATATATATATATCATATATACAAATGCCACCAAAAAGGATCAAATGTTTATATTGCTAATTTAAACAGAAAGTCACCAAAATAAATGTGATTTACCTAATTTGCATATGATTTAAAATGTAAGTAACTTTTGCATTCATACAACAGATAGATACAATTTGAAGTTGCCTGGCCCTGAAGCTTGTTCTTTGATTAAGTAAGTTCCCAGGCTGCCCATATAAGATAGGAATTGTACTGGATACTAATCATCACTATTGTTAATTTGCTGTGTTGCTCTCCTCATGTATAAGATGTGCCCAGTGCCATGCCAGTCTTTTGTGTTCGATATCACATTGCTGCATGTTTTTATATTGACTTTACATTATTTGCTGTGCACTCAAAGAAGCTATACCTTGGAGAGGTAACGCTGCTCAGAGGCAGCAAGCTCATAATTTGCTGAGTGAAAAATATCACACAGAAGCATCAGAGATGGTGACTTCAGTGACCCTCACGCACTGCCTCCCATCTAACCACGTAAACATAAAGGAGGTGTATAACTGTTCCAGGGAATGAACCATGGCCTGGTTTCTGCTGGCTCTGAGCTGTCTGGCTTTGACTAATCAAGCGCTTGTTGCCGTTCATGCTTTCCCGCACTGCGAGCTTCTCCTCCAGAGCCATGAAGTACCTCCTGCTATGTTCCTCTGATTTCCATAATCTCGGCTACTTTTTAGAAATGCTACCACCATCTCCTTTGAAGGGGAGAAAAAGGCTTTCAAAGAGATATCATTCTGGCGTGGTTGTCAAATATTGCTGAAATGTCTGCAAAATTTGCCTTTTGATGAGGTGCATTTATTCATCCGAATCGTGAATGGAGAGACAGTCATAATAATGTCTTCATTCGTCCCTCTAGTCCTTTGTCTCCCTCCTTGCTTCCCCTTCCTTCATTTCTTCCTTTGTTTGCTCAATTGTTATAGAGCATTTTCTCATTTGTGCATCAATTAGCCAGCAGCTGACTATTGTGTGCCGAGTATTGAGCTCAGATAAAAATATGTCTATAATACAAGTCATTTAGTATACATACAGTGAAGAAAAGAAGACGGATGCTATGGTGGCTGGCTAATCTTGATTATTAACTTGACAGAGTTGGGAAGAATGAACCTCAGTTGAAGAATTGTCTCCATCAGACTGACATGTCTGTAGGACATTTTTCAGCAGCCCAGCCCACTGTGGGTGACACTATTCCTAGGCATATAGGCCTGCACTTTATAAGGAGGGGAACCCAAGTAAACAAGCCACTAAACAGTGGTCCTCTGTAGTGTCTGGTTCAAGATTCTGCCTTGGCTGCCCTCAAGGATGGACTATAGCCTGTAACAAAGTGAACGCTTTTCTCCCTAAGTTGCCTTTGTTTCTGATGTTATCACATCAATAGAAATCAACCTACAATAGACAGAAAAGCAAGTTAAGTGCTCTAAAGCCTTGTAATCAATCATGATTCACCTAGGAGCTTGTTTTTTGTTTTTTTTTTTTTTTTTGGTTCTTTTTTTCAGAGCTGGGGACCGAACCCAGGGCCTTACGCTTCCTAGGCAAGCGCTCTACCACTGAGCTAAATCCCCAACCCCACCTAGGAGCTTGTTAAAGCTGCACGATGGCAGTTCTTGCACTAACTAGTCACATTCTCCATTTAACAAAAGTGCGTTTGTGTGCACATGAAAGTCTGAGAGGCCCGATGTGCTGTGCTGTCACTGGTGTGCACCACCATGGAAAACCAAAGAATTGTGTGTCCTGCACACAGTGTGAAAATAGATACTTGAGGACAGGTTCACTGGGCTTTTTGAAACATATATATGTTTGACAAGAAAGCAAAAATAAGAGGCAGCCTAGGGAAAGGGGAGAGGCGGCAGAAGCAGGAACAGTTGTGAAGATCTCAAACCTTCATGTATGAGGGGTTCACAGGGAAGTCAGTATGGGATGACCTGAGCTGAAGCTAGAGTGCACAATCAGACGTGTCTCTCACTATTCCTTATGTCAGCAGAAGAAATCTCTCTGTTACTGTAAAAACTGCCCCAAACCGACAAGTTAGAAGTTCAAAATGTTTATTCTAACTCTTTATTACAGAGTAATATATAGAAGTCTCAGCCCATGGTCAATTGGTTCTATTGATTGAGGTCTACAATGACACATGGGATTGTGGCTTAGCACAGTTAGTGGAGAAACTCCTCACCCCAAGGTGACTGAGAAGGAGAGAGAGAGAGAGAGAGAGAGAGAGAGAGAGAGAGAGAGAGAGACAGAGACAGAGAGAGAGACAGAGAGAGACAGAGAGAGACAGAGAGAGAGACAGAGAGAGAGAGAGAGACAGAGAGACAGAGACAGAGACAGAGACAGAGAGAGACAGAGAGAGACAGAGACAGAGAGAGACAGAGAGAGACAGAGACTCACAGAGAGACACAGACACAGAGGAATGAGTAGCGTCTTACTATCCCCTTCAAAAGCTCACCCCAACAATCCAACAACTTCTTTCCGCTATCACCCACCTTCTAAAGTTTCCATGAGTCCCAGTAGTACCTCAGGCTATCTCCAAATCCTTTAGGATATGGCTTTGAGGGAACATTTAAAATCTGTCTGGCTGTAATAGTTTGCAACTATAAGTTTTCTAACAGGTTAGACTAAATTCTGTGAGCCAGTAGTTTGGCTCTGGCTGAAAATTAGGATGAGTTTGAAACATATTAAAGTCTATAAAGCCCTTGGCTCTAGCCTTGAGATTTGGGGTGAACTGATAGAGAGTGGGAGTTTTCTATAGCTTCCCAGGTAATCCAGGTGTGCAGAATGGATCATTGAGACCATCTGCTTAGAACTATAGGAGGCCTCTGATGGCTTTTAAGTAGGAGCAAATCCAATCATTCTGATGTTGAACTGAGACTGTCAGTCCTCTAAAAAAGATGCATGTGAGTCAGGGAAAACCTAGATGAAACAGCAGATGACCTCACTGCAAGCTGGATCACTAATGCCCACCTGAACACGTTCACATCCCATAATGCTCCCATTCACGAATACAGGGACAAAGGAGATTAAGAATTCCATGTGCTGTGTCTCGGGTGCTCCTCTGCTGTGGTTTGGAGGACTCAATCCAGGATCTCCTGCATTCCAAGAAAGGGTTCTTTCAACCCCAAGCTATATCCCCAGGCCAAGAGTTTTTATATTTAATGTCCATCGTGTGCTTTGTTGCCTGCCCAGGTCTAGGATGTAGATTAGAGATCTGCATGCATGTAAGGGTTGCTTGAAGCCTGAAGAAGGACTGAGAATCTCTTGAAGGAATAGGTATGCTCAGGGCTAGAGATGGGACAGGAAGACAAATAGGCTTGAAGAGCAGTGGGAGTTGTAGTAAAGGGGTGCCTCAGGGAGTACTAAGGAGGGAAGAACACCTCCTTCTTCCTGTAGGTCATCCTTCCTGGCTGCTCTCTCAGTGTTGCTCTTAAACAAAACTGGTTATAGAATCCTCCTATGTGGGATGCTCCCAGACCCATAAAACCGTAGTGTGGGAAATACTAATCTGTCCTTACATTGTCCCTAACAAGGGGTGGTAGATCCTGAATGTCCATTGAAGGTAAATAGCTATTTCAGTGTTACAAGATAGCTCTTTTTCACTTTATGCAAGAACTTAAAATCCTAAAAATGTCACAGTGATTAAGTAAGAGCTTCATGTATTACCCTAGCCTACGCCACTAGCAAATCACATTTGTTTCCCTAATTGCTCAGAAACTCCATGCTAGGCACTGAGGATACAGGAGGAATAAATCCAGGGCCCCTGTTGGCAGGAAACATGTCCTCACTACTCGCCTTCAGCATACTCCGGTGAGTGACAGCAGCATGCACCTGAGTTGGGGGCTGACTGGCTGACGTCTCCAAATGTGGCTCTGCAGGTGGTAAATGGCAGAAGCCTTCTGAAAGACATTACATCTCCCCATAAGGGTAGAAGGAAGGAAATCTGAGGCAAAGAAAGTGCACAAGATCTCTCAGGCATTTGGGAGGAGAGTGACAGAGCTAAGTAAGGGGCGATAGGAAACCTAGTGTGATAGAGAGGTTATCTAGGTCAGTTAGCTAAAAGATTGGAGCCACACGCATGGGACCATGTGGTATGTCAGCCTAAGAAACTGGATGATAAACCTGCCATCCTAGAAACCTTTATTTAACCCCTCCCAGACTCTCTCTCTCTCTCTCTCTCTCTCTCTCTCTCTCTCTCTCTCTCTCTCTCTCTCTCTCTCTGGCATGAAGCACACATGCCTGCACACACAACATACACACACACACAAACACACACACATATGCACACACACATATACACACATGGACGCATATACACACATGTGCACACACATATACACACACATATGCACACACACACATATGCACACACACACCACAATTCAGAAAGCCATCAAGTCAAATAAACATGGAACAAGGGAAAACAGGTAAGAGGCTGTCACCATTGCCTTGGAGACAGTAGGAAGGTCTTTGTTGTGAGGAAGTGAAATATACGTGAGGCAGGCCTAATGGCTACCTTATTCAAAGGTATGTGTGAGGAGACAAGGATTTTTGGCTGACTGGATGTAGGAACTGAAAAGCCACAGTAGTGATGAATGACCTTACAGACTTGGTTCAATTGGAAGGTCTTGGCCTCGAGGAACGTCTAAGTAAGTTAATCAGGGAGGTGTGTCTAGTAAGAATACACCAAGGAAGAAGGTTGACAAAAGTGAGCATGATCATTCTCCATGAACAAATCTATAATGCCCACCCAATTGTGGAGGACGCCTGCGTTGTTAAACAAACCCCACTGAACCAAGTTCCCTGGCTTTATATTACGAGTAAGCATTTGTCACGCCGGGTGCTCTCGTGAAGAGGGTGAAATAGGTTTGAAGACTTAGACTGTTGGCTTCAAGCTGTCATATGAAAAAAACTTCATTTTGATTAATATAATTGAAGTGTTAAGTATGTATCTGCTAAATTGCAATCAAATCAGTGAAATGTTATTCATTTTTAAATGAATCTGTCAGAAGTTTTTTATGAGTATTCTGCCAACAGTGAATCAGATTTGCACAACTTAACTGCAGATATTACTATTTTATAAATGGGTAAACTGAGAAATTGAGAATGCAGTCTCTTCCCGAGAATGCCAATAGTTTGACTTGCAAATAGACCACCAAGGTCCCCGCAAGCCAAAGTGTGCTGTCTCTGGTGACTCCTTTGCAAAGTGGAGCCGATTTAATTAAGGTTCTAAATCAACATATTGAGAGGCACCCAGGTAGGTAATGAAAAATTCACTGACTTCTTTGTGTCCTGAGTCACTATGAACATAAGGACCAACTGAAAATCTCTCTCAACCCTCAGTAGCGTTCATTCTGAAGAGATAAAACATAGTTCCCAGCACAGATAGTTAATAAAGAACTCTTGCCCGTCTCCATTGTTCCAGGCTAAACACTATCGGTTCACTAGCCTTCACCTCTTCCAGTTGCTTCTGTCGCCATTTGCCCTCTTTCCCCTCCCTATCTGCACCCTCGTTTCCACCCTCCTTGGCATCCAGTCTTTGGAAGTCTTGACATTAAAATATTCAAACACTGAGGGAAAATGCTAGGAGCCATCTGAGAAGCACTTATGCTACAGTAAGTCATTATCTTCCCACATGCCAGGAAGACAGCAGTGAAAGGGGCCAGGCATGGGGGCGAACTCCTGTAAAACCAGTGACCAAGAGACAGAGACACTAGGATTGTTATACATTGAATGATATATGAGTCTACAATGACTTTCAGACCACCTAAGGCAATGTAATGATATCTGGTCAAGAAGAGGAGAAGGAGAAGGAGGAGGAGGAGGAAGAAGAAGAGGAGGAGGAAGAGGAGACAATGATGAAACACATAGTCATACCCTGCCTTCTTCCTTACCAGAGTGTAGTAGGACTGCAGACAATGCCTACTGTAAGTATGACATGTGCTGGGAAAGCCACTTTGCAGTGTCCTGAGCATCAAACAGTGGGTACCTCAGGCAATTCTACTGAGAGGAATGTGAGTGTCCGAAGACTTCTGAGAAACTATCTTCCTTCAATTATCAGAAGTAGGAAGCAGAAAGAGAGTCATGAAACACAAAACTTCTTGACCCAGGTTCTGACGCCAGTGGCACATGAGGGAGCACCTGAACAACCCCAGGCTCAACGCACTATAGAAGAGCCACTAGTGGTAGGGTCCAGGCACCCATGTTCTGTCTAAGTCACCACATGACTATGTGCAGGCTGGTTAGAGCCACCATAACTAGAGCGATACTTAGGAGCTTTGATTGCAGTGGAGGCACAGTCGCTTTGGATGGCTTCTTTTCTCTTAAGACTCCTCAAATCCTCTGCTTGCTTAAAATACAATAAAAACCAACGGAGGAGGGAGAGGGGGGAAGAGGCAGGGAGAGACAAGTACAAGAAAAGAGAGGGAAAGTGGGTCCAAGCACCGCACAGTATGACAAGCAGCGAACTTAAAGACCACAAACAATTGAATAGCACATCCCTGTTTTCATGCAACTGCATATTTTTCCTCATTCCTCATGGAAATGCTTTATTCTATTGAGGTAACTGCTTTACATTTTTTAATGGAAGGCCTTAATTATGATATCAAACACAGATGTGATGACTCTACTTAGAGGGGAGGAATGGAATTTTGTTTGGTAACCCTGTATTTTGTTTTCTTTTGTTTTTGACACCAAAGCCTCTCCACAATAAAACCACACTGTTGAATCCAGTGAGGCTACTGCAGAGTTCGCTTTTCACTGCATAATAAGGAAAAGGGAACAGTTAGAGACGCCATTCTGTGCCTGAGAGTGACTGAAGGGTCGCTTTAAAATAAAACTGTTTCTCCAGCCCCCACAGCTCTCAGCAGATGGTAAAGAGGACTCAGCTCTAAGACCAAAGTGCTGTGACTGTGTCACACGGGAACGTGGCTTTAGAACTGCGTGTTACCAATACTCATGCTCGCAGAGGAGCCGAGCCGTTCCATCTCTTAATGGACAGGACAACGGTGTGAGCTTCTAGGTAGAAGGTATTTGCTGCAGTTTTCAGCCTAAAAGTTAGTTTTGGCTAAATTCCAGCTCTCTGGAAGAAAACTTTTGCTTCTTAGCTGTTGAGTGACTTTTAATGAACAGCTCTTAAAACACGATCATCAAAATGTTCACAATTTACAAACATGTTACATGACTCACAGAGGGAAAATATTAATGTTCTGGGTGTTCAAAAATCCCAAAGAATTACGGCCCAGAAGGGCAGAGTATCAAGTCATGTTAAAGAAGACATTGGAATAGCAAATTTATGTTATGAGTTTTAGAGCTATTTCTAGGGACTACCAATAAATCCAGAAATGGTTTATACAGCAGACGATCATAGGGCAAGAAGACGGGGACATGTTTCCATGGATATTTGCTCTGTAAGCCTGGAGCTCTGAGTTCAAATCCCTAACACTCATGTAAAAGACAGGCTAGATGCATATGCCTATAGCTTTAGCACCAAGGAATGGGACGTAGGCATGGAGATAGGGAAATCCTAAGGGCTCACTGGACAGCCAGCTTCATCTAAATGCAAGTTTCCAGTTTAGTAAGACCTGTCTCAGACCTATTATAAGGCAGAGAATAATGGAGAAGGATGCCCTCTATCCACTCTTCCTCCATATGGGTACACACCTGCATATATACATGCATGCAGATTGCATGTATGCACACACACGTACACATACACACATATGCACATACAATTTATAAGTCATGGAGTATTCTAACAAGATTGAGGACTGGTATTTATTAGACATCTCATTGTAGAGAAAAGGAAAATAAACTATGTGGTCTGTTTAAAAACATATCTAGTAAATGTATCCTTACACTGCTTATGAGAAATTAATGTTTTATAGAGTATGCAGTGCCTTTTCTGTCATAGAGGGAGGGGTACATACATAGAATAATAATAAATAATTTTCAGCTATGGCAGTTGTTTGGATGCCAAAATAAGTAAGACACTGTACACTGATATAATATAAAAACCTAAAATTTGAAATCTTCTGAGTGCCAGTATGATACAAGAAAGGGAATATGGCACAACTGGCTTTCTGGGATAGGCTGAAGTCGTAAATGCAGATGCATTAAAAATTCACATGAGGGGCTGGGGATTTAGCTCAGTGGTAGAGCGCTTACCTAGGAAGCTCAAGGCCCTGGGTTCGGTCCCCAGCTCCGAAAAAAAGAACCAAAAAAAAAAAAAAAAATTCACATGAATTACATTCAGTCTGCCCAGGCATTTATGAAACTTAAAGATTTTGATGTATAAACTTGAATCCCATCCTGGAGATAGCTCATTATGCACATTAAAATAGTCCAAAAGATTTTTTTGGAAGTGGGAGAGGGGCAGGAGGATAACCAACGGGAAGAAAATGATGATGTCATATACATATAAAGAAACTGCTCTTATGCATAATTAGCATATGCTAATAAATTAATTCAAATTAATTGAGTCTCTGTGGCTAACACTTCGATTGCCCATAATTCTTACTTTTTGGGGGGGAAAAGGGTGCAGCAAACTTTATTGATGGTATTCAAGAGAGAAGGGCGGGCTCCCCAGGCCCCTTCTGTTATTATGGGACCTGGGATGGAATTGTGAGGGAGATGCTCAGTGTTGGGGGCTGAGTTGGGATAGGGACTCCTCACCAACTGAGGGACTCTCTCTTGCTCTCAGTGTCCTTGCTAGGCTAGGGTGGGTGGTCCAGGGTTTCTTACTCCTTGGAGGTCATGTAGACCATGAGGTCCACCACCCTGTTGCTGTAGCCATATTCATTGTCATACCAAATGAGCTTTACAAAGTTGTCATTGAGAGCAATGCCAGCCCCAGCATCAAAGGTGGAAGAGTGGGGGTTGCTGTTGAAGTCACAGGAGACAACCTGGTCCTCAGTGTATCCCAGGATGCCCTTTAGTGGGCCCTCGGATGCCTGCTTCACTACCTTCTTGATATCATCATAGTTGGCAGGTTTCTCCAGGGGGCATACATTGGGGGTAGGAACACGGAAGGCCATGGAAGGCCATGCCAGTGAGTTTCCTGTTCAGCTCTGGGATGACCTTGCCCACAGCCTTGGCAGCACCAGTGGATGCAGGGATGATGTTCTGGGCTGCCCCACGGCCATCATGCCACAGCTTTCCAGAGGGGCCATCCACAGTCTTCTGAGTGGCAATGATGACATAGACTGTGGTCATGAGCCCTTCCACGATGCCAAAGTTGTAATGGATGACCTTGGCCAGGGGTGCTAAGCAGTTGGTGGTGCAGGATGCATTGCTGACAATCTTGAGGGAGTTGTCATATTTCTTGTGGTTCACACCCATCACAAACATGGGGGCATCAGCGGAAGGGGCGGAGATGATGACCCTTTTGGCCCCACCCTCCAGGTGAGCCCCAGCCTTCTCCATGGTGGTGAAGACGCCAGTAGACTCCATGACATACTCAGCACCAGCGTCACCCCATTTGATGTTGGGGGATCTCACTCCTGGGAGATGGTGATGGGCTTCCCATTGATGACAAGCTTCTCATTCTCAGCCTTGACTGTGCCATTGAACTTGCCATGGGTAGAGTCATACTGGAACATGTAGACCATGTAGTTGAGGTCAATGAAGGGGTCGTTGATGGCAACAATGTCCACTCTGCCAGATGCAGAGCAGAAGGCAGCCCTAATAACCAGGTGCCAATAAGGCCAAATCCGTTCACACCGACCTGCACCATCTTGTCTATGAGACGAGGCCGGCACTGCAGGAGAAGATGCAGCTGTCTCTGGAACAGGGAGGAGCAGAGAGCATAATTCTTACTCTTGTAAGTTATGTTGGTATCCCTGAGCCTTGGCTTCTTTACCTGTGAAATGGGCCTGAGAAGCAGACCAAAGAGCTGGTATGAGTAATCACAAATGTGTATGTCATAGCACAAAGACACTGAAGTTTGAGAACTTGGAAACATTCCTGGTGTCAAGCCATTTCAGACAAGGACTTCTCAACTTGAAAGGCCAAGTTTGGGATAACATCTGGCCAATTTTCTCTCAATTACATACTCAAGTATCTGCGAAGATAGGAAATGAAGTCTCTGTCATGTCTCCCCAAAGGACCCTGAGGCTTTCAGAGAAGAAACAGCCATTTCTTGCTCACAATTCTAAGAAACAGGAGCTAGGGAGATGGAGAGGGATGACTGTCTTTCTTAGGAATCACATGACTACTCAAAGTCAGCTTTGCCTCACTTCCTAGGCTTGTCTTCCACCTATTTCCCTAAAGGACAAATTCAGTACAGCGCTCTGCACAATGCACAGCACAGGCCTGGCTTTGGCTAAGGATCAGCCAGGGTTCTTGATAGCAAGACCCCAAACCCACAAGCTCTGATTATCTCATGAGGAAGGGTATATGAGATGGTATCCTGAGAGGATAAAAGATGAGAGGTAACATTCCAGTCTGCAGGAGCTGAGGTAGCTATGAGAACCGAGAGCAGAGGATCACCCAAACTATCACTTCAGTCAGAGAATTCTGTCAGGACCATTCAAGGCTGAGCCCCATGGGATGGCTAAGCAAACACTGGCCACCACTACATACTGTCTCCATGAGGTACTTAACAAATTCGCTTATGTCATTCAGAGTCCTTTTAGCACAAACATAAACCAAACCAGGTCAGCAGGTATGAGTTAACTGTGATATATAATATATAATATGTATTAATGTGATCTCAGAGCCTTGCCTTAGAGAATTTACCACAACACACAGAGCTGAAGAAGAGGTCTGTACTGGGTGGGGTCTGAGCCACTCAACAGGGCACATGCTCTGGCTGGTTAATGAAAAGCAATTCATGGTTTTCTTTCCTTCGTCTCCTTCTACTGAGCAGACTCAAAGATTGCCACAGTCATCTCCCAGAGCATGTTAAATCTAGAAGGGGACAGAAACCACAGCCTTTGCCAGTTCCTGAAGAGACCTTGTGACAGTTGTGCCCTATGAGGTAAAGAAGGAAACACTTTGCTAGATGGTAGGTCTTTTCCTTTCATTCTTTCTCATTCTCCCTCCACTACTCAGCATTTGGGGACATGGAAGCCATCTTGATTCTATGGGGATACAAGTCAAAGTGTGAGGACAATGGAGGAGAAAGCTTTAAGTCCCGTGGTCTGATTTCAACACTGTGTCACAACTCACACATGAGCTATTTACCTCAGATTCCATGTTGTCTAAGCTATGTAATCTTGCTATATTTAAGTTTCTGTGTAGAGGATTTTGTCCCCTACAACTGAATACAATCATAGTTAAGTGTTTTATGCTTGACTAGAAGAAACAGTTATGCTAAAATAAATAAAAAATATAAGACAATTTGTGGGCTGGCAAGGGGGCTCAGAGGATACATGCACTTGCTGCTAAGCCTAGCAACACCAATTTGCCCCACCCCAGGACCCTGATATGGAGGGAGAAAAACAATTCCTGCAAATTCTCTCTCTCTCTCTCTCTCTCTCTCTCTCTCTCTCTCTCTCTCTCTCTCTCTCACACACACACACACACACACACACTGAATAAAATTATATTATTTTTTATTAATTAGGACTGGCTTACAGGTTCAGAGGTTCAGCCCACTATTGTTAAGGCAGGAACATGGTAGCATCCAGGCAGGCATGGTGCAGCTGGAGCTGAGAGTTCTACATCTTCATCTGAAGGCTGCTAGCAGAATACTAGCTTCCAGGCAGCTACAATGAGGGTCTTATAGCCCACGCCCACAGTGACACACCTACTCCAACAGGGCCACACCTTCTAATAATGCCCCTCCCTGGGACAGGCATATACAAACCATCATAGGTGCATAAGGAAAGGTTCATGGCAGATGGTCTTAGGAGTGAACACTGTAACAGAAACAGCCTTTTTCAGATAAGAAATGAACAGAAGCTTGCCCCTGTCTTAGTCTGGGTTACTATTGCTGTGATGAAACACCATGATCAAAAGCACGTTGGGAGAAAAGGCTTTATTTGGCTTCTGCTTCCACATGGATAGTCTATCACTGAAGGAAGTCAAGACAGGAACTCAAACAGGACAGGAACCTGAAGGCAGGAACTGATGCAGAGGCCATGGAGGGGTGCTGTTTACTGACTTTCTCCATGAGACTTAGTCTACTTTCTCACAGAACCCATGACTACCAGCTCAGGGATGGCTCTACCCACAATGAACCGGACCCATCCACATCCTTCACTAATTACTGAAACGCCCTAAAGGCTTGCCTGTAGCTATGGAGGTGTTTTCTCAATTGAGGCTCCCTCTTCTCACATGACTCTAGTTTGGGTCAAGTCGACATAAAACTACCAACACTAGCCCTTTTAACCAATGACTGAATTAGATGTAACCCAAGCTTCATTTGGTAGCAAGAGATGTCCAGTTGTAGCTTTGTCTTTCTCATTATTTGATGATTCCATTTTGATTTCATCCATGTATGTATATATCTTAAGAAGCTTCTACTGTAGAAGGGTTCTACATGACCCCTCAAATGGCCTTTTGTTTTAACTGTCCCCCGTATTCCTTGTTTTTCCTCACTGGGCCCTCCCATGTCAATCACTAAGGAAAGACAAATGCCCTTTAGGTTTGTCTAACGTAATGGAGGTATTTTCTCAGTTGAGGCTTGTCTTAGTCAGGGCTTCCATTTCTGCACAAGAAGCGAGTTGGGAGGAAAGGGTTTATTCAGCTTACACGTCTCCATTGCTATTCATCACCAAAGGAAGTCAGGACAGGAACTCAAGCAAGTCAGGAGGCAGGAGCTGATGCAGAGGCCATGGAGGGATGTTACTTACTGGCTTACTTCCTCTGGCTTGCTCAGGTTGCTTTCTTGTAGGACTACCAGCCCCAAGATGGCACCACCCACAATGGGCCCTCCTACCCTTGATCACTAATTGAGAAAATGCCTTACAGTTGGATCTTATGGAGGCATTTCCTCAAGAGAGGCCCCTTTCTCTGTAATAACTCCAGCTTGTGTCAACTTGACATACAAAACCACCCATACAAGATTCTTCTTGAATGATTCTAGTTTGGGTCAAGTAAAACTAGGCAGCACAGCTGAATCCTTGCCAATTTAACACACAAATATTTCACTGTTAAACCATAACCTTTCTGAGCTTTTTATTCACCCTAAATATCATACATTAATATTGAAATAACAATGTAAAATATTTTACAAACTTAAAAAGTCCCACAGTCTATCAAAGTTCAAATACCTAAAATTTCACTCTCTTTAAAATATCCAGTTTCCTTTCAAATATTCAAAGTCTTAAAATCTACTGTCTTTCAACAAAAAAAATAAGTTAAACACTTTCTTACTTCAAGTTGGAAGAACCAGGGCACAGACACAATCTGAACTAATCCAAACCAAATTCTAACTGTAACAAACTCAGTATCCAATATCTGGGATCACTCACAACCTTCTGGGTTCCTCCAAAAAGTTTAGGCCACTTCTCCAGCTCCACCCTCTGCAGCACACATGGCTTCTCTTCTGCCTTCCAGTTGGCTCCACTACACTCCTGCTGCTGTTCTTGGTGGTCCTCCCATGGTACTGGTACCTCAAATTTTATATATATATAAATTATATATATATATATATATATATATATATATATATATATATATAGTGTCAGGTATCTTTCTGAGTTCATCTCATCTTGCTTTTCTGAGACAGGATCTCTCACTGAAGCTAGGACCCGCTGATGCAGTTAGACTAGCTGGCTAGGGAGCCTTGTGGTTCCCCTACCTCCCCAGAGTTAAAGTTATTAGTGCTGGTGTACCCTGCTTTTTCTTAGCAGAGGTGCTGGGAATCAAATTCAAGTCATCATGCTGGTTTGTGAACCATTACCAACTCAGCTACTGCTAAGTCCCACAATTTTCTAAGATTGAAATCAACACCAACCAATCTTACGGACTGGCTAGGGACATAAGAGGCTAGCTCAGCTGCACAAATATTTGAGGGTAAATGTGACTGAACCCGAGGACAAAAGAAAACAGGCAGATTTGTCCAAAATATCCAAGAGCCCATTACAAAGGTCTAAGCCCCTTCCATATTTGAACACTACTAAGAGATAATATACAGTCTGTAGTGGAATTTTCCCCTAATTGATTAAATACTAAAAACGATAAGAAGCCAATCACTGGGCAAGGAGGAGGTGGGCCTTTCAGGTCTGAGAGAGAAAGAGGGAAGGTAGGAGAGGGGCACCTTCTTTTGGATGGAGAGGTAGAAACAAAGCAAACAAGATGTAGGCCAGGGACTGATAGTTCTGGTGCCAGGATCCACCACTGGAAGATTTCTAACATAGAATACTTGATGAATTTAGGATGATAGATTCCACCCCCAGCGATTGTGTTATCTGTTGATTCTAAACTAAGATTGTCTGGTGTTTTCCTTCTACAGTGACTCAAGATAGGCCAGAGGGAAAGATCATAACTGAGGTAGAATTCAGCCAGGTTTTGGAACGGGAAGATTGGGCAAGGACTGAGCTCCAGGGAAAAGGTAGTGAGCAGAGCACAGGTTGGCTAGAGTGAGCTCCCAGCTAGCTGTGGAATTTTGGAATTGCTGATCAGTTTGGCAGTAGCCAGCTACGGGGTGTTAGATGACTGGGAACAGTGGTTCAGCAGCAAATGAACCTGGAGAAGTTCGGAGGATACTGCATGGGGTTAGCCATTGGGACAGGGAGTAGCCAGCAATAGTGTGGATTGATTTTTTTTAAATTATTACACACAACCACAGTCTGGCTAGGTCTTCAGATGAATAGAAATGCAGATTGGTATACCATGAGCTATATCACAGAACAAGTTCTAAAGCACAAATTCAGTAAGTGGAGGCAAGACAGCAACTTGCTGTGTGTAGTGGTAACTGCTAAGGTGCCCTTTACAACTGTGCTGACTGTGTTGCCCTCAGCTCTCACTCACTCATAGAAATACGTTTCCTGTAACCTTCTCTCTATGCTTCTGTGAGGAGTATTTACAGGATTCTCGTGGGAGTCTGTACCTTCCTGGGAGTATGTGTTTAGAAGAGAGCTCATATACTTAAAAGCTCAAAGAATAAGAGCTTTGATGGGTAATGATGTATAAAATCCTCAGTATTTGCTTATGCACTCATTTCATGATTGTACTATAATGGATTATTTAATTTTCAGGTTACCCATGCTCTCTGTGTCTGATTTTAAAAGGACCATTTCGGCAAAGAGAAAAGAGATAAGTTTTTTGGAAGCTGGTACTTCGGTTTGTTAGCAGTTATATTGTGTGGAATAGGATTTTTATCTATGCCTACATCTAAAGCCGTCTTTTGAAAATATTAGCAACCTCTATATACTTCCTTATCTGCACTAAAATTGAAAAATTATTTTAAAAAGTATCTTAATAAAATGCAAGGCTGCTTGATGTTTGTGTGTATGCTTGTGTGTGGTGTGTGTGTGTGTAGATGTGTGTACCAGGAATACACACCTGGAGTCCAGAATCAAATGCTGAATGTCTTCTATTACTCTGTACTTGTGGGATTTTTTTTTTTTTTGATATGACGGTCTCTGACTAAACATGGAGTTTACTGATGGCTACACTGGCTGTCAGTCAGACCCTAGTATTTGCCTGAATCTGCCTTCAAGTGGTTATCTCATGGGTGTGCACTCAGCCTTTAAGTGGATGCTGAGGACCTGAACTCTGGCCATTATGTTCGCCCAGAAAAGGCTAAACACTGTGCAATCTCCTTCTTTTCTTGTTGTGAAACAAGGACTCGATGTGTAGTCTAGATGCCCTGGAGCTCAGGCTGGCCTCACTGCCTCAGCTTCTGAAGTGCTGAAATATGCCTTCTTATGTGAATAATCTTTAAAGTATACAGATAGAACTATTTATAGCACATGACATGAACCATGTAAGACAGTCGTAGAAATCAGCCTTACTAGGCAATGACTAGAACGTTTGAATGATCATAGTTGAAAGTTGTTGGTAGTAAACTTGACATGAAACTTTCTTTCCTACAATATTAGTTTCTCAGGCAACTTCAATCACAGCCACAGCTTTTGTTTCCTCCTGTATACAAGTTCTCCCTCTCCCTCTCCCTTTCCCTCTTCCCCTCCCCCTCATTTTTCGACTCCCTTCCCACCTCTGTCTGTAGAAGGATAGAGTTTGAGTTTATAAGATTTACAGTACTTCCATTCTGCAAGGAAATAAAGGGGTCTCCACCAATTAAAAGGTTCACCTCAATTTCTTCAAAGTTTGTCCAGTAAAATCATGACTGTGAGAAATGCTTCAAAGTAAAGCAAAGCAGAGCCTTGAGAAGAGTCTAATCCAACATGGAGTCTGGAGAGAGGACAGTAGCCCACACGTGGGGCAATGCCAAAGGAGCTATGTCAGAGGAGAGCTGCTAGGCATTTGAAAGCACTCATACTATTTTCCTCAGTTAGGATTTTTGTCTTCTGAGGATTGTTTTCTATCAGATCTCATGATGCATGTTGCATATTATGAAATTAATAGCCTTCCATTGTTTCCCAACTGGCACCTCAGCATGTCCCCTTAGGAACTGGCATGTTATCTATACTTCCAAAGCTAGGAACTTTCTTCAAAGCTTGCCTTCAGTTCTCCTTCACAGTGAGTGACAACTGCACACATCTCTCTGATCAAACCAGATATCTGAGAATTTTTCTCCCCCCTTTTTCTCCCCTGCTCAGTACATGGTCAGGCCCCATAGATACACGTACGTTCCCCCGGTATAGGGTTGAAATCATTCCATACTTCCTATGCCCTGGATTGGAGATACAGTCTCTGAGGTAGACATCACAGACTTTGCCTTTGTGTAAGACTTGTCACCTGTCTCTCTGTCTGAAGCACTCTATTCCACATGACTTTCTCTGTATTCTTCCAACACATGCTGCTTTCTTCTCTCATATCATCTGTCCACACGTGGGCTTCAGAGTTCTTCTGTGTGCACAGAGGAGACCTCTTTCTTGGGATTTTATACAGACAGAACCATTTATTGAGAAGACCTAGATTTTATCTAGAAAAGCAAGCCAATGGTAACCAATTCAATAGGAAGTCAGTATAAAGAATAGAAAACATACAGTTTTGTCTGCCACGGCTACCAAGGATCTACCATAACCTTTCAACTACTAAAGTGTGGCTAGCTCTGATTTTGAGATATGTAGCTTTATATTTTATACCCAAATTCGGAAATGCTCGATGTATCAGCCTATTTGCAGACACTTAAGGAGATGGTCTAGGCTATACAGCAGAATATTGGTGGGAAAGCCATCAGAACAGCAGTGCCAGAAGACCACTGCTCCCAAATGAATAGGAATGGAAACGTGAGGAAGATTGACAATACTCCTGAGCTCTGTGATTTTGGAACATGATACTTTGTGGTACCTTTATATATTTTAGCACTTCTAATACTATTCTTTTCAGTGATGAGTATTTTGGCCACTTTACAAAGGAGAGTAGTTTGGGGGTTGTAAAGTCTTGGATAGAACCATTATTGAAGAGTCTAGATATATTCTCCAAATGTATTTTTCCCCAAAACAAAGCACAAATATACAGATGAGATGCAGAAACGATGATGAAAATGCAGCATAGACCAGAACTGAGTCTCCACTAACGAGCCCTGCCACAACCAAGGGAGGGGCAACGTGTGTGCCGTCTTTCCTTTGAGTGGGTTGAGTCCACCGTGAATGCCAGGCATGTGACTCTCCCGTCCCTAATACATACACCCCCTTTTCTACTCTGCTTTTTAAACTGACTCATTTTTTGTGCTTATGAGTCAGCATTATGCCTGCATTATAGATGGGTTTGGGCTACCATATTGGTACTGGAAACTGAACCCTGGTACTCTGCAAGAACAAGTGCTCAACTACTGAGCCATTTCTCTAGCCCTTCCCATTTTAACATTCATTTATTTTTTATTTTATGGTAGGACTATTTGCTTGCATGTATGTATACGTACCAAATTTATACTTGGTGTCCTCAGAGGCCAGAAGAGGGTATTCAGTCTTCTGAAAGTAGGATTACAGGTAGTTGTGGGCCACGTCATAGGTGCTAGGGAGTAAACCAAGGCCCTCTGCAAGAGTAATCTATGTTTTTAAGCACTAAGTCATTGCTCAAGCCCTTAGTCCCTAATACTTTTTAAAATAAAATATATTTATTTTCAGTTGTGTGCCTGTGTGTATCTGTGTCTCTCCCTGTGTGTATACCATGTCTATTCTTGTACCTCTGGAGACCAGAAGAGCATGTGTGAGCCTCTTGAGCTGAAGTTACAGGCTGTGAGCCACTTAAACAATGGGAGTTCTGGGGACTGAATTTAGAGTCTCTGCAAGAGCAGCCAGCCCTCTTGATCACTGAGCCAACTCTGCAGCCCTGGTTCATCATCCTAACTACCCAGTTTTAATTCCTCTAACATCAGACCGAGGTAAGCCTTCAGTGTACGTGACAAGACATTTTCAACAAGAACCTCTCATAATGGAAAAGCCTTCCCTGAAGTGGCAAAGGAAAATACCCATGTCTCACCCTGGTGCTTTCCATCCTCTGACTGCCCATTCCTTGCTGTGTGCTCTGATCCAGCTCCCTTCCTCACGTTGGCAACCCTAGCTAGCATAAATAACATAGCAATCCTCAGTCATCCCTCTGTGTAGTTGCTCTAGGTTGACTCAAGGGCCAAGTGTCTGGGGCTGCATTTGCTTAGTAATGGTTTCTGCAGAGATTTCTAAACTCTCATGTAATGTGCTCTTAAAACCGTGGTCGAGGTTCTGTGATTTGGGAGCTGTTCATCTTTCTTTATACATAAATAGTGGCATAGTTTGGGAGGGGGCTCTGCAGTTCTAAGGGATGGACAATCCTCGAGAGAATCTTATCATGGCTTCTGGCTCTTGGAGAGCAGTACAGCCTCCTGGTTTGTTGATCCTGAATATAATCTCCCTAATTTCCCAGAATCATACATTTTATTATGTTCTTTCCTGACATATTTACACCACATCACATTGTTCTCTACTCTCCAACCCAAATAACCTAGAGTTGTAGTTTCTTTTTTAACCATTCAAATCCAGATGCGGACACT
Source organism: Rattus rattus (assembly GCF_011064425.1). NCBI lineage: Eukaryota > Metazoa > Chordata > Mammalia > Rodentia > Muridae > Rattus > Rattus rattus. Next base: position 77,394,320 of record NC_046168.1, on the reverse strand, counting down.
GTCACCTGTTTACCACTGAATAATGGAATTTATAACGTGCAGGGTCCACGCTCGCTCTCCAGCTGTGCTCTCCCATGGCAGCGCTGAGTCACACAGCCATGGTGGTATCCCTGCCTCCTTGGGCACGCAGATGGCTAACTCATCTGGGGTTCTGGGTGAGAAGATAGCTCTGTGCTGTCTGTAAATTGTGTTCACCCTCTCCTAGTTTTGCTTTTGGCATGGGTTTCTTAAACTTAACATCCTTCCTTTGTGTGGGATGGTAGTCATTACCGCAAGAAGTAAAGAAAGCGTCCTTGTCGTGGTTTGCCCTGGAGTCATCTGTATTTTGATGCTAATTCCACTGCCCCAAGGACGTCCACCTAGTCAGTACTCAGGAATCAGGTGACTTCACCAGAACCTTCTCCCCATTGAATTTGTAAAGTACAGGTGAAGGGCAGGTACAGGATAGAAGGAGGCCTGTCATTGGAGGAGAAGGAAGGATGGGCGGGAGAGAAGTTTGAAGGAAGAGGAGGAGACGAGAGAGAATGGAGAAGAGACAGAGGAGAGGGCGAGAAGCCATGACAGGTGATGTTAAGATTCTGCTCTGTGTATTTACAGGTTGTTATTAATGTTCCTAAGGGATGGATGGTACTGGGCTTTGTATGTTTAAGTGGGCAATTATATCTTATCAATTGGATCTAAGATTATTGTGTTGTGTGTTCTTTTATGTGAGGGTTTGAGTGTAGGAAAGTGTGCGGCTGGGATGTGTTTCCACCAAGATATCTAGCACATATCTTGGGGCACTGAGGTGCCAGACCTAGCGGGGTAAAAGAACCACAATACTTTTTTTAAGTTTTTATATTTTCACAACAACACATTCTTCATATTGGCTTTCCCCCTGAAGCCAATTGTTTATGATATTAAAGATCAAGGTGAATAATGTCATACTGGAGGAACAAAGGGGTGGGATGTGTTGACATATGCCTGGGATCCCAACATTGGGAACACTGAGGCAGGGGAATTAGAAATTTGAGGACCATCCTGGGCCACAAAATAAGGCACTGTCTCAGAGAGAGAGAGAGAGAGAGAGAGAGAGAGAGAGAGAGAGAGAGAGTATTGCTTTTTTTCCTGTAATTAACTAATCATCTCTGTTGTCTTTTTTGTAAGTATCTCAAATGAAACTGGTGATTAGAACTCTATGTTAATTTGAATATACAAAGTCCTAAAAAGGGAATTTATTAGCTTTATGGTAAAGTTAGGATTTGTCTCGGTCACAGCCTGAGGCTATCTCTCTCATAACTCTGGTTCTGCAATCTAATTATGACTTTGCCTTTGCAGGCTTGAGGGATACCTATAGTGACTATTCATTGGCTGAGGCTTTGGCTTATCTCGGGAGGACCCTGAAAAAATGACCTGGCCAGAAGCTTGTACCATCTTTCATGAGGTCTTCGTGAGTTCTCTTAGGATCACTGACTCAAAGTCAGTGAGGAAATAGACAGCAGCATTTCAGCTTTGCCCGGCTTGAAGGGTCACAGAGGACTTGATACTTTGTGTCAAATAGGCTTTGGCCACTTGCTGCCTCTATTCTGGTCCATGCCTTGTGCCCTACACAGAGCTACATTAGCGAGTAAACATCCTCCAAGTTCCATTGGTGACTTTGTCCATAGATAAGGCCCAAGCTTTTATATTTGCAGAAAGCCTTTTATTCACAAGGCAGATGACTCATAGCCTAACCCTATCTTACCACACCTTTTGGACTTTTCCACACAACTGTGGCCTAGATCCACCTTCCTGCCTCCTCCCCCAAGATTGGGAAGGATAACTCTAAATAAGAAGAAAGAAATCTAATGACTTTAAACCAATCAGTAAATAGATATAATGTAATGTAAAAATATAATACACACGAAAAAATTCAGGATTGTGATGACAGAAATGCCAGCCATTTTCCTTAAGAGAGAGAGAAAAATAAATAAATAAATGAAGGAATTGGAAATAAATGAAAGTATTTGTGAAAGACTAGGGTGAGTGTTTGTTCATCTTTGAAGCTGCTGGTCACAGGTGGGGATGTGTACCTGAGGTCAGGGCCCCGCCTCTTTTCACCCAGAGCCAGGGTCTCCCCTCCTCCAACTCAGGGCTAAGCAGAAATCATCAGCCAGTTCTCAGAGCGGCCAGTCAGTGCCTGTCTTCACAGAGTGCGATGCAGGGATGTGTTGTGAGTGTGTTCGGGTGGAAGAGCGAAGCTGACAACCGCTGGAGAAGGCTGAATTCACTCTATTTTAAACAATTGATGATGTCCTCTGTCTTTGCTTCCATTAATTGCTCTCAGGTGTCAGAAAATGGCTCGGCGAGCTGCCTTTCAATGCTCGTCTTTAGAAACAGTGTGGTGGCTCCTTGGTATTCTAAAAACAGCGTGCACTGTGTAGAACTTCCTAACTGGGGGTTAATGAAGGGAACTCGAACATGTGGGTTGATGCTCTCCACCTCGTGGAAGGGAAGAATGAGCTTCATTCTCTAACCAGAAATCCAGCCACATTTCCATTCAGTCCTGAAAGGGTATATCATGTGTACCCAGATACTCCTGTAGGAACCCAGTCGATGTCTTCAGAAGTATCCCTGATAATGAAGAATGAAATGCAGTCATCAATCCATCCACAGCAAGATGCCTTTTGAGTCATACAACCCAAAAGTAATCTTGCAAGAGATTCAACCCTCCCCCCTAAGCAGGGCCCTGTTCGTTTAAAAACTGACACAATACAGAGACAATCAGGTTCCTCAGACAACACTGATTCTATTTCCTTTTGAACCATTAACAGCTTCACTTAAAGCCATGTATTGAAAGCTGTTGACTATCTTTAACCACAGTTTCTAATAAACTAAACAAATGGCGGGGATGGTGTAGGTCACAGCCCCATTCGCACGTTATGCACGAATGCTTTTGTACTTGATATTTAAAGAAGAAAGGTTACATCTAAACTACCCACCCGTAATGTATGCTTTCAGAGTAGGATGCTAATCAGGTTCTGATTTTGGGAACTCATGCTGAATAACAGGAGTACAGGTTAGAAAGGGCTGGTGGCTTTGGCTAATGTCCTGGTGGATGTCATCTAAATACAATGTGTGTGTCTGATCGTGGCACACTCAAATTCCTTTGCAAAGGACCTTGGGGGGAAATTCTTCCTCAGGAAAGTCACAGGGAAGGAAGAACAAGAGAGTCACAAATAGCGCTTAAACCTGGGGTCTATACCTTTTAAGTTTTCAAAAAGACAGCAGCAGTAAGAAGAGCGTTGTTCCCGGTCTTCTAACTCTTCACTGATTCGGAAGCAAACTATTGTGAAGTATGAAGCAGTTAGTGACTCTGCGAAGTTAATCTACAGGAAGCCATTTTTAAACGGACCCACACAAGGATTGGCGCGCACACAAACTGCACATGCACTATTCAAAGCCACGGCTAGGTGCGCCATTCAGTGCAGAGCTGTGCTCCCAGAACCGTCGAGTGAACGCGCCAGCTGTTCAGCATTAGTTACAATATATTGGCTTCACCACTGACCTAAAGAGCTGAGGAAAATAACAGGCCATATTTTCAGCTTGGTAAAAGCCTGCAGTGGGGAGCCCTTTCAGAACAATTACAAGCATTTGCTCGGAATGCATTTGCTGATTTAACAAACTGGAGAGGACAAATGTTTAACACGCTGTCGTGAGGACGTTCAGTCGCTTCTCTTGGTATCCGTGGATCTGCGATAATGTGTTCTTGCCCAATCATGCTACAAAGAAGCAGCGGAAATAAATAAATAAATAGATGTAATGCGATGCGTTCCCACAATAGCTGAGCTGCTGACTGCCCCTGACAGATGGAAAAAAAAAAAAAAGTCAATATGATGTCTGAGGCAGCCCAGGCTCCGCACCGCAGAATAAATTACATGATTCGCCGAATGCTTGGGCCTCGCTCAGACATTCAAAAAAAAAAAAAAAAATTGGAAAGATAAAAGCTTGCATTGGCTTCAGATGATATTTACTGCTTGATGGATTTACTAGCAGCCCCAGTACAGTCGTACTGTATTGAATTATTGGCCTCTATTTAGCTGTGTGTCCGTCGGCGCTCGAGTGTCCATTTAAACATAAGTGAGCTGGAGGCCTGCCAAGCCCCTGTGAGGCTCTGGGTGCAGAGAAAGACGCAAGCTAATGACCACCAGCTTGAATAACAGGGAGTGTAAGGACATTGGGGGAGGCAATGAAGCCCATCTACAAAGTACTTGCTTATCAATATTAATGCCAAAATAAATATTAATGACGGCTACCCGGCAGAGCGGTTTTGAATGCTCCTTGTTTTCTTTGTGTTTTAACACAAATGGCTGGAAATGACTGTGTGATTTCTCTCTCACTCTCTCTCTTTCACACCTTCTTTCTTGCTCTCAATCGCAGAAGGAATTTGGAAAAGCCCATTAGCTTCACTTCCGCCCATCATCACAGCGGCAGGCTTTTCTAGAAGGCGGGCGAAGGAGGCAAATGAAATGCTGGCTTTAAGAGGTACGCAGCGTCCAATAAAATATATGATTAGAATAGCAATGTACAGTGCAGCAACTATTGTCACAGAGTCTTCATTGTGCTGGGCTCAGGCCGTTCACTTGAGAAGTAGCAACTCAGAGAAAAATCTGGGAAAACCTTATTAACGGCTTAAAAAAAAAAAAGATGGCTACATAGGGACAGACGTAGATAGGAACTCAGTATTTTCTGCTCAGTTTTACTGTGAACCTAAAACTTCTCCATTTTTTTTAATTGAATGAAAATGTGTCATTCACAAAGAAAATACAGTTGGAGAGTAGCTGGAGAGAGTTAAGCAATAAAACCATTACATGGCTGCAATCTCTAGCTTCATATGCAGGTCACCTGTGGGTTTTCCCAATGTGTGCCCTGTGGGAAAGAGAGGCTCACCAGGGGAAGGTATAACAGTCAAAGAGACTGGCGGGTCTGGCAATTATGTCCAGACATGCTGCTCTGTATGAAAGATCAGGGGAGGGTGACAGCACAGGTCTCCAGTGAGATTCACAGAGACATATGTGTGGGCAAGTGCTTCCATTAGCAGCACAAAGGAACTGGATGCTCTGGAAGGGGTGACAGGGAGCATGCCAGGTGACTGAATGTGCAAGGCTGGGTTCGCAGGGGCCTCCATGCTCTGGCGAGAGCGAGCATAGCCTCCCGTTTGAAAACATGGCTGCCGCTGAATGTGGTTACCTGTGGAGGTTCTGCCCCCACCTACATAGCATGAGCTGCTGCATCAGCTCTTCTTGCCATCACAGGTCAACGTTCTCCTCCAAGTTGGGAGTTCTGCTTTTGGCCTGATAAGAGAGGCCTGTGCTGAGAAATGAAAACCTATGCCATTGGCTGCGGGCATGAGGTGATTTACGTCATCAGTCACGTCTAGGGGTTGGGCTTATGGTTTTCGCCTTTATAAGCCTGGTGCTTTGCAATAAAGTTGCGTCTTGATCAGAATTTTGTCTTGGCTCCATTCTTCTCTCGTCCCTGTCCTTTAGTTCCCAGACTCCCATTCGAGGTACCTAGTTGACTGGTGGTCGCGGGTGGACTACAGTTCCCTTGCTTTAGTTTTCATGCGACCCTGAGCAAATCATTGGAATTCTTCTGGCTCTCTTCCTTCCCCTGTAGAAACAGTTGCGGAAACTAGCGCAGCAGTAAGTGACTAGTTTCAAAGGCAGTGGTTCGGGTGAGCATCCAAAATTAAAGGTGTGCACGATCTCAGCAATTTTTAGAGTGCTTTTTCATATTCGTAGGTATATATTCTCCTCACAACACAGTCCAGCGCTGCTCATTTTGTAAACGAAAGTGAGACATGGTCTTTTATCCCAAGCCACAGAGACAGATGGTAGAAATGCCTAGAGTGATCCTCTTGCCATTCCCAAAGTTCTTCTTTGCAGCTATACAACTTGAACAATGATCGCTGTCCTCTCTTGTGGTAGCAGGAGTAATTTGCGACCTAATGGATTCAGAAGCCTACCTTAAGTCTGAACTCAACTTGCTTTGGACACTTTGCTCAGATCCCCCATATTCATATTCATTCTCTCTCTCTCTCTCTCTCTCTCTCTCTCTCTCTCTCTCTCTCTCTCTCTCTCTCTCTCTCTCCTGTCCCTATGAAACCATTGTGGGCCCTGCAGTTTTTGCATAGGTGATCTGAGTATTGGTGATCCCAAGGCCCTGTGTGTCTGGGATGAAATTCTTCAGCTGCCTTTAGGCAAAGCAGTCTATGTGAGGCTGAAGGTTAGGTGAAGCCAGGGACAATCTCGCCTGTTTTCTGCTGGGTGATGCTCCCACTCAGCAGACAGCACAACAATCAGCGACTGTCTATTTCAGCATGACCAGTTCTGCCACAAGACACTTAAGCACATTCTTTGTATTGCTGTCTCAGAACAAAGGAATCCATAAGGCAAATGGAAATAATCACTGTAGCTCAGATTGACAATAATGGGGAGTAATTGTTATTTTCGTCTTGGGGCTTGACATACATCATCTCCTTTCTTTGTCAGGATAGCATCACAGAGTTGCTGGCATTGGTTCCAGTTTCCACAGCTAAGTGAATTGAGATTCCAGGAGGTAAAATCCTGGATCCGGGTCACACAATGGGTAAGTCAGTAAGCTTAGCTTCAAAGCCCAGATTTTGCTAGTCTTGAAGCCAGGCTTCTCCAGTAAGCTTGATGCTGTTTGTTGGGAAGTCCTGAGAGGTGTTGGCTCCATGATATAAGACAGTATGTCCTATGTTTTAGAAACTTTGAGCCACCAATCTTTTCTAATCATATGTTCAGTAAGAATAGATAAACAATACTGCTCTTATAGCTCATCAATTCTTATTTTTGTAAAAGTTCAAAGTAGGTCAGTGGCTTTTCTACCTCATGTGATTTAAGACCAGAGTGACCAGTGTTTTCAGGCCCCACCCCAACAAGGACTATTATTCAGCCTTTGCATGCATTAATAAATCTTCCCATTTCTCCTTAGACTCATTAAGTGCAAATAATGAGAATATCAAAACTTTGCTTGTAACGTTGTTATTAGTAATATTTAAGTCATATCCAGAGATCTGACTCATAAACCCCAATACTTAATGATTATAATTATTCATATCAAGATAATAAAACCCTCTCTTGATTTAGTAGCAGGGTAACTATGGGACTTGTCAGTGCCCTACAGTCTAGAGCACGTCAGAATAGGCAAGTGGGTTTATTGTACTTACTAAAAGTACCAGCAATGTGAGTGAATAGAATAATATTCAGATTAAAACAGGTCAGCACTGCAAACACACATCGTCCCAGCCACTTCAATATTTTGAATCTTGCACTCTCTGTGACATATACTGGATCTAAGAGATTCCTTGTTCCTTAGCCAGAGTGACAGAAGTTCTGATTTATGGTTCTTATGGTACCAGGGCTCAGGAGCAGAGGATCTTTGCAGAGATGGAAGTCATAGCAACCCCACAGCACAAAGTTCCTGTGCACCTTGGCAGCAGTGTGGCTTTCATGCAGAAGCCTGTGGACACAGAACAGGGAAGCAGGCTTGACCCTGTATTAATGTTGCATTTGGTCACTGTGAAGATCTGTGTTCCTACTACATAGAAGCTTGGCCTTCTATGGGGAGACTGATAAAGAAGTACTTTCATAAGTTCTTCTAAATTAATTAATTAATTAAAATGAGATAAAAACAAAAAAAGCAAAGCAATCAATACACAGTCCACACTTGAACTTTACTTATCAAAAACAGCAGCACCAAATGCCTTGATTCCATGCTTTGTGACTCTTTTTTTTTGTACACATTTTTGACCAGCCAGCTTAGGACCTTTTCTCTGAGTGTCTGTGAAAGTGGACTGAGGTGTATCCTTCAGCATGTGTGACGTATGTCAAAAGTCAATTATGCTACCACTTCCTACCAGTCACTTCAGACAGTAGACCTCTGTTACCTGTGAGCACTGAGTGTGCTAGTGGCACCTAAGTTAATGGCGACGGTAATTAGTCTTTTCTGTGATGGGGCCATGTACCTGTTTGATAATGCAATGAGGCAAAAATAGATCCTAGAATGTTAGAATAAAGTCATGGAGGTCAACCATTCTACACAGGCATAACTTCAGATACCAAGATGAGAATCAACTGTAGGTGCCCTAAGTCAGAAGTATTTAACTATATTTTTTAAATAAATTACTGTGACATGGATATTTAAAATCTACACAGAGAAGAGTTAGTCAGGAGAACACAAGAAAAAGGGATAAATGGTCAACTTTCACACTGAAGTGATTAATAGGAGGGTACTCTTGGGATCAATCAATACTGGTGCTCCTATTGTCTAGCGTATTTATTAACAACCTGGAAGATGGATAGGGTGACAAGTAGTTGAATTTGTCGATGACAAAATTGAAAGATTAAGGAAGATAGCGGATCACTGTAGAAAAATAACCTAAGAAAACCATGTCTCAAACTAAGATTTAAAAAAAAAAAGTCAAAATGAAGGAGAAAAACAGCAGCTTACATTCACTGAAGTGTCTCGTTCTCGGAAAACAAGAAAGAGCAGAAAGAAAAGAAAGAATGAGAGAGAGCACATTAATGCAGGAAGAATCTTTTTTGAATATTCAAGAGCAGACTAAATTTGATTAAGGACTTTACGTATTGCTGTGAATCATTTTGTTAATCAGCCAGTACTAAATTAATACGTACTCAATCTGGAATAGGAAAAAAAAAAAACCATGTAAGCCAGTTCCAGCAGTGCTGTGACCAGACTATTCTAAGCCTCCGTGCCTATCTCTTCTACTCTGTGACAATTTTCTTGTAGATTTCCCACCACTTGGGACTCTCTCCAACTCATAATCTATCCCTCTAGCGCCCCTAATTTGTGCCGAGGTGTGTGGTATCTAGAACCGGATGTGACTAAAAGCCCTCAGAGGTGTGTTCCTATTCATATAGCATTTCTGAGCTATTTAGAACCAAAGGATTGGATTACCCACTTTGTTTCTTTTCATTTGAAATTTTCCTAAAAGAAAAAAAAAAAGCCAAATGGGTAAGGACATGTGAAATGTAAATAAATCACTTATTCTGCTACTGTGGCGAAACGTTTGAGAAATCCAACTCAGAGCAGGCATGATTTACTTCATGATCTTAGGGGGTTCAGGCTATGGTTTTGTTGCTTCTGAGTGAGGGAAGGTGAGGCAGAACATCATGGTTGGAACAAATGGTGGAGCATAGATACTCACCAATGGCAGCCAGGAGCCAGGTTGGCGCAGGGACAAGACGAACTCTTCAAAGGCAAGCCCTTTGACCTACTGCCTCTACCTAGGCTCTCCTCTTGATAGCCTATCCCACTGTGAACTCATCATGAAGTTAACACAGTCGTGATCCACTCACCTCTCAACAGCGCCTCTGCAACACCAGAGCCTTTGAGGGCTCTCCATACCGAAACCTGACATGGCCCCAAGCTGTAGCATTTGCCGACAGGGGCAGGAGTGCCACTGTCCTTTATTAACCCTGGTATTCGTCTGGGCTACAAGCCACTTTTCTTTCTTTGTTCCACTCAGTTGCAGATAAAGCACAGTAACGGCCTGACCACGGCACCATGAGCCCTTGACACTGTTTGTAAGGAGACATTTGGGGTTCTAAGAAAATGTGAGAGTCCAGAAAGAAAAGATGATACAGGAGAAGCAGCATTCAGAAGTGAGTAGGGATCTCATGGCAATACCTGCTTTTTGGAGCACCTCTAATCAGATCCCCCATACTTCTCTAGGTATAGTGAGCCAATCTTCCTTCTAATTGCTGACAGACTGGACAGCGCGTCATGGCACTATCTGGACGACACCCATTATTTCTTTACAAACAAGTTTAAAAGATTAAGGTTCATTACAAAGTAATAGAAAAATAATAAAATTTTGACACCCCCAGCTTTCAGTTCTTTTAGGCCTGTATGTGTATATGTTTTCATATTCACACACAAATGCATAAACACACATACACAAACTGCATTGCATGCCATATGTAGTTTTAGTCAGGACAAGCTTCTGTAATATAAACAATAATTATTAGTTTCTTATGATTCTAAAAGCCAGGATGTGAAACTGAAATGGCAGTGTGATTGGGTTCTGGTAATAGTCTGTTCTTTTGGTGTCTATCCATGGTGGAAAGATAGATAGATAGATAGATAGATAGATAGATAGATAGATAGATAGATAGATAGATAGATAGATAGATGATAGATAGATAGATAGATAGATAGATAGATAGATAGATAGATGTAGAGATAGATATAGAGATATGGATAGATAGATAGCAGTCTTTCTCAAGTTTGCTCTCATAAAGGCACCAATTCCAACAGGGTGTCTTCACTCTTCTTACCGAATAACCTACAAAGACCCCTTCACCAAATACCAGTAGAGATTAGAGTTCCCACTTTGTGAATAGCAGAGAGGCAGAAATGTTCTGACCAGCATTTTATATGTACATATGTGTACATATACACATATATATACAGGAGATAAGGTCACTAAGATGAAAACTTGTTAGCTGCATTATTTCTATATAGAGATACCAGTGCTACATAGTTCTATATCAACTTGATGAAAACTTAGGCCATCTGAGAGGAAGAGATCTAAGCTAAGAAGATGACTGTCTAAAGTTGGACTGTAGACAAGCAGGTAGTGCATTTTCTTAACTAGTGATTCATGGGGAAGAACCCAGACCATTGTGGGTGAGGCCATCTCTGGGCTAGTGATCTTGGCTTCTATAAAAATGCAGGTTGAGCAAAACATGTGGAGCAAGCCAGAGAGCAGTACCCCTCCATGGCTTCTTCATCTGTTCCTGCCTCTAGGTTCCTGTTGTGTTTGAGCTCTGTCTGGGCTTCTCTGATAATAAACTGTGACATCAATGCAACTGAATAAACCCTTTCCTCCCCAACTTGCTTTTGGTCATGGTGTTTCGTTGTAGCAATAGAAACCCTAACTAAGACAATCAGACAAACTTTTTTTTTTCATAAAACATGATCTGTAAATTTATCATTGTCCAAATACAAGTATAGTTAGTAACTAAAGTTAGAGTCTAAATCATCACAATAATAATTAAACCAGGGGAGGAATAATGTGCTCATGTTCATATTTCAGCCACAAAGCCACGAGTATAATCTGTGTTGCACATGGTAAAGGCAAGAATAGTAGTTCATTAAAGGCACAAGGATGTTAGGTCCTCTTCTAAACTTTGTTACTATTACTCACAGACATCCAAAAGATGTTGTGGAAAAGCAAAAGGGATCATAATCAGGAATATTTATAATATTTATAAGCGCCGTCTTCCTGATATCCACAACAGCACTGTGTGTAGCTGGTTTTGATATAGGGTGTCTGACTTCTGGTGGATGTTTCCAAGTATTATGATCAGTTCAGAAGCCTCTAGGCATTGTTAATTGTTAAAGATACCCCAGGATTACTATCTAACACTTCCTAATCTAAAAAATTGTCAAATATTTATGAACTTGAAATTTTACTTATTAGACGGGAATAGTTATTCCCTGTGCATAAGGTGAGAATACATGTATACATACATTAAAGGCTTTATAATTGTATCTAATGCATGCTTATAAATGCATACAGGCATATATACATCCTGAAATAATGCCCGTGTAGCAGAGGGAATCTATAAAATGAGAGCAAACATAGGAATAGGAGAGTTCCCCTCGGCATCTTAGGATATGTGCTGTATCTGTGAGTTCTGAAGATGAACAGGGCCTCCATGATCAAGTCTGAGTCATACAGATGTTTGAAATGGGATGTTATAAAGGGGAAAACCTTCCCCAGCAGAATCATTCACAGTTAAGAAACTAATGAGAGCATCCGCCAAAGATAATGAGTCCATTAGTTGTAAGACAGATCAAATTGTCAATCTATAGCTTATATTTTTTTGCCGTTCTATATAAATATTGAATGAAATCTATATGGAAAATACCTGGTCTTGTCACCCGTGTGTCCAACTGAACCTTTTCCAAAGTAAATAAAAATTCTCACTGAAATTGGTTCTCATTTTCACGATCTCACTGGGAAGAGAAAGGCTTTTCGTCAGTGGTCTTCTGGAGCTCTGTCATTATGCTGCAGTGAGGTAATTTGCTAAAACAGCTGCCTCTAATGAGTAACCTTTCCATCTGGCACATTCAGTGCAGACACAAACAACCTCCTCAGACTGAGAAAAGGGGAAGAAGATGGCCTTTCCGTGGGAAAAAGAATTCTGCTATACAAAGTGTCTCCATGAACCTCTCAAGGGCTAAAATACATTCTAAGGCAGAGACTACTTTTGTTTTCTTTGGTGGACTCAGTGGACTTGTTTTTGAGCTAAAATCAACAAAAAGCCTTGGCTCATATTTTTGGTCATGCTCATAACTCATTGCATCTGGGTAGATTATACAACACTTCTGTACATACTTAAAATTCAAACATCCAACACACAGACACACATACATGCATACACACACACAGACACACAAATGCACACAGACACACAGAGAGAGACAGACACATACATAAACAGACAGACACACAAATACACACACACAACACACACATACACACACACACACACAACACACATACACACACACACACACACCCCGAAAGGAATGTGGTTGCAACATAACCTGAGACTGGAATCAGTCAGATAAACATGGTTTGTATAATGACTGTATTTTTAAACTTCTCTTTCATTGAGAGAAATTACTAGGCTGTTCATGTAAAATGTCATGTTCCATTCAGAAATACTTGAATCCTAACAGGCACTCAAAGAAAGACTAATTTGAATAATGGGGTGGAAGAAACTACATCACACAATAATGTTCTTAACTACTGATTATTTGGGGATTTTGTAAAATATCAACTGTTTCTCTTTTCCCAGTGTCTGTATCCAATACACACCTGGACTTAGATTTGTGTGATAAAAATACTGATTACCTTCATTTTTAATGTTTTGGTTTCTGGTGAATTAAACATGGCTTAATCAACTTTTCTTTTTCTTAAAGTTGATTAATTTAGTCTGAACCTTAGAAATCTGGTCATTGTGATTTCTCCGGATTTGCCTACAGTGTGCTTCTTAAGTTATAAATAAATCTAGACATATGTGAGACTGTATTTAAAAAGTCATAAGGTTTAAGGCAGAACTGGGTCTCTCAGTCCTGGTTTTACTGAAATGTTCCATAACCAAAAGCTAAAGAAATGCTCATTAAATGGAAGGCATTAAAATGGAGATAAATATGCTAGGGGTTTGTAATTCAAGTGCTGGCCCTATGGTTCATAGATCAATAGGAGACGGATGATGGAGGCACAGGCTTGGCATGCCTGAGCCTGTGCCAGAAGGTTATCAGCCCTTTTGGGGAGATAATAGCAGGAGCTTTAATTTTCTCTGTGACTACAGGGCATAATGTAAAATTAATGTGCATCATGTCAAGGTTATGGCAAGACATTGTTGTCTAGAAGAGAGAACTGTTTGTTCCCGCCCCCTGAACACTTGCACTTACCATGCTAACACATTACTGAGAAGCACAATTTCTTTGTCATTGTCAATAGTGGCGTGGTATGAAGGATGCTTTCCAGCTTGAATTACACAGGGTGGCAGTTCACAGACCTCTGAAGCTCAGCCTGAAGACAACCAAAACACCACAAAAGTATGTTAATTTAGAAATCAAAAACGGTTACACGTTATCTAGTTATCGAACATTAGTGCATCAAGAGGGAATTCAAACATTTATAATTCTTGTTCCCTGACGTAGGGAGCTCTGAGGAACAGTGAAGACAAAGACACCATGCTCCTGACCTGGAAGCCAGTCACCCTAGGATGCTAGGTTTAACCTGCAGCCATTTGACACATCAGCTCAACTATCTGTTGCCTTTTTACTTGGTTGTTTTTGCATGTCTTTAAGCTGGGAATTAAAATCAGGAATTTGCTTTAAAAACACTTTAGTGGTGAGCTAAGTCCACAACCTCTCAAATCAGTATATTTCCCCTCTTTATTAAACATGGATTCTTTTCCTATACAATATAATGAGCATAGTTTCCACTCCATCTACTCCGTCCCAGTTCCTCCCCACTTACTTGCCCATCTGGATCTATTCCCTTTCTATTTCTTAGAAAAGAACAAGTTTTTAAAAGATAACAACTATGTATAATGTGAAATTTAATAAGACAAAACAAAAACCGTCATATCAAAGTTGGATAAGCTAAGCCAACATGAAAATAAAAAATCCCCAGAAGAAGGCACAAGAGTCAGAGACCTACTAGTTTACACACCCAGGAGTCTCTCAACAGTAGTACACTGGAAACTGTAGTATTTATGCAAAGACCAAGTGTGGATCCTTGTAGGCCCCGTGATTGCTGGTTCAGTCTCTGAATTCATATGAGCTCTGCTCAATTGTTTTAAAGGACTTCATTCTCCTGGTGTCCTTTGTCTCTGGTCTTCACAATCCTTCCTCCTCTTCTGCATGGTTCTCTGAGTTATGGGGGTAGGGATTTGGTGGCAACATCTCTTTAGAGCTGTCTGTTACAGGCTCTCTCTCTCTCTCTCTCTCTCTCTCTCTCTCTCTCTCTCTCTCTCTCTCTCTGTAATCTCTGGCTGTGGTTCTCTGTATCTTTTCCCATCTGTTACAGGAGAAAGCCTCTCTGATGATGGCTGAATAATCATCACATCAGTATTTTTTTATCAAGAATTATATATCGCTGAATGAACTACTTTCTTATTGCTGTGAAACAGTACCCCGACTAAGGCAAAGTATGAAAGAGTTTATTTGGGACTTTGGGTTTCAGAGAGTTGGAGTCCATGGTGGGGAGATTATGGCCGCAGGCTACATGTCTTGTACCATGGGGACTACAAGAGCAAGCTGAGATCTTACTTCTCAATCCATAAATGTGGGTCAGAGAAAGCACACTGGAAGTGATTCACGGAGTTACCTCTCAAAGCCCACCCCCAGTGATATCCTTTCTTCGGCAAGGCCACACCTTCTAAACTTCCCCCAAGCAATGCCACCAACGGGGACCAAGTGTTCACGTGCCTGAGACTGTGGAAGACATTTCTTTTTCAAATCACCACAGACCCTCTCCACATAAGTTGTAAAACTGATTATTCTATCTGAAAATTATGTCTAACCATGGCACTGTGTGACACGCACCATATTCTCTTATTCTCTGAATGTTATGGCAGGTCTAACTTTAGGGTACAAGTCCAAACTGGGAGGGGAACCCTAGAATTCTAATAAGAACATGATGTGTTCTTTGAGGACAGCATATGGGGTTATTAACACTTCCCAATAAGACAAATTTCAAATGGTGATCCATCCCCACCTTGAGAAGGAGAGAAGCGTGCAGAAAAGAAGACACAAGTAGAGTTCTATATGGAGCACTGGCCTAGTACATGCATGGTCCTGGGCTTAACCACCAGTACCACCACAGAGACACAATGAAAGGAAAGATAGAAGGGACAGGACTCAAAGGGGACACTAAAATGGACTACTACAGGGAATAAATATTTGCTGAATAAACATCAGGAAGCTGGGATTAGATGAAAGAAAGTAAGCTATGAACATGAAATTGGTTAAAAAAAAATGGTTGATGTAAAAAAACTGTGCCTAATTGAGATTTCTGAGCAATGGTAGAAGGAGAAAGGTCAACAGGCTCCGAGATATGACTCAAAATGTTGAAAGATGAGTAAGGAAGGATTTCTCCTCCAAACCTGTTCCTTGTAAAATTAGCTTACCAAAGAAACACAAATTGTAGCTGTTTCTCTATTTTCTGTACTTCTTTCTTTAGCAGCTAATAGTGTGTAATATTAATAGGTTCCAGAACTTTGTGGAGAGGATAAGTGTGGTGGTTTGAGTACACAATGTCTCCCATAGGCTCTGGTATTTGAATACTTGGTCAGCAGGGAATGGGGTCTTGCGGCAGAAAGTATTTCTCTGAGGGTGAGCTCTGTGGTTGTATAGACTTGATCCATTTCCAGTTAAGTCTCTCTACTTTTGAGTTTGTTGTTGAAGATGTGTTCTCTCAGCTTCCTGTTCCAGATATCTGCTGCCATGCCTCTCCCATTGTGGACTCACCATAAGCCACAGTAAACTATGTCTTCAGGAAGTCACTTCCACTCATGGTATTTTATCACAGCAACAAAATGTAATCCATACACTAGGCCTTCCGAAATAAGGCATGTGAGAATCTTCTTGATGTTTACTTTGATTTTTTTAAAGCAAATATAAAGAAAGACACAAACTAAGTTTAATTAGGACAATTTTTAAAAAGGAAACAGGGCAATTTTAACAGCTTTCTCACTTTGACATATTTACTGTACTCAGACAGGAAGTATATGGGGAATTGCTGCCAGGGTACTTCTACCTTGCTTCTGTGGTAGCTGTGTAAAAACAGCATTCTCAGATGGCGGGAACAGAATACTACCAACTGGGCATTTATGAAACAGACTTAGAGTTCTGAAGGTTAAGGCTGATGCTTAAGGTGTTGACAAAGTTGATTTTGGTGAGGGCTCCAGTTTTTGAGGACTACTCTTTACTTGCCCTCTCCTCTCTGATTCCTCAGAAAGAGAACAGACTTTACATCTCATCCTCCTATTTTTAAGGACACCAGTTCTACCAGATTGGAATCCCATACTCATTATCTTATGTAGCTTTCATTACCTCCTCAGACTAAAGATAGTCACCTTGGGCTTGGACTTTCTATATGAGTTTTGGTCAGGCACACAAAATTTCATCCAAAACTGTAGGTGCAGAACAGACAAGAATATAGGTTCAACCACATATCACTCATGAGAGTTCCCTGTGGTACTGCAGTAAAGTTCTCCTTCTTTTCCACAACAATGAGTGCTTTGTACATTTAGAGGGTACTTGCAAGCAATTTTTTGGGTGAAAGAATTCTGGCTCATAATTAGTTTATCATTCAGTCATAGATTCTCCACCGAATATATTTTGTTCAACTAAGAGTTTGAAAAAGAGTATATTTCAAAGGGGAATCTGAGATACCACTGATGACAAACAGGGCCTTTAATATAGATAGTCAAGAACCAGCTTGCAAATATAATACACTGAAAACCTATTTAAAGTATCTTACTTCCATGTTAAACAAAAAATAGATAATCTGGAACATTAGATGTCAGACTTGGGTTCAGATGACATTAGATTACTGTTTTAGTTAGTGTTTTACTGCTTTGAAGAGACACCATAACCAAGTCAACCCTTAAAAAGTAGACATTTAATTGGGGTTGGCTTACAGTTTCAGAAGTTTAGTTCATTATCATCACGGAGGGAAACATGGCAGCATCTAGGCAGACACGGTGCTGAAGGAGCTGAAAGTTCTACATCTTGACCTGAAGGCAGCCAAGAGAAGACTCCTTCCACAGGAGAAGGGCCTCTTCTCCACTGGATGGAACTTGAGCATAGGACCTCAAAACCCACCCTTATAGTGATAAATTTCCTCCAACAAGGCCACACCTTCTAATAGTAACACTTTCTATGGGCCAAGCACATTCAAACCACCACAAAGACTTTCATCACCCTGAAAGTCATTGATGGTCATAGAAGACTTTTCACCATGAAAGCAAGAATTTACCAAGGAACCAAGCCAGATACATATACACATCCAAATAATGATAGCATAAAGAGACTAGAAGGAAAGCCAGCTTAATCCTAAAGAAGCCATTTGACATGAAAAACAGGGTCGAGTAAGATTTCCTTTATTGTCCTATCTGGATGTACCTCAATCAGAAACAGAATGAATGCCTCCAAGGATGAGAATCTGGGTTCCAAGGCCAGAGTGGCAATGGAACATTGGACTTAACCCCTACCAACTGCAAGACCTTACATGAGTCAGTTGACTTTCTTTTTCTTCTTTGTGAATGGATATGTTCAGGTGTGTGTGTGTGTGTGTGTGTGTGTGTGTGTGTGTGTGTGTGTGTGTGTGTGTGTGTGTGCTCATATGAGTTTGGGACTATGTGTAGGTAAACGTGACTGCAGAGGCCTGAGGTCAGTCTCAGGAATCATCCCCAATAACATCATCTACTTCCCTTTAAACAGGATCTCTCATTGGCCTGGAGCTTGATTCCGCTAGATTGGTTGGGCAGCAAGTCTGAGGGACCTTCCTGTTTCCACCTCTCTCATGTTGGGATTGCAAACCTATGCTGTCATACCCAGGATCTTTACATGGGTTCTGGTGATTGAAATCAGGTTCCTCACACGCAAAAAGCAAATACTTAAAAATGGAGCCATTGCCCCATCCCCTTAGTTAACGTACTGTGCTTTATTTCCACATTTGAAAAGTGGTCCTCATTAGTTTGCCTGTTTTAAGTTGACTAGGAGGTCAGAAAAAAAAATGTGTCCATTTTATCGCTAATTCAAAACCATCAAGCAAAAGCTTTTGAAAGTAGAGAGGGTTTCTGCACTCTTTTGTAGATAGGAACTGACAAACTCTTCGGCAGCAAAAGCTGAACTGAAATAAGGCTGTGCAGAACCTTTGTTTAACCTGCTAAGTATTAATATTCATAGATTTGCTACAAAAATATAAAGATGTATTTGACTGCGGAGTGTTCATATAGACTGGGCTTGGGATGTGTACAGTTATAATGGGCATAATAAACCTTTCTGAAATGGGAAAACACAAAATTGCCTCCCAGGGTTTCAGATAAGGAATTATGGACTCTGAACACTAACTAGCACTTAGCAATTCTCTTTAAGTATTAGCTTTTAAAAGACTGCCCTGTGACTAAGTGTTCCATATATAGGAAGGTGAATTCATGACCCCTCCACCGCTTTGAACTTCAAATTACAGAGGTTTTTTTTTCTATAATTTTCTTCTAGAGGTAGAAGGTAGAGAGGTAGTTTATTCCAGTCACATATTTTTCAGACATCAAAAACCATAAAATGAATTTCCAGCCACAAATGAGTGACTGGATCCCAGTTTGCTCTCTAGGCTGGGCCTTCCTGCATTATGAGGGTTCCAGACAGAGAGCGGAAGCCCAGTCAAACCACAGAACCCTTGAGCTGTAAGTGCAGAGCTTTGAGGTCAAGAGGATCAGGATATGAGATAAAACATGTGCATAGACATAGAACTTTGGGGATCAGCATGAGTCCCTAAAGTATAACTGAATACTGTCTGTCCGTGCCCATCATAAAATCACCTAATGCTAGGGGAAAGAATCCCTAAAAGAATAAGAGAGAACAGTACACAGAGCTAGATCCAGCTCAGCACTGAACTTGTTCTCATGATCTTGAACAGGAAAAAAAAAATCAAACTTTACGGGGCAATGGGTAGAGCACACAGAGAGGGCTTTTTTTTTTTACAAGAACTAAGCAGTTCTCTCATCCTGCCCCAAATACTGTGAAAGCAATACCCAAAAGACTGAAAGTCGTTCCAAGCCTCCTAACAAAGTCCCAGGAAAAAGCTTAAGAATAAATACAAGAATGCAGTATGTCTGGCAACCATAAGGTTAGAATTCACTGAATGATCTCTATGGCATCTGCACATAAGGCATTAGACATGATCAAGGAGCAGGAGAAGGTAAGCCGTAATAAGGAACAGACGATGAAGGCTGGCACAGGCTTTCCCCCATTTCTTGTGCAATCTTGGGCTTTATATGCAGAACA
The DNA here is from genome assembly GCF_011064425.1 of Rattus rattus. NCBI lineage: Eukaryota > Metazoa > Chordata > Mammalia > Rodentia > Muridae > Rattus > Rattus rattus. The sequence goes on along the minus strand of NC_046168.1, from coordinate 77,374,709 downwards.
TTTATAAAGGGATTAAACAACAGAGAGAATGGTAGACCACTTAAGAACCTCAGAAAGTCAATGAATGGGTGTTTCTTGGGTTCCCTTTGTCTGATATGTCCCAGACGTGCAGATGAACAAGCAAGCAAAATAAATGAATAAATGAATAAATAAATAAATAATCAATAAATCTATGGTGGCAACAAAAGCCTGCTCTTTCTAAAAAACCAAGCAAGAAGTAGCAATGAAAGACAGAAAATGCTTGGCAAAGGCCAGTTACACTCCAGCCATACATCACAGAATAAAACTGTAGCCCCACACTATGGATTCCAGCAAAGAGCATTTGGGGAGCCTTATATCTTCCCCTGTGAGACTCTGCTATTGCATAAGATTGTTGTGTGGTTGTGTCAGGAAAGGACAAGAAGGGTGCTAGGCCTTTATTACTGCAAAACGGTAATGAGTCTCCATTTCCCCCAAGTTATCAGTACAGTCAATGAGGAGCCACACAGCTCACTACCCCTGCTGGTGAGGTAGGATGCTTCCTGCCAGATTGGTGCCAAAGACAGCTTCAAAAACAAGAGCAATAAATGATGATCAAAAGCTAACGACAACAGGGAAATATAAATTTCAACTGAAAGTCACTATGAACAATTGCCAGTTGAATGAAATTAAGGAAATAATAACGTGCTAAAGGGAGTAAATGATCTGGGTAAGATTATAAAGAACTCTAGGTAAAAGTAGTTTTCTTTAAAATTTTTTCAGACAATGTATTTTGATCATACATTTTCTTCTCCCCCAACTATGCCCAAATCCTTCAAACCTCTCTACCCACTCAACATCATGTTCTTCCTCTAAAGGAAAACAAAGTTAAAGAAAATGGAAAGAAAAAGAAAAACTGAGAAAAACAAACAAAGCACAAAAATAACAACAACAAAAGAGCACACCCACCAAATCATGGAATCTGTTTTGTGTTAGTCACTACTCCTGGACATGGAGCCTGCCCTGAACTGTGGGTTATGTACCCAGAGATACCTCACTGGAGAAAACTTGGTTTCTTTTTCCCCTTAGGTATCAAATAAAAATAGATTTAAAAATCTGCTTATTTTTCGTGTGTGTGTGTGTGTGTGTGTCTGTGTGTGCACACATATGTGAATGCTCACACAGACCTGAAGAGGCTATCAGATCTCCTAACACTGAAACTGCAGGCTGATATGAACAGTGCAGGTGATGGGAACCTAGCTTGGGTCCCCAGGAAGAGCAGTGAGCACTCTTATTCTTCATCCTTGAACCATCTCTCCAGATAGTTTAAAAGAAAAACAAACTTATTACCAATGCTAATCAGAAACTATTACTCCTCAAATAGAAAGTTTCAGTAAGGAAATAGAAGATTTAAAGGAAAATAAAATGTTAGAACTGAAATACATCTAGTAATCAGATCAAAAGCAGAATAGATGATCTTTTTGTAAATCAGCAGAATAGAAGATCAAAATTATATACTCTAAATAACAAAGGAAAAGGGTCTAAAAATTAGGAATGGGAACCTTTCAGCCACCTAACACTCATTCCCCAGAAGGATGGAAGATCGCAGTCGATGCCCAAGGGGAAAAAAATGGCTGAAACTTAGCAAATGGCATCACCATCAAGACAAATACAGAAAAGAAGAGAAAAAATATCAGTATCAGGACATGCCATCCCACATATGTGGCTGTGTGGTGGTCAGGACAACCCTTGGGAGTTCTTTCACCTTCTGATATGAGTTCAAACTTAGGCTGCCAGTGTACATACAAACACCTTTATTTGATGATCCATCAGGCCCTAAATATGCAATCTTAAACCCAAAGAAAGAAATCTCTAGACCCAGGTACTTTCATTGGAGGATTATAAATGTTCAATGAAGAGTTATGGACATTATATAGTATTTCCCAGAAAATGAGCAAAGTACTTCCTTTGTAATTAAAAGTATAAAACAACTATTAACCCCATTATCAAAAGTAGATAATGACAGAGCAATAAGACTGCAGCTAATGTCTGTAATAATTTAGAAAAAACAATTCTTTTTTCTGACTTGAGCATTTTAATTAATTAATTAATTAATTAATTAGTTTATGCATTCATATTTCAAACGCTGTTCCTCATCCCAGTCGTCCCCTCCCCAGCAGAGTCTTTTCTCTCATCCCCTCACACTGGCCCACCAAGACTCTTCAAGGCCAGACTCATCCTCTCCCACTGTGACCACACAAGGCAGCTTTATGTGCTGTGGGCCTCTGTCCAGCTCATGAATTCTCTTTGGATAGTGGCCCAGTCTCCAAGAGTTGCCAAAAGTCCAGGCTAGTTGATTCTCCTCCTCGGGAGATCCCATCCCCATCAGGGCCTTCAATCCTTCCTCCAGCTCCTCCATAAGAGTCCCCAACCTCCATTCAATGTGTACAGGAGGTGGCTAAGGTCACCCGCTTAGACTCCTGGGAACCTCTCCCATCCCAGGTTTCTGTGGCTAACTAGGTGACTCCCCCTCTGTCTCCAAGCCCCAGCAGCTGCAGCTCTCCATTTACTCTTCTTCTTCTGGCCCTCTCTCCTATCTGTACACCCAATCCTGCCCCCACCCCTCAGCTCCCCTCCCACCCAGCTTCCCTTCCTCCCTCTGCCTCCTATGACTTTTATTTCCCCATCTAAGTGAAATTCAAACATCCTCACTTGTGCTTTCCTTCTTATTTCTGTGGATCTGTGGGTTATATCACCGATATTCTATATGCTTTCTGGCTAATATCCACTTTTCAATGAATACATACCATGCCTGTCCTTTTAGGTCTGAGTTACTTTACTCAGGATATTTTCTAGTTCCATCCATTTGCCTGCAAAGTTCATGATGTTGTTTTAAATAGCTGAATAGTATTTCATTGTGTAAATGAACCACATTTTCTTTAGTGGAGGGGCATCTGGATTGTTTCCAGTTTCTAGCAATTATGAATAAAGCTGCTATGAACATAGTGGAGCATGTGCCCTTGTGATACAGTAGGGCACCTTTTGGGTATATGCCTAGGAGCAATATATCTGGGTCTTCAAGTAGAACCATTTCCAATTTTCTGAGAAACTGCCAGACCGATTTCCAGACTGGTTGTACAAGTTTGCAATCTTACCAGCAATAGAGGAGTGTTTCTCTTTCTATACATCTTTCTAGCACATTCTGTCATTAGAGTTATTGATCTTTGCCATTCCAATTGGTATAAGGTGGAATCTCAGGGCCATTTTGATCTGCATTTCCCTGATGACTAAGGATGTTTAAGTGGTTCTTGGCCATTTGAGATTCCTTTGTTAAGAATTCTCTGTTTAGCTCTGTGCCTATCTATCTATCTATCTATCTATCTATCTATCTATCTATCTATCTATCTATCTATCTATCTATCTATTTTTACACTCCAGATTTTATTTCTCTCCCAGTCCACCCTCCAACTGTTCCACATAGAATACCTCCTCCCCACACCCCACCCCCATCTTCACAAGGATGTCCCCACCCCACTCAACCCACCAGACCTCTTAACATCCTAGGACTTTCAGACTCTTGAGGGCTAGGTGCATTTCTCTGACTGAATCCGGACCCGGACATATACAGTCCTCTGCTGTATATGTGTTGGGGGGGCCTCATCTCTGCTTGTGCATGCTACCTGGTTGGTGATCCAGTGTCTGAGAGATCTCGTGGGTTCAGGTTAATTTAGACTGCTGGCCCTTCTACAGGGCTGCCCTCCTCTTCAGCTTCCTCCAGCTTTCCCCTAATTCAGCCAGAGGGGTCAGCAGCAGCGTCTGATCACTGGTTTGGTACACATATCTGTATCTGACTCTTTCAGCTGCTTGTTGGGTCTTTTGGAGGGCAGTCATGATAGGTCCCTTTTTGTGAGCACCCCATAGTCTCATTAATGGTGTTAGGTCTTGGAGCCTCCCATTGAGCTAGATCCCAATTTGGACTTGTTGCTGGACCTTCTTTTCCTCAGGCTCTTCTCCTTTTCAATTCCTGCATTTCTTTCAGACAGGAAGAATTATGGGTCAGAGTTTTGACTGTGGGATAGCAACCCCACCCCTCACTTGATGCCCTGTCTTTCTGCTGGAGGTTTATTCAACAAGTTCCCTCTCCCCACTGTAGGGCATTTCATCTAACGCCTCCCACCCCACACCTGTTTGATTTTCTGCTGCATGCGGGCTCAACAAGTTCCCTCTCCACACTGTAGGGCATTTCATGTAGGGTTCCTCATTTGAGTCCTGAGACTCTTTCACTTCCCAGGTCTCTGGCACGTTCTGGAGGCTCCTCCCAACCTCCCACCTCCCAAAGTTGCCTGTTTCCATTCTTTCTGCTGGCCCTCAGGGCTTCAGTCCTTTCCCCTCACCCAATACCAGATCAAGTTTCTCTCTCCCCACACCCCCATCATCTTTCCCTCCCTTGCCCCTCCCTCCCTCCTCCCTTGTGGTTGCTCACTTGGGTCCTTCAGCTTGTTGGCCTTTTTGAGTTTTATGGACTGTATCTTGGGTATTCTGTATTTTTGTTGTTGTTGTTGTTAATAGTCCCTTATTAGTGAGTACATACCATGCATGTAACTTTGGGTCTGAGTTACCTCACTCAGGATGATATTTTCTAGTTCCATCCATTTTCCTGCAAAACTTAAGATTTCCTCCTTCTTAATAGCTGAATAGTATTCCATTGTGTAAATGAACCACATTTTCTGTATCCATTCTTCAGTTGTTGGACATGTGCCTCATTTCTAATTGGGTTATTTGGTTTGGTAAGAGTCTATTTTCTTGAGTTCTTTACATATTTTAGATGCTAGCTTTCTGCTGGTTGTAGGATTAGTGAAGATCTTTTCTCATTCTGTAGGCTACCGTTTTGACCTATGGACAGTGTCTTTTGCCTTTCAAAGCTTTGCAGATTCATGAAGTCCCATTTATTAATTGTTGATCTTAGAAGGTTTTTTTTGTTTGTTTATGGGATTTTGTTGTTGTTATTGTTGTTCTAGAGTTTTTCTGTTCTACAGTTTTCAGGAATGCTGTGAAGTTGTTAGTATGAGATCTCTCCAATTCCTTTTTGAAGGCACATTAGTGTGTGAATTTTCTTCTTAGCACTACTTCATTTTATCTCATAAGTTTGGATATGTTTTGCTTTCATTTTCATTGAATTCTAGAAATTCCTTTGTTTCTTCTTTATTTCATCCTTGACTAAGTTATCAGTGAGTAGAGAGTTGTTCAGTTTCCAGGAGTGTGTGGACTTTCTATTGTTTCTATTGTTGTTGAAGTCTAGCCTTAAAGGGTTATTTCAATCATCTTCTATCTATTGAGGTTTGCTTTGTGGCCAGTAGTTATATGATCAGTTTTGGAAAAGGTCCTGTGTGGTGCTGAGAAGAAATTATTTTGTATTGGATATTTTATTTATTTACATTTCAAATGTTATCCCTTTTTCTGGTTTCCCTTCCAGAAGCCCCTTATTCCATCCTCCCTCTCACTGCTTCTATAAGGGTGCTCCCCCAACCACCCACCCAATCACAACTTCCAGCCCTGGCATTCCCCTACACTGTGGCATCAAGCCTTCACAGGACCAAGGGTCTCTCCTTCCACTGATGTCCAACAAGGCCATCCTCTGCTACATATGTGGCTGGAGCCATGGGTCCCTCCTTGTGTACTGTTTGGTTGGTGGTTTAGTCCCTGGGAGCTCTGGAGAATCTGGTTGGTTGATATTGTTGTTCTTCCTGTGGGGATGGAAACCCCTTTAGCTCCTTTAATCCTTTCTCTAACTCCTCCATTGGGGATGCCATGGTCAATCTGATGGTTGACTGCAAGCATCTGCCTCTCTGTCAGACTCTGGCAGAGCCTCTCAGGCTCCTGTCAGTAAGAACTTCTTGGCATCCACAATAGTGTCTGGGTTTGGTGTCTGTAGATGGGGTAGTCTCTGCGTGGCCTTTCCTTCAGTCTCTGCTCCATACTTTGTCTCTGTATTTCCTCCCTTGAGTATTTTGTTCCTCCTTCTAAGAAGGACTGAAGGATTCATTTTGGTCTTGCTTCTTCTTGAGCTTCACGTGGTCTGTGAATTGTATCTTGGGTATTTCCAGCTGTGGGGCTAATATCCACTTATCAGTGAGTGAATACAGTGTATGATTTTTTTATGATTGGGTTACCTCACTCAGTATGATATTTTCTAGTTCCATCATTTGCCTAAGAATTTCATAAAGTCATTGTTTTTAATAGCTGAGTAGTACTCCATTGTGCAAATTTATCATATTTTCTGTATTCATTCCTCTCTTGAAGGACATCTGGGTTTTTTTCAACTTCTAGCTATTATAAATAAGGCTACTATGAACATAGCATGTGTCCTTGTTATATGGTTGTTCCATTGAATGGTTTGAATTCCTTTGTCAACAAGCAAGTGACTATAGGTTTGTGGGTTCATTTCTGGATCTTCAATTCTATTCCTTTGAACTACCTGCCTGTCTTTGTACGAATACCATGGAGTTTTTATCATGATTGCTTTGCAATACAGCTTCAGGTCAGGGATGGTGATTTCCCTAGAAGTTCTTTTATTGTTGAGAATATTTGCCACTATCCTGGGGTTTTGGTTATTCTAAATGAATTTGCAAATTGCTCTTTCTAACTCTATGAAGAATTGAGTCGGAATTTTCATGGGTATTGCATTGAATCTGTACAATGCTTTCAGCAATTTTTATAGCATGAATCCTGCCAATCTATAAGCATTGGAGATCTTTCCATCTTCTGAGATAATCTTTGATTTCTTTCTTTAGAAATTAGACTGAAAATTCTTGTCATACAGAACTTTCACTTGCTTGGTTAGAGTCACACCAAGGTATTTTATATTGTTTGTGACTATTATGAAGGGTGTCCTTTCCCTAATTTCTTTCTCAGCCTGTTTATCCTTTGAGTAGAGGAAGGTTATTGATTTGTTTGAGTTAATTTTATATGCAGCCATTTTGCTGAAGTTGTTTATCAGCTGTAAGAGTTCTCTGGTGAAATTTTTTGGGTCACTTAAGTATACTATCATATCATCTACAAATAGTGATATTTTTGGCTTCTTTCTTTCCAATTTGCATCCCTTTGACCTTTTGTTGCCTAATTGCTTTGGCTAGGTCTTTGCATACTATATTAAATAGGTAGGAAGAGCGTGGGTAGCCTTGTCTAGTCCCTGATTTTAGTGAGATTGCTTAAAGTTTCTCTCTATTTAGTTTACTGTATATTGCTTTTACTATGTTTAGGTATGGGCCTTTTATTCCTGATCTTTCCAAGACTTTTATCATGAAGGGTGTTGAAACTTGTCAAATGCTTTTTCATTATCTAATAAGATGATCATGTGGGTTTTTTAATTTGTTTATATGGTGGATTTCCATATATTGAACCATACCTGCATCCCTGGGATGAAGCCTACTTGGTCATGATGGATGATCATTTTGATGTGTTCTTGGATTTAGTTTGCAAGAATTTTATTGAATATTTTTGCATCAATATTCATAAGTGAAATTGGTCTGAAGTTCTCTTTCTTTGTTGGATCTTTGTGTAGTTTAGGTATGAGCATAATCTTGGCTTCATAGAATGAATTGGCTAGTGTTCTGTTTCTATTTAGTGGAATAGTTTGAAGCATATTGGTATTAGTTCTTCTTTGAAGATCTGATAGAATTCTGCACTAAACCCATCTGGTCTTGGGCTTTTTTGGTCTTAGATTTTTAATGACTGCTTCTATTTCCATTTAATCAAGATTTTTGTTGGTGGGGGGAAAGGTTCTGTAGATATTTGTTAAAACCATTTAGTTAATAACATCTGTTAGATTCACTGTTTCTCTATTTTCTCTTTCAATGGCTTGTCCATTGTGGAGTGGGGTGTTGAAGTCACCCACTATTATTTTTGGGGTTCAATGTATGTTTGAGCTGTAGTAAAGTTTCTTTGATGAATGTGTATGCCTTTGCATCTGGGGTCTAGATGTTCAGAATTGAGACATCATCCTTTGGTAAGTATGAAGTGTCCTTCCCTATCTCTTTTCATAACATTTGGTTGAAAATCTATTTAGTTAGTTATTAGAATAACTACTCCAGCTTGTATTTTGGGTTTGTTGAAAATATTTTCTGGCCTAGGAATTTTCACCTTATTCTGTTTCTAATTTTTTTCCATACTGTCCTAAATTTCTTATGTCTTGAGTAGAAAGATTTTACGTTTGACATTTTTTTGATTGATATATCAATTTCTTCTATGGTATCATCTATGCCTGAGAGTCACTCTTCTGTCTCTTGTACTCTGTTGATGATGCTTACATCTGTAGTTCTTGTTCTCTTTCTTAGGTTTTTCCCTCTCCAGGGTTGTCTCCATTTTGTGTTTTCTTCATTATGTCTATTTCTTTTTAGGTTTTTAGAATGTTTTGTTCATTTCTTTTACCTGCTTGGTTGTATTTTCCTGTATTTCTTTAAGGGATGTATTTGTTTCCTCATTAAGGGCTTCTACCTGTTTGAGTTTTCCTGTGTTTCTTTAAGAGATTTATTTATATCCTCTTTAAAGACCTCTTCATGAAATGAGATTTAAGGCTCTCCAGGTGTGTTAGGATATCCAGCATTGCTGTAGTAGGAGAGCTGGTTTCTGATGGTTCCATATTGCACTGGCTTCTCTTAATTATGATCTTGCACTGGCTTTTTGACATCTGGTCATTTCCAGTATTGGTTGGCCTAGTAGTCCCTGGGAGTAATAAGCTTCTGGTACTGATTGTCCCAGATAGCTACAGACCTCCCAGAATGCAGGCAGAGCTGTGAGGTGGGGATCAATTTGCCCATCCAAGACTGCAGGTGGACATATAGGCCAGAAGGAAGAGATGGCATGGCAGAACTCAAGGATGCTGGGCTTTCTGGGATGCCTGTGGTCACAGGGTTCGGGTGGTGGGTGTCTCACCTGTGTGTCCCAGGTTAGAGCAGTTTTCCTGGGAAGTAGGCAGAGCTATGGTATGGAAATCAGTGTGCTGATCCATAATTGTAGGTGGGGGTGTGGGGCAGAAAGAAGCAAGAAAACAATTCTTAATACTTTTCTGCTAGTAGAATTCAGAAGCAAGGGGGAAATACAAACCATGACTAGGCAGAGGTTTTTCCTGTCATACATGGCTGATTGAATGTTCAAAATTCAATCATTTAACATAATCCATCATATTAAACAGACTAACAGTCACTATTATTTTTACAGTTATTTAGCAAAATGGAAATAGAGATCTTCCTCACTTGGCTAAGGACATCTACAGATATCTAGAGCTAATATTGTACTCAACTGTTAAAGTTGGCTGTTCTCCTCAATCTCAGAGACACGTGTCTTCTTTTATTAGTCTGAACACTAGGTTAGAAACTAGCTAGTGTAAGGGAGTGAGAAGAAGCAATAAATGTATGGAGTAGGGTGGAAGAAATAAACCTGCCTGTGATTATAGATGATAGAATTACCTACATAGATGACATTTAAGAGTCTACAAAATCAAAGTAAAACTTCAAGAACTAACAAGGTCTCAAGAAAAGATGCAGAAATCAATTATGCTTGTGAAACAAAGCAATAAACATGAAGACACACAAAAAAAGCAGGCAACCAGAGCATTTGCATGTAAACTAAACAAAGTATATGCTTTTTAAATTGACCCACAAATTTCTCTAAAAATCAGTAATATTTTGTATTGATACCGAAAGGGTCTTAGGATTCATAGAGAGAAGCAAATTATTTATAATAGCTAAAACCATTGGAAAAATATAATAAAGCACAAGGGATTCTGCTTGATTTCTATAGCAACAACAATTAAATGATATTTGTCAAGAGAGAGATAGTCATGGTAGGTCGACGGGCAGAATCCATAATAAGAATCCATAAATAAGCTCACATAAATTTCCACAACTGATCTTTTTTTTAAAAAAAGTACAAAAGTAATTCAGAAGAAGGATAGACTTTCTAGCATAGCACCAGGGTGGTAAGGCGTCTGCAAGCAAAGTACAAGGAGTGATCAGTCTACATCTCACAGATCATTCAAAAATTAAGTAAAATACAACATGGGAAGTGGTTAAACTTTAAAAAAAACTGTAAGAAAATGTTCTGGATTTATAGCTTGGAAGTCTTAAAACTTAAAGAGTTTTAAGACTTAACAACTGAAAACATGACTCATAAAAATGATAAACTCGTTTTTAGAATTTGAAATGGTTCACAAAAAGTGCTAAGTACACAGAGATATTTTGGAACAAAAGCTAAAAATGGGAGACAATATTTACAAGCTACATGGCCACAAAAGGACTGGTATGTGCAAATAGCTAAGTATATAGATACTCGAGAATAAATGAAAGAACATGGCTGAAGTAGATGTTTAACATGAAATTTAGTTGAACGACTTTACACCTCCCTGAATCCTGGAAACATTAAGGAGGCATCTGTAGGTAGGTGCGGGAGAAATAGTGCTGATGGCCCTGGACAGCTACGCAAATGAAGAAACTAGAAATGGATACGACACAGATAAATCTCAACACAATTGCGCTGAGCGAAAGAAGCTAAGCCTGTCCTCCAAAAGGTCTATGCACTTTATTCTATGATACAGCATTTTTAGGAACTATAGAGTAAAATGCTCAGTCAGAAAGCAGGTTGCTGGTTGCTGGAGAAGTAGAGAAAAGGCATTTGTGAAATTGCATAGATCAGAGGGGAAGATAAAAAGATGTGGCTTGTGGAGATGGTGGGTATGTGCATATGACAGTCGTGTATACTTGTGCTGTAGTTTATCAAATTATTAATTTGTACAGATGACTTTATATCCATTACCCTAGGAGGGCACTGTTTTTAAAAACAAAAAAAATTTTTTAGAACATACAGTGAAAAGTACTAAATAACTATAAATTTCCAATTTTTTTTACATTTGTTCACTTACTCCATTGTTTTAATTTTGAAGAAATACAGCTTCTGTTAGGTTCAATTACTTCCGTATTTGTTTTGTTTTGTTTTTTTAGCACCTTTTATTTTTAGACTTCTCTCTAATTACATTACAATCGTCAGAGGCTCTTCAAAATATCTCCAAGGACTCCAGACAGGCTGGGGGGCACAAGCAAGACCAAGTGTCAACAAAGGACACGCCGCCGGGAGCCCACAGCATCCTGCATTCTTCCGCTGTTATTTTTAGGTAAGTGGAATGACCGTGAGTGTGGAAGTGGCTCCTGCCTTTGAATGCAGGTCTCCAGCACGGATGGGAAACTTTCATCCAGTGCCAGGCAGTCAAGTGGAAGCTGGCTGCCTGAGATATTTCACTTGTGAGATTGCAAGCAGATACATTTCTGTGGTTGTGAAGTACCAGCTTCTAGGCACGCTGCCATAATTCAAAGACAGCTAAGAAATGCGAATCTTGAGAGTGTGGCCCACGGACTGCTGGAAATCTACAAAGGTCGGTTCAGAGAGTCAGAGAAAGGACAAGTCACAGGAAACTGTGGATATGTAAGTGTTTTTCTCAACTGTTATTTAGAATATATTAAGAATTACCAAAAAAAAAAAAATCACCATGTTCTCTTCCCACTAAGTACTGATCAGTCCTCCTGAACCATGTGTGGGAATTATAAAGGCTATGGGCACACATCTCTGTTCCTTCCCCCATAGGATTTTCTATGACGGCAATCTATATATTTTCAAGACACACCACAGCGATGTTTATGTAGAATTAAGATTTGAATGCTGTAGCTTTTCTACCTGGATGTAGCGAGAGACAGTGTAGGCCGCTCCACTCACAGCAGCTTCTTCTATCTTGTATCTTTGGTTTATCTTCTACTGTGGCCAATGGAGCTGTGGACAAAACTATAAGGTTCCCTTCCCAGAAAACCAGGAAAATTGAGCCTTGTTACTGACAGATTTTTCACCTCCTTTGTGAAAGTTCAAGTTTCAGGATTGAGCATGCCACGGTTAAAGTCCCAAGCCAGAAAACCTGTGTCCGAGCGCCTTTGAGTCTTTAGAGCATGGAGCAGAGCAACCAACTTGCAGGGAACTGGCATTGGTAGTGTTTAGTCTACTAAATTTAAAGGAGCCATAAAAGTGGTCGTGAGGTTTTCCAAGTACATAGATTTAGCCAGATAAAAATACATGTATTTAGTCTGGTTTTCAAAGTCGTAGAAATAACCTCAGAAGATATCAGAGTGGCCCAATTCCTGCATAAACTGAGGCCAGCCTATGCTTCCTGCACAGTCGTGTGGACTGTGGACAGATACAAATGTCCGAGGAAGGGAAATTTGATGACATCCCCCTCTCTATCCTGAGAGCTCAGGGCATTTTCCTACACATTTACATGGAGGAGCGACAATACCTTTCTACCATCCCAGCTTTTGAGGTTTTTCCACTTTGTTTTATTTTAGTATATTTTCGATAGGAAAGTCCAAGTCAAGATAGAGATTCATTCCAGGGTTTATCAGCCTACACATTTTACTGTTAGGAATGCATAATTGGAAATCTGTCTCTCAATATATATAATATTTAAAAATAAAAGAAACAGTATTTTAAATTGTTGCTTATCTATCTATTCAGGGAGACATTGAATCCTGCCATTATTTTGGTCTGCTTTACAATTTCTCCCAGATTATCTAAGCACACAGATCTAGCCCCACTTAGATATATACCATGTAGTAATGGTTGATTTAATTTTTTATCATGCAGCAGTCTGTGTCCAATGCATACACAAGTGTACCATGCATACCTGCTGTGTATAGAATAAGCCTCCGGGGAAGTATTTATTCTTTTTCCCAAATGTAAATATCAGCCTGACAACTTGGAGGTCAGCAGTGAGCAGTTTGTAATTTAGGAATGATTAATGGTGTCTTTGGCTATAATTTCAAAAATCTGAAAAGTGCCAGGATCTAGGGAGCAAGGTTATTAGCTGTTAGGATGTTTTCAAGCTGTAAACTGACATATGAAGTCTGTACCGAAGAACTGAGCTACTGTGGCCAGCCTGGTGTTAAACCTTCTAAATATTTAAACATTCTAAACATATTCATTTTCATAATAAATATTTTATTATTTATGTTGGCAACAAACTAATTCTGTAGCCTCAGGTTATCTGGGCATAATCAATGCCACAGGAGATTGCGTGATTTTAAGTGGCTGCTTCTTACAGCCTGGAGTTATAGTGTACTTCTTTGTCACATATAAGGTCTCTTTTCTTGCAAGCTGGGCCACATGTAAATTCAATAACTTTAAGTCAGGCACCCAGAATTTAGTGGGCACACCCCAGAAGATTAAGGAGAATGGGCAAAGGTAAACAGAATACCTAAGACATTCGTTTTGCTGACTCCATACCTAAGTAACATAGCTCTACACCTCAGTGTTCTCATCTGAAAAATGGGAATGTTATTCCATCTCAAAGGACAAAATAAGCTTGAAGAAAACACTGCACACAAATGTCCTTTAAAAGGCTTCACATAGAAATGCCTAATCTATTCACTGATTTACTATGATCTGAAAGACAGCCTTGGTGTAGGGCTTTCAGGATGAGAACCACATTATCCCCTCTCTTAAAATGAGGCAGCTCTGCATGACAGGCAAGGAATTGGAATGTGGTCCTTCCCACAGTCCCAGCTGGCTTACTGCTAAAAGGAAGTGATGTGAGATGCATATTTTAGACTTCAGACTTGTACCAACCACTCGTGTAGCATGGATGTGTGATTCTTGTTGCTTTCTGAATGGGGAGAATTTGGTCTTAAAGAAGGGATTGATTTGAATAACAGCTTAAGGAGAAATAACTTCTCACCTGAAGTCCAGCGGCCCCTCCAGAGCAGAAGAGGCTCTGGGAATTGCCTTCTCTAGTCTGTTGTGGTTTTAATTGGTTTTCAAGTACTGTTGATCCCTCTCACCAGAAAGTGGCTGGAAAACAATAATTCATTTCTTGCTCCTTCCTGCCTGAGATGAAATTTGAATTGATGTGTTCAAATTTAAAAGATCCATATATGTTTCTAGGCCAACATATCTTTTCATCATATAAAAAAAGCTGTTGTTTTTTAATTTTTGGGAAGCCAGTGGCTTTTTAAATTACACTATCAGTTTTACAATGATAATTGCCTTTGGATACTGCCCGACGGGAGGCACGGGTGGAAGAGGGGCTTCTGTGTGGCTTTGCAATTGTTTAAATTTGCTTTTTCCCCTCTAATACTAACTTTGTCTCTCTCTGTGGCATGAATCCAAACGTAGCTGGTTTGAGTAAACAAAGAGAAGTTATAGGCTTACATTAAAAATAATAAGGGGGTGGAGAGATGGCTCAGCAGTTAAGAGCACTGGCTGCTCTTCCAGAAGACCCAGGTTCAATTCCCAGCACCCACGTGGTGGTTTACAACTATCCATAGGTCCAGTCCCAGTAAACCTGACACCCTATAGTAGCCTCTCTAGGCACCAGGTACAAATGTGGTACACAGACATCCGTACAAGTAAAACATCTATACACATAGAGTAACACAATAATAACTTAAAACTTTCAAAACTCTATTGAGATAAATTGGATTCTAGGGCAGGTTTACCTGAACTCAACAGGGCTCCCCTTCTGTGAACCATAGGAACACTGTCTCCCTGATATCCTGGAAGTCTTACCATGCACCTCTCGGCTCGTCCCTACTTTCTTCACCCCCAACACGTGTCCAGTGATGAACTAACTTCTGCGTGGAGAGGACTGTGTGAGAGGAAGCGTTCTCACCCAGAAAGCTGCACTCTGCCGAGGATATGAAGACAAAACCCGGAGACACGGTGCCCAGACGTGGCTTTTCCTTCTCCCGTTTACTCATGTGATGCTAAGTCAACCAATCAGCTTTGATTTCTGTATCTGGGAAATGGAGATATTGACTAAAAAGCCGGAAGTAGTGATACATGTTTATAACTCCAGCACTCAGGAGGCCGAGACAAGAGGCTTGTCAGTTCAAGGCCAGCCTGGGCTACCTAGCAACAATGAATTGTACTTAATTTATAATAGTTTGCATGAAATTATTGAATTAGTACATGTAGGACGTACTGAACACTGTTCACCATTTAGCACCTCTTCAGCAAGCCTTCGTAGTCGTGAGGATTGGAGTACGGGGTCTGAGGAGACAGAAGAGGATGATAAAAAAAAATAAAAAAAATAAAAAGGAGAGAAATTGATGCCCGTGATAGATAAGGACTAAATGAGAATTAGTCTGGAAGGAATCAATGGTTGTGGTAGAACAGTTAACAACAGAGCTCTGCGCTAAACAGCAGGCTTTCCTGCTCTATGTCAACCGGTCATGCTCTGCCTCTGTCCTCTAATAGAGTCCAAAACTTATGCACTAGGTGGTATATGTTATGGATTGAAGTGGTGTGACCTTTGCGGATACCCCCAACTTGCTTTCCTCGTTTATAACTGAAGTGCTCTGTCATGAGAGGGGTGTGGTTTGAGACTTGAGACGTTTTCAACTTAAAGATCTTGTGGATGCGTATCTGACTGAGGTGATGATGATTGTGACACTGGCGAGGAGACCCCCATGTGAGGCATATTATCTTTTATAATGTTATCCCTTAAACTCTTATTTTCTACAGGAAATCAGATACTTTAGATGCACACGCAGGGGTTGGAGGTGGAAGACTCATAGGAGCTCATAGGAAGGAGGGAAGCAAAATAAACCCTGTCCCGGGTAGAGCACTGGAAACGTGGCGCTAACAAAGGCTTCCTGTTCGGTATAGAAGCGGAGCTGGCAGAGGCGGCTGCGGGGCTGTGGGTGTACTCAGCTGTGCAGAGCTGATTATAGAAGATGAAAGGGCTTGGCAATTCATTTCATCTCACGCTGAAACACTGCTGACAACTGAAAGTGAGGACAGAAGGATTCATTTGTTCAACTTCTGTTTTAAAAAGCAGACTTCAAATGATACCACGGAGAAAAGGAGGCGGGGCCCTGGTGTAATGCGATGCCTGGTGGGTTTTTCGGTTTTTTGTTTTTTGTTGTTTTTTGTTTTTTTTTAAACTCACTAGCTGCAGCGTTTATGTGCTGTAGATGGCTTTGGAATGCGAAGGGGTTGTCTTTTTTTTTTTTTGTGGTCCCCATCAATTCCAAGGAACAGGACGGATGAATGTGGGTTCAATCACTTATCAGATAGAGCACGTCCCCCTAACTTGACAGAGACTATCGTGTCCACTCATATCCGAGTCCCACGATAAGTCATAATGAAAAACTGTAATACCTCAGAGCTTAAATGCTTCTTAGGAGCATTGAAAGGGGAAAGGGTTTTATTCAAGATCACTGTGCTGAACATGGATATTATGGTGCCACATAATAGAGAATCTATTTCAGATTTTTATAATTCTGGCTCTTTCAAGATTTAGCTCAGAAATCCAGATTTTCGCTCATCTACATTTTTTATATATATTTTGCTTAGATTTTTGTAAGGAAATGCCATATTTTTGTTTTAAGTGAAATGTACCACTATATCAGCATGTTTAACATTTGAAAAGGAAGAGTTTTTGTTTCCTATGAATTACTATGAAACATACTCTATCTGAGAGAGTGGTCTTATCCCCAAAGACTTATAAACATGGGTAGCTTGCCATATTGGTAAATTATTACTTATTTACGATTAATGCATAAATGCAGATCCAAATGTTAATGGAAGAGATAAAGAAGTAACTTCCTCCTGCAGTCATTGAAATTAAAGTATTCATAACCTGAACACGTCCTGCTCCTGCCATTGCTTTCTTATGCAATTCAGTTAAGTGATTGATGCTTGTCTCCGTATGAAGACTTCAGCTCTTTTCTCTGTTCTTAATATAGGTTTTCCTCCCAAGAAATCACCCAAGCAATGGAAATAGAAAACAAAACGGCTCCAATAAATTCTTTGGGGCTCATCACAGTCTCAGATTTTGTTTTCCAACAATATTTTGGGAACACCTTCTGTGTGCCAGGCTCTGTACTGGGGACTAAGCAGGAGGTGGTATCATAAACTGGATTACTATCTACATGACCCAGAGTACACAGGGTACCAGGAATCATGGGTATTAGTATATACCAGTTGCAACTGTTTTTTAAAAGATTAACTGTGGATAAGAAAAAGGGCCACATTATAGGGGACGTCTAGGGGTTTGTTTGTTTGCTAAAGAAGTCATATTTAAGCAGAGGTGGGAATAGTAAAACATCTGGTCTTGTAGTCTTGTGAAACCCGTGCTCTAAAGAAAGATGTGAGTTCCAGAATGATTTTGGCATGTGTGTGTGTGTGTGTGTGTGTGTGTGTGTGTGTGTGTGTGTGTGTGTGTGTGTGTTTATGAAAGAGAACGCTAGGGTGACCTGGGGGTGTAGCTTAATATTAGAGCACTTTCTGAGCATGCCTAGTATCCTGTGCTTATTCTCAAGCCAAGAACAGGGGGCAGAGAAGAAGAAGCAAAATCAAAGGGACAGGGACGGGTCAGCAACTCTTCAGAGGTTCCGACAGGTCAAAAAGCTTGACATTTTTTTATAGACCACTGGAAACTTCGGGAAGATGTTTCCAGTCTGGAGAGTGGTGCTGAGCTTGGGGAGAGCAAGAAAGCAGCTCACACTGAAGCTCTCAGTTGTCTTGAATGGTGGAGAGCATTGAATGGTGATGGGAATCGGCAGAGCGTCCCTGGTGGGAATCAGCAGAGCGTCCCTGGTGGGAATCGGCAGAGCGTCCCTGGTGGGAATCGGCAGAGCGTCCCTGGTGGGAATCGGCAGAGCGTCCCTGGTGGGAATCGGCAGAGCGTCCCTGGTGGAAACTTGAGGCAGTACAGTGATGTAAACATGCATCCTCACTCAGTAGCTCTTATTTTACAGAGTTTTTATTTGGAAGATCACCATTCAAACTCAAAAATGTAAGCTCAGGCCACCAGCACTGAAGTTTGTCAAATCAAAAGCACTCAGACATAAAATTATGCATTTTTTTCTCTTCCAAAGTTAATGACACTGAAACAGTGTTAAGCATAAGAACACTTGGAAAAGAAGCTGTTACATACGTACCAGTGGGCTGTGATTTCAAACACCTTCTACGGAAGTAAGATATATAGCTTAATATTAAGTACGATAGAAATGGTAATCAAATATCCAATCATATTCCCAGATTGAGTACAGCTTTCTTGTATGTGCCTTTACACGGAATTGTGTAGTCAAACAGAAATTTAAAGTGTAATCACCTTCTCATGCAAACTGATATTTATTGTAAAAAAAGTAACAAACACATTCAGGGATACGTGGCATGTAAAATCTTATTCCTTTCACTATAATCAGAGAATGTTTCAATGATTAATTTTATATTTAGACTTCAATCATGTGTCATTAGTGAGTTAATTGAAATATTTTTATCTTTGTAATAAAGTTTAATTCTAAGGGACGTCACAACTTCGGGGTTGCCGAGATGGTTCAGTGGTTAAGAGCACTTGATGCTCTTACAGGGAAGCCAGGTTCAGTCTGAACATCCATACGATGGCTCACAACCTTCTGCTAGTCCAATTCCAGACCATCAGGTTCCCTCTTCATAGACTCCAAGCATGATTATGGTGCACGCAGATCCATGAAGAAAAAAACATATAAGAAGTCTTCAAATTTTCATTCTTTTCATTTTGGGGTAGTATTCAAATTCTTTATCCACTTTTCTGTTAATAAACCTTCTGATCATTTTCATATTTTGCTATGAAGGATGAGATTTTCTATGAACATTATTATCTATGTTTTCCTATGGATGCATGTTTTAATTTCTCCCAGTTGAATACATCACATTTGAATAGATTATGATGAGGGTAGATGAATATTTCATTTTATTACCAGATTCGTGCAAGGTGTATGACTGTCTACCTTATATTTAATTTATCGGTATGTTGAGATGTCATAGAATGCTTCTTATAAACAACAGGTAGATGCGGCTTCCTTTTTATTCAATTATAATTTCAAATGGACTGCTTAACATTTATATTAAATGTAATTATGGCTTTATTAAGTTCCATTTAATCCTACTATATTGGTATTTGTTCTTTATGTTTTCCACCAATTATTTGTTCCAGTATCCATCCATGCCTCTCTTCTTTGGGGTATTTATGTATTACGTTAATAAATATTCATAGTTCATATTTACGATCCAATTTTATGTACTTGATTGACTTTTTAGCAGTACTTATTTGTCTGTCTGTGCATGATTTAATGGTGAACATAGATATGCATACTTACTACAATATCACTTCAAAAGAGGTTATATTAAAGAATAATCCACAAATTACATAGCAGTAGAATGTTACTTAGTCTGTGTCCCATTTGCTGTATTCCCATCAGATATTTTAATTATCTACATTCTATAAATCTCAAGGCTTGAGGGACCAAGATTCTGGTAAGAAAAGTTCAAAGAGATGACACAAGTGTGTCCCCAAACCCACCAGCATTTGCCATCTTGCAAATACTGTAGGGTTTGAAGGTGGAGGGGCAAAGGGAGAAGCTGCTCTGAGATTAAGAATCTAAGGAATTTTGTGAGTTGCCTGATTCCAGAAATTGAAAATGGAATTAAAATATGAATGGGCTTCAGATAAAATTTACACACATTTAGTTGAACCTCAAAAGGTCAACAGCCTGCCAGAGACGAAGCTAGCACTCCACAGCCGGTAAGGACCAACACTTACGGAGCAGCGCCTAAGCCATTAAAACGACGTCTCTATAAAAAGGAGGAATTCGGCCTCAGTTTAAACCCATTACTAAGCAAAACCAACAAACCAAGCAAACATCACCAACAGCAATAACAAAGCAGAAAAAAGGAGAAATTTGAACAAAACAATAGACATAGAGCTAAAAGGAAGTAGAAAGCAGGGAGTAGACCATGATGCAACTGTACAAATCAATGCCAAGGTGATGGCGAACACCGGAATCCAGAAGATGGAAAAAGGATTCTCCCCACACCTTGATTTCAGGCTTCTGGCCTATAGCCTTGCAAAACAGAATTCTAATGATTTTGATACTTGGCTGGCCCAACTTATGATTCTCTGTATTAAACACTCCGAGAAAACAGAGCAGCTACCTAGGTGTTTAATAACATGAATCAATTTCAAAGGCATAACATTAAGTAAAAACATCTTGCATGGAAGAATGCCCCTGTGTGATGTACTTTATAAGAAGCCTAGAATAGCTAACGTATTCTGTTGGGCAAGAAAATCCCATGAAGTCATGGTGGGGTACGGACACTGTGATTGGTTAAGAGAAGGAAACCTGTGGGATGATGCAGTTCTATCTTGATAGGCTTCGATTATTAAAGTTTCCATAGTGCCCTAACCCAAAAGGATGCATATACACACGTGTTTGCATTTTCAAAATTCTGAAAATGAATACTTAGGACTTATGTATTTTAGTGTATGTAAATCCTCCCTTAAGATTCTACTCTTTTGGGCAGGCACACTTGAAGAAGCGAGCCTGGCCCTCACTCACCCCACCATAGGCTCCGTTGATGTCTGTGACCCGTGTTACCACTGAGGGCCGTGCGGACGTTCTGTCTGTAGTCCGTGCTGCTTCCTGAAGCCACATTGATGTCTGTGTGTCATGCTGTTGCCAGGAGCCATACTGATTTGAGTGGCCTCTACTGCCAAATGAGCCATGGTGATGTCTAGGACTGTGCTGCTACCAAAGGCCGCCATATTGGTTCTGTGGTCCTACTGTACCCAGGGTTAGTATTGCTGGCCCTGTGTTGTGTGTTGCCACTGAAGGCCATGAGGATGTCCGTGGTCTGTGCTGCTGCCTGAGGTCATGGTGATGTCCAGGCCCCTGCTGCTGCTGACTACCATGTTTGGGTCCATGGTTCTATTGACCCCTGGGGTTGTATTTGTAGTCTAAACAGTCATCAGAGACGCTGTGGAGGCCATAGTCTGTGTTCCTGCTAACTGAAGAGCAAGTAGGTTACTTTTGCTGTGATATTGATGACTGCAGACCCAGAGTTGAGAAAGAGGGATATGGAAGACTTAGCCACCCTCAACCCCAGAAACCATCTAAATAGGAAGCCACCAAGGAGAACTCCTAAAACATGTGATGGAGATGCTGAAGATGCTCCACAGTTTATAGCTTTCGGGAGGTGGGCAGTGGGGCCTCAGTTCTATTTAACTGGCAGGCTGCTGAGACTTTGATCATGCTCCGGTGAGTACATAGAACATATTAGACTTGCTTAGTTTTCTTTGTCTATTTTTTCTTTTTCTTTTCTTTATTTTTTTTAAGTGGGGAGGTCACAAGGGTAGGGGAAGCAGACATGGAAGAACGGGGAAGAGAGTCTGATCGGAGTACATGATGTGAAATTCATAGAGAATCAATAAAAATGTCATGTTGGAAAAAACTCAACTCTGTAATGGAAATATTGAACTTCGGATGGTACTGAAGTATTTAGTGGAAAGTGATTTGATGTTAGGGATATAATTGGAAACACATCAAAAAGAAAGATGGAGTGACAATGGCCAGATGGATGGGTCCATGATAATACAAATATAAGTAGTATAAAATGACTACTGTGGTCTGGTTAGGTATATTATTGCTCATATAGAAGTCTTTCTACTTGTGTGTATATGAGTATTTTCATTGTAAAATACAAAAGCATAAAAGAACATAATCCAGCAAATTAGACACGAGCAAATTAGATGATTGAGGAGAGGCTTAGTCAACTTGAAGTATAAGATTTTTATTTAAAGGATAAAAAATATAGAAAAGGAACTTGGAATAGTAGTACACACATTTGATTCTAGTACTCAGTTACATCTCTGACTACAAGGCCAGCCTGGTCTACATAGTGAGTTCCATTTGCGTGTGTGTGTGTGTATGTGTGTGTGTGTGTGTGTGTGTGTGTGTGTGTGTGTCTGGCTGGCTGGCTGGCTGGCTGGCTATGTGTGTCTTACTATGTGCACAAACATGATTCTGTACTCATAATACCCTCTGCCTCCCAAGTGCAGAAATTGCACACTGTCACCACCAAACTGGGGCCCAGACGTACTATTTTAAAGGGAAAACAGCTATACATATGGCGAAGCAGTATCTACACACTAAGTTAAGGCAACGGATTTGCGGAGAGAGTAAGTGCAATTAGAAGTAGATGCAACTAAACTATCGAGAATAAAAGCAAAAAGAACTCAAAGCTTCTTTGACAGAAACCAATAGAAGATCCTTTTCCAAGCATCACCCCAGATATTCCTCATACTTTCCAGATATTACAGCCTTCTTTCCAACAAGAGGAAATTGGGGTTTGGAAAGGTTAATTGCTTAAAATCAGACAGCTAACCAGTTGATAAAGATTTTAACTTCATATATAAATCTCTATACATAGTCAGCCTATACCCGTTGTTTCCTTTTTTTAAGTATAGAATAGAGTCAATTTGGGGACATGGGAAGGGAAGTTGAGAAGGGAGTAGAGACAGAGAAAGAGAGGGGACAGAGAAGGACAGAGAAAGAAAAGGAGACAAGAGGAGATAAGGAGGAGAGGGGAGAGGGGAGAGGGGAGGGGAGGGGGGGGGGGGGGCGGGGAGAAGAAAAGCTGGCCAGGAACATGAGAAGAAAGGGAGGGGGAGAGGGGACGGGAGAAAGAGAAAGGGGTCAGAGAGAGAAGAGAGTGAGAGAAGGAACAGAGAGCCTATCGTATTGTTTCTTGTCTGCCTTTTCCCCTTCATTTTTGTTTCTCTTGCAAGGCTGAGTCCCAGTGTTCCTGGCTTGGCAATCCCCCTACCAACTCTTATTCATGACAATGTTTGGGCATTACACTGAAACAGGAAAGAGAGGCTAATATAGAACACCAGTGTCTAATATTGGGTGACACATTGTGGTAGATACTAGAGCAGCGACCGCAGAGAGAATCCGTGTAATTGGCCTCCATCCCTCTTCACTCCTACACATCTACTCTCCATCTTGACACTGTGGTAAAGGACTGAAACGCTTCCGTCTTTCTTGTTAGCACCATATTCTAAAGTATGTATCACTGCAGGAAACTGACAAGGTGACAAGCTGTCACTTTAGCAAAAAGAATATCCTATTTTTAATGAATATTATTTCCTACGGAAATGTGCCGACGACAGCTACTTTTGATGGCAACAGTGTGCGTGTGACCTTTTGTTAGACAACAAACATTGTGTCAGCAGTGATGATTCTCAAACTCTGTAGAGATGCTAGAAACATATCCTCAAAAATGTCTAAGGCACAAGCACATAAGGCTCAGTAAACTATTTTGGCATACTGTGTTAACAAAAATATCATGGGATAGTTGATGAGTGATACAGTAGGCATTTATAGGCCAGTTATATTTTTCTTCTTATACATTTCTCTTTAAATCTGTGTTATTTCAATAAAACAAATAATATGTGCTTATTTAAATAAAGCTAAATTTCATTGGTATCCTTCAGGGGAAATAATTTGAATTTGGTTCCTTAGGAACATCTATGTTATGAATAATAAATTATTTTCTGAAACTAGCTTAGGGCTTTAATATTCCAGGATTTTATATTAGATAAAGATAAATATTAATTGGAATACTATTTATATTTTTTTAACTTCCCTATAATTGCTTAAATAAGCAAATATTTATTTCTGGAGAAACTTGAAAGAGTCTTATCATGTAGAAGTGGAGAATATCATTTCTTTGGCATGTTTTTCTTTTTATTCATATGTAAGTGACACAAATTTTGGCAAAGTTGTCCTGGATAGTACAATCAACTTGACACAGCCTAGAGTCATCGCAGTAGGGTCTCAAGTGAGGAACTGACTAGATTTTGATGGTCTTGGGCATATCTGTGAGGGCCTTTCCTGATTGTTGGTTGATGTGGGAAGGCCCAGCCCACGTGAGCAGCTCCATCCCTAGTCAGGTGGTCCTCAGGGAT
Organism: Rattus rattus; assembly: GCF_011064425.1. NCBI lineage: Eukaryota > Metazoa > Chordata > Mammalia > Rodentia > Muridae > Rattus > Rattus rattus. The sequence goes on along the minus strand of NC_046168.1, from coordinate 77,350,927 downwards.
ATAATGAAGCTAGCTGAGTCCATGGTAGCCCATGAACCCCGAAGTAACACTCCTCGGACATTTCTGTTGTATTTCTTAGCCGTGTGTTCCCTGGTTAAAGATAAAGCCATGGGCAGTAGTAAGCTTGAGGTAAGATTGAGTTCCTGCCCTGGCTCAGTGATTGGCTGTAATCTGAATGTATAAGGCAAATAAATCTTTTCCTCCTCTATGCTGTCATCGGTCACAGCATTTTATCACAGCAACAGAAATGAAGTCAGAACACAGATTTCCTGGAAGCTTTTCACATCATCTGTGCCATGCTTGAAAATCACTTGTTTTACATTTGCGTGTTAGTATACATTATGTATCTACACACATATATGTTCCTGCACACCTGGCTGTAAACATACATGTGTTTGTATATATGCGTATACCTTTATATCTAGAAACACAGATCTATTTCTAGACTATTTCATGGTCAAGCTGACAGTGGCGGCTTGTTGGTACATTTGGCATTTCTTCCAGACGCTACGTTAGCCAGAGTTACGCACATAGCGAGTGACTGGCTGTACCATTCCTCCTATCTTCCCAGTGTCCCCCAAGAGGATCACGACTGGAATTAGCGTCCATGTTTGAGGCTGAGGTGGGTGTTGTTTGTGTCATAACATGCTCTCCTCTACAGGTGAGGGAGTCACAGTGGTTACTCCTTCAAAGTGTTTTATGTCTCACTTCACTGTGTCTAATAAGCAAAACTGACTGCCAAAGTTTCCCTAAATCTAATAGCAACTTCTCATCTCAAACAGCCAAAATTCAAATAAGTTACAGAAGCAAGCTTAATAACATATAACTTATTATTCTTTAAGGGCATCCCTTGGAGCTATAGTGATAAATTAAATTATATCACATTCCTCAATAAAGCAGAAACTAAGTTCTCAAAAGCACATGAAATTATTTCTAAAATTAAAAATTCAGAAGTGGCTTAAATGAATGCCATCAATTAGTTTATAAAAGAACTAGAGACATTTCGAGAAAAAAAAAGTTCAATTATGTTCGAAATGAAAATTATATAAATAACTTTATATTATTGAGAAAAATTATTATGATCTGAGAGATAGGCCTAGCAGGCTTTTTAGTCTTCAATTAAAAATATCAATCCTCTAGGGTCATCCCTAAATCATTCGCCCGCAAAGGCATAGAACCCAGATAAGACTTTGTCTGGAGACAAAGCGGTAACTGGTGAAGGATGCTTTTTGTTGTTTGTGATTCCATGGACCTTGTAGATAATGAGATTTGAATAAAATACCAACATGAACTAAATATATAGTTAACGTCTTCAAAGTTCAAGATAATGTCTTGCCCAGTGAACCTGATGGAACTTGAACAAGGTACCAACCCGGTGCGATAGACTTCCTGGAATTACACTGCACAGGAATGGCCTCTCAGTAAGGCTCCTCTTGCTCAAATCTTTACAGTGTGAATGAGCAGAGAGTAGCCTCTGTGTTCCCAGTCATTGCCAGAGAATCCACAAAATGCTGTCTCAGTCCCTGACCACACCAGTCTGGCCAGTGATACAAAAAGATACAAAATTGCAGTTTTTTTCTCCTTTTCTCTTTTCATTTTTGCTCTTTATCTGTGAGGTGCTCAGAAAGCCTTCCCTAAGATGTCCCTGGCCATCCTGCTCAGTGGCCCTGCGTTTCCACTCACCCGGAGAGCATTTGCCACTCACTGTGCGTTGATCTAATGTAAGCAGCTAGAAACACAGGAGCCCTGCAGGACATTTTTACGAGTGAGCTGAAAGTGGCCAACTCATTTGCTCCAATCTTCTCCATGGTGCAAATGGTCTGCAGAATCCCAAATACCATAATCGACCTGAAACAAGACGAAATGGACCATTTTCTGTGTAGTTTCCCTTTTTATATAGAGGGGGTTGGGGGGTGGAAGGATTTTCTGAAATGTGATAGCTGTAATAACAGAGAGGGGGAACCAAAACAGGCCTGCACGGTGACGGCCTCCCATTCCACTCAGCGTATCACACAAATTGGTCCCAGCAGTTTTCTCTTTAATTCAGGATTTATGGAAACATCTGAGATTATAAAATTAACTGAACAAAAACAGATGTTATAATTGTGAGGGGGTGGGGGTGGGGGCCCAGTTCTTGGATGAACACCAGAGCTAAACGTTAGTATATGGAGTGGAAACATTTTAACTCGGGTTCCTATCTATCAGTTTACAAGCTGACGTAAATATTCCACATGAAGATAACCATCTAAACAGCTCGGAGAAATGAAATTATGTTCCCATAAGTGGCTCATTTTTCTCCCTTTCAAAAGTAAGGCGATGGCTATTAAAACGACAATTTCCTTGTTCCTTAATTAATAATACACAACCTCCCACCTATATTCACAACTCTGAGGAAAAGAGGCAAATCTTAGATTGCGGTTCCACACTGGGTTTTCCCGTTCCTCTAGGGTGATAGACAGTAGTGCCATGGCCCTCTCCCTGGGGCAGTTACTGTGGAGCGGCAGTTCTGAGGCGCGCTCAGCTTTGGACAGAGGTAACTCCAAGTTAATAGAGGGAATGAGACTCTGACCTCTGTGTAACTATCTAAAGGTATGAGAAACCGTCCTTTCAGACAAGGCTGAACCCTGACATTGTAAAATCCTGGAAATTATCTCTGGAGGAACAACAACAAAAAAGTCATTAAAGAAAGGCTCTCTAGCCGCGTTTCCACATAAAGACTGGGTGTGGTTTGTGCCCGCACTGCGCTTTTGCCATCCCTTTGCAGAAACTGTTTATAAGTATGAAAGAAATGAGAGACTTAAAATCGGTTAAGTGGTGTGTTCTTTTTAGCAACGAAGGACCTTTAAATGATCTAAGATGCCTTTTCTGTCAAGCAAGAGGTTTCGCTGAGTAAAAGGACACACGCCGAGGGCTGTGGTTCTAAGCGTGGGTAAAAGGAGTTTGTAAACACACCCAGGGAAATGTCAGGATAATACCTCCAGGGGACCTTGGCCAAGATTTGTTTATTGGATTTACACAATTGAACCAATCATGATTAAATCGCCTCAGGGCCAAAGTTCAAAGGGATAACAATCAGAATGCATACAAAGTGGAACGACAACTGGCAAGTATTAAAATAAATAAGATGTCAGTGGAAAGTACGCGGCTTTCAGCTCCTTACAGTTCAGCTTGGAGAAGGTCATTAGACAGGGATTGGGCCAAATTACACTGAACAAAGAGTCCCACAAACAAGGGTCTTCCACAGCAATCTCATTTCTTCTTGAGTTCCGTACAGACACAATGTGGTAACTGTTAGCAGGAGCCCTCCAGCTGATACATATTTCTATGAAGCTGAATGAACCATGTTTCCCACACTGTGTTCTAGGGAACGTGGAATCCACGAAATGTCAGCGTCGGGCAATCGTTTGTCTTTGCCTACCATGACAATTCATCCAGGAAATAAGTATTTAAACCTGTTTACCATATTCCCATAATCTAGTTTTTTTTCAAATGTATTAGATTTCAGAACCTTTTTCCTCAGTAGAATCTTGAAGAGAGAGTGGTCCTTTGGAACATACTTTAGAAAACCCAAGAATAAGTTATTAATACACAGGCTCTTCCATAGCCCAAAAGCGAGGAGTCATTTTCCCTCCAGAACAGGCAGCCTTTCTTCTATCTTAATGGTCCCTTAATGGTCCTACACATACTTTTCTCTCCAATGCCGATGAGACTCAGGTTAAAGGAAGATTAAAATAAAACCATGATAGTGAAATAGCCTGAAGTTTTTTTGTCCACACCAATACGTTTGCATTATGACAGTACAGAAGCTTTGGTGTGAAAGAATAAAGTTCTTACTGAGTCATTTGGAGTAAATGCAGTGGTTTGAATGCGAGTCGGCCCCATCGGCTCATATATTGGGATGCCTCATGGTTTGTCGTTTGGGAATAATTAGGAGGTGTGATCTTGTTGGAGAGATGCGTTGCTGGCATGTGCTTTGAGGTTTCAAAAATCCAAGTCATTCTGAGTTGGCTCTCTTTGCTTCCTGTTTGTGGTGGTTACTGATCCAGTTTCCTGCGTTGCTGCCTGTTGCCATGCTCCCAACCATGATGAGCATGGACTCGCCCTCTGGAACTAAACTTTGAACTCACAAAAAACTCTTCTATAAGTTACCTGGATCATGGTGTTTTACCATAGCAATAGAAAAATAACTAAAACATCAATTAAGGAAGGCAATGTTTGGGAGACTCATAAAGGATCCTGAGGTCTCTAGAGCCCCTCCCCCCCGAAAAATATCTAGTTCAAGCTATTAAGGGTTTGGGAATGCAATTATTAGTTTGAGATGAACCCAAAGTTCTTCGAAGAAACTTGCTTTGCAAGTTCATGAGCCATCTTGATAACAAAACAACAATGATTTCTAGTCAAACTCCTAGCTGACCACCCCAGAAGATAACACCATCTTGAGCATCATATCTGTAGGATGAACCTTTCTAGTGGTTTTCTAGTGATTTTCTAATATATCCCACCTAAAGTCTACTCTGATCATAAAAATATTACAGACAGGAGAGATGAAATCCCATTTTTTCTCCACTCATTGTCTCTATTCTTTGTGTCCCCCATAATTCCAGGTGCTCTGTTTCAGGAGGTAACTTGATTATCACTGCCATTTTTAAATTCAGTACTCACAACCAAACTTTTCGTCAGTCTCAGAAGTGACGCTTCAACATCCCATCACCCAAGTCTGTGCCTGCTATTAACTAGAGCAATTGTCAGTGTCTAAGAGCATATACATCTATCACATAGATACGTCTTTCCTAATAATTTCCTTTTAAAAATCCTAATGTTATCGATCATTTCTGTTCTTCAGGACCCCAAAGAATTGATCGATAGAAAGAAAATAAAGGAGCAGAACTAGAACATAGTGTCAGGGATTAGCAGAAAATACATTCATTGCACATTGAAAGAAGATGTTAAAGAATTTAGAGAACAGCTAGTTCAAGGTCATGTACAGATAAGAACAGTAACAGCCACTTAAAAGTATTGATGCTGCTCATGAATGGCTCCCCTGAAATGTGATTTAATACATAAAAACTCTGTATTATTGACACATGCAGACATTTCACCTTATAGAAGTCAATGACAAGGATAGTGACCTATATTGTCTCCTGAAGGCTAGACTGTCTTCAATATCCCCAAACATCATTAACCAATTCTGTTTGGGTTAAAATTGTAAAGTCATCATAAATCGCACTACTATTTAGCAACTCTTTCTGCAAGACGCCATTAGAAATGAACTACTGGGCTAAGTAAAGATATACCATTTGCATATAGACAAGTCTCCTATTTTATTATTCTGATAGTGCCTCCTACCACTGCCCTTGAGGAAAAAAAAAATTTTAATTTAATGTAAATTGTTCCCAGTTAATATGTCAGGGCTTTATCTAAAATTATTTTTCTGTGTGTGAGTGTTCTACCTACATGTGCATAAGTGCACTGTATGTGTTCCTGGTGCCCGCTGGGTCAGAAGAGGAAGCCAGAGTCCCAGGAAGAGGGGTTCTAGATGCTCGTGAACCACCATGCCTGTGCTGGAAACTAAACCTAGGACCTCTGTAAGGGCAGACACTGTTCGTAAACACCGTGTGACCTCCCCAACCACCCCTCAATAATTTGCTTTTGAAATGGGCAACATCCTTATTGTTATGTAAATATACAAAATATTTCTAGAAAAATCCAGACAAATTCACTCGTCTGCAATTGATCTTACTCTTCCCTCCTGCTCTCTCTGTTTTTGTCTGTGTGTGCATGTGTGTGAATGTATGTATGTGTTTGTGTATGTATGTGAATGCATGTGCCATTTATGTGTATATGTATGTGTAAGTGCATGTGTGTGAATGTATGTATGTATGTGTATGATTATGTGTGTATAGTGTGTATGGTGCGTGTGATGTGTGTGTGCATGTGTGTGCATGTTTATTAGTATGTGTTTGTGTATGTATGTGAATGTATGTGCCATTTATGTGTGTATGTGTGTGTGTGCATGTGTGTGGATGTATGTATGAGTGCATGTGTATGAATATGTGTGTGGTGTGTGTGTGTATGTGTGTGTATGTGTGCATATGTGTTATTCTGACACTTTTCAGTTACATGTTACTTTTAAAGAGACAGCTTGGCTATAGGATCATATTTGCATGTTTTTTCCTATCCTGAATTCATAGTCACTAGATTCAAAATAATTTAATTAGCCAGTGTGTTTGCAACTAAACCGAACTGAAATTCTTTTCCTGTTTTTGTATGCTTTCACTAAATTCCAAATCTTTAGAGAGCCTTACATATATATTGAGTGCCATGCTAAGCATTGAGACATTTTTCTTGGAGCAAGACAGCCAGACAGGGATAAAACCAGTCAATATGAAAGAAGTACCAAACAATGCATTAATTATATATTATATTATATATATATAACCGGGTGACATGGATTCGGTGATGAGCTACAGGACCTATAGCTAAGAGTGACAAATGCAAGGCGGGCTCTTAGAAGGACACTGAGACCTCGAGGAGACCCTGGGACAATGACCTTATGAAAGGCAGTGGATTTGGGGTATCAAATACCTTAAAAGGAGCTGGACAATTGAGTCAAGAGAAATCTGTGTCTGTATATGATTTGCTCTTCTGCTCTGGCTAAGATCAGGGTGGGGTAAGGATAGTCCTGCTGTGTGGTGAGATGCCTGAAGAAGAGCAAAGACTTAACCCTTTCTTATGGTTGGATGCTATGGCAATATCCTAAACGCCCGAATTAGAACAGGGTACACCTCACTTACATCCCGAAGACAGCTCAGTTGTCTGGCTGCGGAAAGTGTGAATTCATACTCTGCCTTTACATACTCACTTCCTTTCCCAGGCTAACGCAAGACATGGCAATTCCCTGCTCCAGCTGCATAATGTATGCATATGTATCATGTATGGATATGTATCATGTATGACAAGTTAGCCGAGCAGATGATTGACAGAATATGATGAATTGCCATTTTAAACAGAATCTCTGGTTTTCTAATTTTGTTGTTTGCAGCTATTAGTAAAAATCATCTGCATCTCTCTCTCTACACACACACACACACACACACACACACACACAACACATACACACACACATACACACATACACACACATACACACATGTACACACACATACACACACATACACACACATACACACACATGTACACACACAAACACATACACACACATACACACATACACACACATACACACACACATACACACACACACACATGCACACACACACATACACACATACACACACATGTACACACACACACACACACACACACACACACACACAGACACACACACACATAAACACACACACACACATACACCCACATACACGCACATACACATACACACACACACACACACACACACACACACACACTGCTGTGAAGCACAGAGAGTCAAAAATAACTTTTCTACGTATAAATTTTCCTAAAAGTCCTAAATTTTCCAACTGGCAGGAGACTATGTATAGAGATAGTCTTTCTCAAATACTTAAAGTGTATGCTATTAAATATTGTCTCGGAATTATTGCATGTATAGTTGGATGCAGACTAGAGTTAAAGACAAAAAATGCTAATTAGCTTCTGAACGATTGTAGATTGCAACCCATGAGGCTCATGGGTAAAGAGCTTGATAAAATAAGAGCACAACTGAATGAACTAAGTGGTTAAACACGACTTAGGAAATGCCTTTGAGACACGTATCTGCCACTTCTTACTTGGAGTGAGTTACAATGGAGGGAAGGAAGGAAAGAAGGGAGGAAGGAAAAGAGGAAGGAAGGGAGGGGGAGGGGAGGAAGACAGCATTGTTCCTAATCCAGGTATCTCCTGTCACGCCTAAAACCTTATTGTAAATATCAGTTTTTATAATCTCATAAAGTGATGAAAAAAGAAAAATATGTTAAGGTTAAAAAAAAAGAGTGTTAATATTTGATCAGAAATGTCACAAAAGTTAATGATTTATGCTAAGCATTAATGTTTCTGGAAATAATATTTGCAATATTTAATCGAAGTTTATTTTTGATTTTGAATAAACACATACTACGTACTTATGGGGCATAATGTTCTATAATGTTTTATGAAGTCTAAAATGACCGAACTCCTCCCAGTTCTGAGGAGGACTTTTGTATACATTTTGTAACGAGACATAAAAGACACAGGGAAGCAAGAGCGTACTGTGCACTGCCAAGCAGAGAGGGCCTTTGCGTCTCTGTGAGAGGAGTCTGTTGGCTTTAGAAGCATCTCCACTGAGGTCCGTCTCACAAGCAGTACTGCTTCAGTTACTCTTCCACACAAACTCCATAGCCAGAATTCCCAGCATGGCCTCTGACGCCAGTGGAAAGTGCTACTTAATTCCCAAAGAATCCTTGCCTGTGTCATTCTGTCAGAATTAATCAGGTATCAAACAGAAGGAGCATCCAATCTCGACAGAGCCCAAACAGAACTAGTCCTGAGCCACATCATAGGGACCTTCTTGACTATAATTTAGTCAGTTTGAGCCTAAGGGCAAAAGAGCACAGTAGGTACCAGTCTGGCTAAACAAAGAGCTCCAGGGGAGCCCATCAGCTTGCAGAGATGTGATGGATTTGAGTCTCTAGAGTGACCCTAAATTTCTTCGAGAATATGAGGCGAGAATATTTGAGCGCTTGCCTAACCACAAGTTTCAACCAACAGACAGATGAAGTCAGAAGAAACATACTGACAGTCTCAGCGTGGCACTGGTTTCTGATTTTTGCTTTAAGATAACTCACCTTTTACTGTGCCTCCAACTCCTCAACCGTAGATCATAATATTGACTGCTCCCTCGTGGTTTACACTTGAGCAGAAGAAAATAAAAGCTCCTTCTGAATAGAAAGAAGTCTGTAAAAGCTAAATAACGATGCCAACCGCTCCAGCCGGTGTAGATCGGTGAATGCTTTTTGGTTTTGCTATCTTTCTTGGGGGACTATTCAGGGAGACTTGTATGTATGTGTCTTTTTCTATTGCTTCATTTGTCTTTCTCCTTCTACTCTAATAGCCCTGTCTCCAGTTCTCACTTCCACTGGTATCAGAAAAATGTCTCCCTGTTGCTGCCTCTGCAGCTTCCTTCCCACGGACCTCTCCATCTCTGTTAGCCCTTCTTATTTAATTTCATGCTCTCTACGGACCTTGCCTTATTCTGACATAGATCTTCTTTGAGAAATCTGTTGTGCTTGTTAGGTTTTCCCCCCAACCCTGGCTTGTCCACCTCTGTGACATCTCATTTGCCTTCAGTATTCTCCTCTGTACCTCCCTCTGCCTTCGTTTAAGACTCCAGAAAGGGAAGGGGTGGAAGAGGTGAGCTCATACATTATAGAAAGAACCAATCTTTCTACTACCCGAATGGTGTTCTACCACTCTAGTTTGTCAATATATTGTTTAGTACCTCGCAAAATCAGGTGCGCACAACACGCAGTAAACATTGAGTGAGTTGGAGGATGTAAATTCCCTCTGAGTGCAGGACCAGGGAGCAGAAATCCCTCTGCTAGAGGCACATGGATGGTGGTGCATTTGCTTCCAGGCTTCAAGTCCTATGACTGGCATTTCAAGGAAGTTATTCGGTCTTATCTGCCCCAACCCTCTTTAAAAGGACATACCAGTGTAGCTTCAAGAGGATGAAGCATTCAACCACTCTGACCTGGCGTCTTTTAACACGTGTCTACACAGTGTGTGATGCCTGAATGGAAGAGAAATACAAAGGCACGATGTAAAACTTAAAAAACATTAAAAACAGTGAACTAGACTGTTGGGAAACAATAGGGGTTGGGAATCAATCAAAGAAGGATGTTTTGAAACAGGAAGGAATAACACTTTCGAAAAATATATAGTAGTTAATAATAATAAAAAAAAAATAAAAAAACATGGAAAACATAGAACAATCAAGAAGGATTGCACAATAGTAGTTTTACACACACACACACACACACACACACACACACACATATCACATCACATCACCTAGGTATTCACCATAGAAGTCACTAAGAATACAGTGGTCAAGGGTGAACTGGATTCCTGTTTTTAACATGTCTTTCTCTGGTTACAAACGTGAATCTTGCTCAGAAAAACCTGTTGTAGATAGCTTTGTGGGATAATCCATTACTTCCTCATAGAAAAGGTATCAGTGACCAGCTATAAAATGTCATGATAAAGATAACCACCATTGCTGTAACCTCTCTTTTGGCTATGATTACTCAGACAAATATTTATCATTTGAAACGACTTACAAGCCCCAGGGTGTCTGAAACACACAGGACAAGAACAGAAACAATTCACAGTGAGAAATATCTCCTCCATCCCTGTCCTCACATCGTCAGTACACTCTTTATTGACCCTCGTATTTTTCTCCATTGTCTTATTATTTTACAGTTTCTTGAGGAATTGTGGTTAATGACATTGGTTCAGTTACTTGTTATAAATTAATAATTCTGAAGTCCCTCTTGGGGGACTTAAGATGTTTCTGAAAATTGTGTAAATCAATCGCTTGCCGCTCTTGTGAAATTTGTTGGTTGTATCTAAGCTTTCTCCTATCTGTTACAATTGATCGGTAAGTGATCAGATTCGTAAGCCTTCCTGTTTCTTGGTGAGAACTGGAGCACATGACTGGAGTCATGTAATCTGGCCTTACTGAGGTGATGAATTACCAAAGCCTGTTAATGAGCAAGCAAAGCATAAAGGTGAGAAAACGGGAGTGCTTCGTGGCAATGATATCGCACAACGAATTCTCTCACACGCTTCATTTCCTTCATGTAATTTCTCTGAGTTTCAACATTCATGAAGATGGAGAATCCTTAAAGAAACTGACCATTAGTGAGAGAAGACTTAGAACACTGAACAGTCAGGACTTCTCTCTGGAATAAAAGCGTCTCTGGCAAAAGTTAAGACAGGCGTGAGCTGTCCACGCTGGCGCAGAGACCGGGTGTGGGTGTGTTTTGCAGGGTGATGTGAACCCACCTGCCTTTTCTACACGGTTGGGTGAGTAGTGCTTCCTTCCTATGCGTGTTCTCTGCCCAATGTGCTGTAATTGCACAGATCTGGGTGGCACAGCAGACTGTGGCACTGCTCTGTGATATATGTGGGTCACAGCAGAGTTCATCATGATGTCCTTGGCAACAAGAGATAAGGAGCTAGCCAGTCCGTCTCCAGCTGCTTGCAGTGGAGGCCCTGTGTCTCCTACCCCATAATGTTAATGGAGAGAAATGTACTCAAATTGGCCTCCTCTGCCCACTGTCTACACATTTCTCTCTAGAAAAACTGTTTCTTTGAACAGTGAATGGACTCAGAAGTACAGAAGTGTGAGTTACCAAGAAACAAACAAACAAAATTCCCATTTGGGGGGCGCATTTTTTTATTAACTTTTTTTGTGAAATCAGTATTTTAAAAATCTTGGGGGCTGGAGAGATGGCTCAGAGGGTAAAGGTACCTGCTGTCATATTGACAAAGCAAGTTTGGCCTCAGCTACTCAGAGAGGAAGGAGAAAACTGACCCTCGCAAGTCATCTCCTGACCTCCATGTATGTGCCATGATATTTGCATGTACACACGCTCTGCATGTACACAATAAATAAATTTTAAATGTAATAACAATTTATTAAAACTCATTCATATGCTGGTTATAATAACTGTTCAAATGAATTCAGTAGGTTTTTTTTTCAGATGATTTTTGCTCAGTTCATTGCTCTTCTACCTCAGAGTTTCTTATCTGCATTGTACTATTCACAAGAATGAAGTCTCATAGCCATTAAATGTGCTTCACAAAGGCAGGAGCAAGATTTAATCCTTCCTTTAATTTGGCACAACTTTTCATTCACACTTGCCTAGATTCTCTACCATGATATCTGGCTGTCTCTGTCTCTGTCTCCCTTTCTCTCCTACCCTCTTCTCTCTCTCTCTCTCTCTCTCTCTCTCTCTCTCTCTCTCCTCCCACCCCTCTCTCCTCCTTTCCTTCCTCTGACCCATCTCCTATCCTACACTGAAAAAATCCAATGTCCACTAATTCTCAAACTTAATTCAATCAAATTTTCTAAGGTCGTTGTTTTAATAGAATGTGATAAGGTGACACTACAAACAGAACTCAAGCAATAGAGCAGAAATCCGAACTAAGAAAAAAAAAATCAATGGCTGGTTTCTTTTAAAGCACAGCGCCATGTTGAAATCAGTGAACTTCATGCAGTAGGCTACAGATTGACAGCTGAGCTTTGCTTTTGAAGATGCTTGCTTTAAAATGCTTTTGAAGCATTAATAAGTGAGTTAGGACTGTTAAATCTTGTTAGCGCTCACGAACATGAAATGTACAGCAGAGAAGGCAGCTTGCTCGGCTTGGAGGGAAAGATGTACCCTCCTTCAGCTCCCTCAGTAGTACCCAGTGAGGCTGACCAGCTCTTCACATTGGGGCCTATTGATGAGCATTCCAAGCCTTTCAAAGAAAGAGAAGCGTCTGCTGTAAGCACACAGCTCTGGTTGGTATTTGATTCTATCTTTGCTTTTCACCTAACTTTGTACAGAACACTTCCAGCTTTCTCAGCCCCACATCAATGTGCAGAAGAACCCTCCCCAGCCAGTGTGAATGAATGAGAAATTGAGGTGCTTATAGGCATTGGATTCTGAATATAGGGAATGCAGCCGAAGACATCCTACAAGCGTTGCTATCAAGAGATAGGGATGGGGGTGGGGGGATGGGGAGCTAACTCAGGGAACAATTTTGCAACAAATGGAAACTAGAAGCCTGGTTCCTAGAACCCAAGTTTAAAAAGTCAGCAGCTAATGGTGGCTGCCTGTGACCCCAGCAATGTGTAGGGAGATAGACAGAGATAAGATAGCCATGCAACTGGCTGGCTAAGTAGACCAGCCAATCAGGAAGCCCTGGGTTCAACAGAGAGACCCTGTCTCAAGAAATAAAATAAACAGCTATGTAAGAGTGAATGCCTGCTAACAGCTTCAGGCCCCTGCACACAAGTATGTACACACACTTGCAAACAAGCACACGCACCCAGGCACACCACACGCTGATACACAATATAGCCAGTAGTGGGAAGGAAAATATGCATGGGGGTGACGGTAGGGATGGGAGTGGCCCAGGTCGAAGTGTAACTTTGTGTAAATGACCGAAGATCAAACCAAGCGCCTAGGACTGTGGGAACCTTTCACAAGGACAAAGACTAAACACTATGTGCCACCATGACCCCACCCAACACATTGTGCGTGCGTGCGTGCGTGCGTGCGTGTGATGCTATAGGTATATCTCATTTAGAATTCCATTCAGGTTGCCAACACAGACCAGGTTCATTTTCCTATAATTTGAAAATCATTCATCATGATATTTACAACCGCTGGTTTTGTTTATTTATATCCATCTTGAGTGCTCACTGAACTTCTCTGGACTCCATTTTGAACTCCCTGAAAGGTAGGATGTACCTACAATGCAGGGATGTGGCGAGAATTAACTGCCTTAAAAACCAAAAGCACTTGGCAGGGAACCCACTCCACACATTTCAAGTCCCTGCAGCCTGCCTTGTGAAATATGAAAACCTTGCTTGATCATGCAGAAAAGAAGCATTTGAATAATCTTGGCAATAGACTCAGATATTTTTTTTAAATGCGCCTCACATCCAAGCCATTGCAAACCTTGAGAGTGCTCATTGCAGCATATCTGACTATTTTCTTTCTCCTTTTTACTCCCCCTAAAAGGATGCTGAAGTCATTTATTTCCTTGCAGAAGCGCCGTGGATGTCTTTGTAAGCCTGATAGCATTATCTGACAGATAATCAATGTTTGGCTGTAACCCGAAGGCCTCCAGACCTAGAGGACATTACTCAGCATGGTATCATAGAAACGGAGGCAAATTCAGCATAAATTGTCTTCTATACAGAAATTATCATGTGATTTTTTTTTTTTTTACCCAGGACTCTCCATCATCGTGCTTCCCCTAGGATTAGATGTGACGCTCTGGCGTGCTCTGAGGATTCATCATACCATCCTTTGTATCTAGACAGCTTTTCTTCCACAAACTTATTACGCTGCAAGCCTAGCTGCAAGTTTACTGATGTGTAGCCAGAGAGTGACAGCAAGGGCTCCGTGTCTTTATACTCTTCATTTTGCAGAGAGGTTAAAGTGACCTTTTAACAGGCCCACGATAAAATGGGAATCAGAAAAGAGTAGGAGGCCCAGGTATAAAACACTCACCGGCGTAGCAGGCACAAATACTAATAGGATGGAATAATTTGAGTGGACACAGGAGAAATAAATCAAATCCACTCACGCTTAAATATATAAAACTATTGCGGAGACATTGACCATGACTGAAGATGTGATTGATTTCTGGAAAAAGCCCAGTTAAGTTGAAATACTTAATACAGATTTCAAACTGCCTTCAAAGAAAGCACGCATTTACAAATTCTGACTAACCAGAAGACTTTCTTTACGGGCTAACTGTAAAAGGTGGGCCATATGAAGACTAAGAGAAGTTTATAATCTTTTGGACTATGGGAAGGGTAATCCTGTCACTTGCATACACTCTAAGGTTTTTATGTTATTGGTTAAATGAGTCTCTCTTGTCATAGCTAAAATGTCCTATGAATAGAGCTCTCTAGTTAGGTTGTTTAAGCTCGAAAACACATTGCACATAAAAGTCACGAAATAACGCTTTTAAAAAAGAAACCGTATACATAGGCACATGACTGTAAAAATCTAGGGCACACTGGTGACTATGGCCAGTTATTTTGTGAGCTCTGCAAAACCGGAGCCATTGTTGAAGTGAGATTTGAGAAATACAATGGGCCATTGCTACTGGGACACAAAGGGAACAGCAGAAGAGTGAGGAAAGAACACTCCAGGGTCACACTGAGGTCATCGGGATCTCCAGAGAGATTATACTTGTTAAGAATAGCCACACCAGAAATGATGTTTGCACTTTCCAGGACATCCCGGACAACAGGGTGAGGAATCTGAGACCTTGACCTACGAGACAGAAGGTTGTAATGTCAGCTACTCTCGTACTAACTTGATAAATGAAGTTTGAGATTCCTGTATCATACAAGAGACTGAAGTCTAAAGATTCTGGGACACAGACTGCAGTCTGTAGATATTTCAAGAAAGAGCCTGCAGTCCCAACTTAAAACAAAGGCTACCCACTCCCAGGGTAGCAGGACTTCAGCAAATAGCCTTGGCATTTTAAGTGGTGTTTAAAGTGCTTAATACCATTAAAATTCTTTTGATGTTTGAATGCAAGAGACTGCTAAGGAGTGTGGCTATGACAACCCCAGACTGCGAATTAAATTCTAGGTAATATCAAAGGTCCTTAGAACTATCATTTTTCCCTTTGATTATTTTTATTAAAATTTTTCATATAATATATTTTGATCATATTCTTTCCTCTCTCAAAACTCCTCCCAGATACTAATGACCTCCCTACCTACTCAACTTAAGGTTTTCTCTCTCTCTCTTTTTCAAAAATGAACAACAGTAACAGAAAATCCAAATTATAACAAATTTTAAAACCAATAGGACAAAAAAACCATACTCAAACAAAAGAAAGAGCACCCCTAACACATGTGCTGGCCAACTACTCTTAAGTGAGTTCATGTGACCCTGGCCAACTACTCCAGAGCATGATACCTGCCCAGGACTGCGGCTGATACATTAAGTGACACTCCATTGGTGTTTCATTTATATCAATATTTCCTTTTCACTGTAGAAGACAGAGGTTTCCTTTCTGAGAGGCATCACTTTGAATAATTTCTTTTTTAAGGGTGCGCGTTTCTCTCTCTCTCTCTCTCTCTCTCTCTCTCTCTCTCACACACACACACACACACACACACACACACACACACACACACATGTTTCTTCCACATAGATCCCTGAGCCTTGAGGAAGGAGGTTGATAAAGACTTCCCATTTAGCACTGAGTGCCCCAAGTCCCTCACTCTTTGCACATTGTCCAGTTGTGGGTCTTTGTGCTAATTACCATATACTCCAAAAGGAAGAAACTTCACTGATAAAGGTTGAGCAATGTGCCGTTCAATGACCATATCAGTATTTCATTAGAACTCGTGTTATTGCTATGTTCCTTTAACAGAATAATACAGTGTGCTTATTCTCCCAGGGCTCCTGACCTATCTCAGGTTTTTTGCCTCTTTAAAAGTATCTGATAAGGGTTCCTCATGAAATGGGCCCTAAATCTAATCTAGTTTGCTACTCCTAGAACATTGGTGTCACCATCACACCAGAATATCTTTGAAGGCAGGTCACTGTTTTAGATCACAAGGTTTGTAGCTGGATGATATTGATGATTAACTTTCTTCCCTGGTAGTGTGCAAAGTGCCTTCTAGCACCATGAATGCTAACCAGTAGGGGTGAGGCTTCTACTTGAGCACCAGTTCAATTGATCTATGTTCTATGACATATACAAATGGTGTCTTTGGCAATAGGGTGTATGGCTATGGGCAATACCAAGAGCTTTGGCAGTAGCCTGTCATGTTTAGGGAGAGGGTTTATGGAACTTCTTGGAAAGATGGCTTAGCAAGGAGGAATCCATTCCTGGCACTGGGAGCTAGTTAGTATACTGTCCCTTCATTATATGGTGGTTCCATTTAAATTCTGTGTGTGTGTGTGTGTGTGTGTGTGTGTGTGTGTGTGTGTGAGAGAGAGAGAGAGAGAGAGAGAGAGAGAGAGAGAGAGACAGAGAGAGAGAGAGAGAGAGAGAGAGAGAGAGAGAGAGAGATGTATATATTTTAAGAAGTATCCAAAGTAGTAGGTTTTTGTCTGGTTTTTAAAAGGCGTTCACTATTAGCTGTCTCTTCTCACGTTCCTTCCTTTAAGCCGGCCCCATTTAATCCTCCTACCTGTTTCATCTTTATCTTTTTATAAATCGCATTCTATTTCCCCTTCCTTGGGAGATTCCTTCCTTCTCTCTGAATGCAAACATTACAAAGTGTCCAGAAGAAATCAAAAGAAAACTTACTTTTTAAATTATACATGAAACAGTTATAAATGAAGTTGGAGAATCTCTCTTTCATAGCAAGTCAAACTGGAGATAATTTTACACATTCTGAGAAGTTCACATATTGGCTAGTGTGTAGTTCAGACGAAGAGTGTTTTCGGGTGTGGCTGACAGCTCCACATGAAACTAGGTGTTACCATGCCCACTTGGGAAGTAGAAGCAAGAGGGTCAGAAGTTCAAAGTCATCCTCAGCTATGTAGTGAACTTGAGGTCAGCCTGGGATCCAGGAGACTATGTTTCCCACTCCCCAAGATTGATCTACACCTAAAACAAAACTTTTACCACTGCTTTTGTGAGAACCATCAAAATTTAAAACAGTAACTGCAATTCTAAGGTGATTCTCCTGGCTTTTTAGCTAAAGCTCACATCAACTCCATTCGGTGTGTGTGTGTGTGTGTGTGTGTGTGTGTGTGTGTGTGTGTGTGTGTGTGTGTATGAAAGCTACAGCCTCCGAAATCATTCCTAACTCCTAACGTACTGTCCATGCTTTCATTCTTTCACTGAGGCATAGACTCTCTCACTTGTCCTGGAACTTGTCAATTTACGGAAGGCTGGATTCTACATGACAGTAGGGATCTTGTCTTGACCTTCCCCACTGGTATTACAAGAAGGGACCATGTGTGACCCCCCAGCTTTTCTACCTGAGTTCTAGAGATAGAATATAGACCATCATGGCTTTACAGCAAGCACTTTCTTGACTGAAGCATTTCCACACGCCACAGTGTTTTAACATATATGCTCTGTCCTCTCCAAGGTACTCAGTCGCACAGGTCTGTCATTGTGTACCTGAATTGAGAAAATGTGTCTGCTGATCTTTTGCTGTTCCTGAGGCTCATAAAATCAATGTGCTCATGCCACACTGCCTATACCTTAACTATGACAAATATAACTGTAAAATGAAGTAAAAATCCACCCTATAGCTGCATGTCTCAAAGGCAGAAGATTATATTTGATGATATGGTCATCTCTCATAACAGTGGTCACTTTGGACCTCTATCCATTCTTTACGTTTTCTCCCAAATGCAGAATGAAGTGATATCAGAGGGGCTCTAAAGGTGACCTCTGTATCGGGTAAGCAGTGTGGAGAATGAGTAGTGTTTTAATTGCACCAATACCTGAATGCCTTTTTCTGGAGAAGTGAATGCAGTAATCCCAGGGCTGAGGAGTCCTCTCCTTTTTTTTATTCTTCCTGAGCCAGAGGAAACAAAGTTAGGAAAGCATCCTTATGTTCCATCAAGACATCACTCTTCGTTCCATGCTGAGTTGGGGCAGATATCAGAGTTCTCCAGACAGAAAAT
Organism: Rattus rattus; assembly: GCF_011064425.1. Taxonomy (NCBI): domain Eukaryota; kingdom Metazoa; phylum Chordata; class Mammalia; order Rodentia; family Muridae; genus Rattus; species Rattus rattus. Next base: position 77,332,565 of record NC_046168.1, on the reverse strand, counting down.
GTTGATGGATAGTGAGGAGAAAGGCAAAGCATATACAGTGTAGATTTTGAATCCAGAACACAAACTTCTTAGAACTAGACAAAATGTTCTAGATCTTTAGAGCAATGGAAAGATGCCGCTATGGATCGGTAGAGTAAAAAATGTCTCAAAATCATTGGTGAAAACTGGTCCAGAGACAGGAAAGGACCTGCAGGTGAATCCTCATTTGCCAGGGCCCATGTTGCCCAGATGACACTAAATTCACAGTGGAATGAGAGTGGAACTTGTGATTTGATTTCCATCTGTCAATCAACTGTTAAGAAACATGATTTAAGACTTTTAAAGCCCATGGTGTGGGAAAAACGGTGGAGTCTGGTAACTTCCTGGAGGGACTCTGTTCTTTCTTATGGGTTGCACCAAGGGCTAAGCAAGAATCACACAGATCACACTTAACACATGTGTACCAAGAGTGGCCTCATTTGACATCCAAGAACATTTGCACCAACCAAACTACACAAGCCTAATGACAGAAGGGGCACTGGACCGCCTATGTTGTCTCTGCTTACTATGACCCTAGGTCAGCTTTTTCATTGGGCAGACGCAGGAAGAATAAGGGTGCATAATAGCGTTAAGGTCCATGAACATGTTCAAACTTCTTTTAACATAAGAATACAAAGAACTTTTAGGTCAGAGAAAAATGTTAATGTATTCACCTCTCTCTGGTGCAGTTGTAAAATGCAGTTCTAATACATTTTTATAGAGAAAGAACACGACAAAGCTAAAGAGCTTGGGATCCACAAAATTCCCTAGTCAGACTTAGTTATCCTGAGTAGTCATGCCCCGCTGTATGTATATATGACTTTCATGGCAGGCTCCCTTGTTTGAACTATTCTGAACTTCAGTGCAGTGGTGGATATCAGACCCTGCCTGGGGTCCTGTGAGGACATTGTCCTATGTGAGTAGCTCTCATCGCTGACTGAGGTATTGAGATGTTGCCAGACTCTAATATTTCATCATCAGGTAGGATGGCCAACACCTGTACTCACAGAACCGAGGAGGCTGAAGTGAGAGAATCAGGAGCTGTGAGCCAGTCTCAGGCTACACAACAAGATAAACAAAACCCAAAACCAAAAAGCAACCAACATTTAATGACCCAGGATCCTCGTCACTACTTACCAAGCCTTTTGTATTTGTAATCCCTTCTGGAACCTTTACCAGAACTAACTGACAATAGAACCAGCATATTAGAGAAGGATGTGGCTATCCCAGGCACTGGTTTTAACAACTAACCTCCTTTATGATTATCATTACACAGACAATATTTAGCATTCTGCCCTATCACTGGGAAGAGATATATTTTTTTCTCACTCACCCCAAAATACAGCCATTTAGTTGACCTTAAATACAGGTGGTTAACAGTATCACAACAGTTAACAGCACATGTCACTGTCACCAGGTAGGGCTCCTGCTATGATTGCTTTGAAACCTACTGTGGTTCCTCTGCTGTTAAACCTACCCCAACACAAAATCGGCCTTATTTATTTATGATGTTACACGAGTCATCTGCACTTTCCCTGATAAGCCCGGGCTGTGTGTCTTTCATTTCAGCTGACATTTTGCCGCCATTTGCCAGGCTAAGTAACTACAGTGCGATCACTCTGGGCTGATGCATGGTCATTGTTTTGCACAAAATGGATTTTTAAGTCAGCTGAAAGGCTTTCTGAAGAATATAATTTGACAAAGTAAATTTTTGCCCATATAACAGAAATCAGCCGGCGCTGCACCAAATGTATTTTTTAAGATAGCTAAAAGGATTTCTGCAGAGAGTTTGACAAAGTATTTTACTTTTGTGCACAAAGCAAAAATTGATTAGTTTTGAACAAAAAGGATTTCTCGGGGTGCTGAAAGGCTTTTCTCTGGAATTAAATACGTTCTTCAGCTTGCAGGATAAAGTATTGGATAGCAGTGTCTCTGAGAAGACAAATAGTTGTCGGGGACTTTTTTTTTTCAAGGAACAGGTTAGAAGAATCCCCTTGAATGTCATTTTCAACCTTCTCAGCCTGGCTTAGCTCTAGGTATCTCGCTGCTACAGAAAGGTGACCCACTTCCCAGTATCTGAGTCTTGCTGCACGATTCTCCTGCTTGCTTGATCCTGCTCTTGATAGAATCACTGAGTGGGCATTTCACCAAAACCCTGCCTGCCTCCGTTGACAACAGACAGCAACGACAACAACAACAAATCTGAAAGAATGGAAGGACACAAAGTTTCCATTTAAATCATTCACTTTGGGGTAAATTTTACTGACAGTTTCGAAGAGAGGTACTTGGAACATGAAATATGTACAAAGAAAACTGGTTCTTTTCTCCCCCAAAAGCATTAGTCTCTTGGCATGGATGATTTGAACACCGGAGGATAAATGAGAAAACGTATCAATCTAATTTGCAGTGGAAGTGTGGGTGTTGTACATGCCTGTGGGTGTACATGAGTGTGCACGCGTGTGTACCTGCTCATCAGTGGTGACAGCGAAGGATAAGAATATCCAAGTATCTGCTGTCACTCTTATAACAACTACATTTGGGAGCCCTGAGCCTTTTCTGAAGCACAAAGGCTGCCTTTTGGAGAGCCATAAACAAACATTTGACATGCATTTGAACCTCCTCCTTATGATCTAATAATGCTTTGCCAAAAGCTTTGAGTTTCTCTTCTTTTTTAATTTTTACACTCTGCTGAGACCATATGAGGGGAGAGTCCAGTCATTTTTCTTATTCTTTGATTATGCCTTTAAATGAAATGTATGATTCCAAGTCTACATGTGCTTCCTTGTAACAAGTTGCTGACACCTTTGAAATTAGAGATTCCAAATATATTCTAGTAGTGACTTTTAACCTAGACATTAAGGAAAGATTTTTTTTAAGCATTTCATTATTTGTGTTTTTTAAAAAATCAAATCCTTGATTTGCTTACATCAATTAACTCAGGAAATTGAATGTCCAATCTTATTTTTGCCCTCCTTTTTATATTTAATCAAAGTAATTTAAGACAGCCCACAACTACAAGACACTTTTTAAAAATTACTTTTATTTATTTTTATAATCCAGCCATTGCCTCCCTTCCAGTCTGCCTCCCACAATTCCTCATTCCATCCCACTCGTTCCTGTCTCCAAGACAATGTTTCCCCTACCCTGCCAGTCCTCTCCACTCCCTGGGGTTTCAAGCCTCTTGAGGATCTTCTCCCACTGAGGCCAGACCCGACTGTCTTCTGCTATGTATGTTGGGCCCTCAGACCAGCTGAGGTTGCTGCCTGGTTGGTGGCTCAGTGTCCGAGAGATCTCAGGGGTAATCACAAGGATCCCCAACTTCAGTCCAATGGTTAGGCATAAGAATCTGCGTCTGTCTCAGCTGCTTGTTGCGCCTCTCTGAGGACAGCCATGCTAGGCTCCTGTCTACAAGCACACCATATCAGCAGTAATAGTGCCAGGCCTTGGGGCATCCTCTTGAGATGGGTCCCAATTTGGGCAAGTCACTGGACTGCCTTTCTCTTAGCCTCTTCTCCATTTTTGTCCCTGCAGTTCTTTTAGACAGGAACAATTTTGAGTCAGCAGTTTTTACTGTAGACTGTCAACCCCATCCCTCCACTTGATGCCCTGTCTTTCTATTGGAGGTGGGCTCTACGAGTTCCCTTCCCCACTGTTGGGCATTTCATCTGAGGTCCCTCCCTTTGAGTCTTGAGAGTCTCTCACCTCCCAAGTCACTGGTACTTTCTAGAGGGTCCCCTTTCCCCCACCAGGTTGCATAATTCTTTTCGCTCTGCTGGTCCTCAGGGCTTCTCCCCCCACCCCAAATACCATGTTTTCCTTCCCCCCCCTCTTTTCTACTCCCCCAGTTCCTTCCCTCCCTCTGCCCCCCTGTAATATACCCCCCCCAGTGGAATTGAAACATCTTCATGTGGGCACTTCTGCTTGCTAACCTTCTTGAGTTCTGTGGATTGTATCCTAGGGATTCTACCCCACATACGATAGAGGGCTAATACCTAAAATATATAGAGAACTAAAGAAGCTAACCTCCAAAAAAACCCAAACAATCTAATCAAAAATGGGGAATAAAGCTAAACAGAGAATTCACAACAGAGGAATCTCAAATGGCCGAGAAGCACTAAAGAAATGTTCAAAGCCCTTGGTCATCAGGGAAATGCAAATTATAAGAACCCTGAGATTTCACCTTATTCCAGTCAAAATGGCTAAGATCAAAAAACTCAGGTGACAGCACGTGTTGTTGAGGATGTGGAAAAAGAAGAACACTACTCCATTTCTAGTGGGATTGCAAACTGGTACAACCACTGTGGAAATCAATCTGGAGGTTCCTCAGAAAATTGGAAATAAATCTACCTGAAGACCCAGTTATACTACTCTTGGGCATATACCCAAAAGATGCTCCATCATACCATAGGGTCAGGTGCTCCACTATGTTCATAGCAGCCCTATTTGTAATAGTCAGAAGCTGGAAACAACCCAGGCATCCCACAACAGAAGAATGGATACAGAAAATGAGGTTCATTTACACAATGAAATACTATTCAGCTATTGAACAAGAGTTTTATAGGATGGAACTAGAAAATATTATCCTGAGTGAGCTTACTCAGACCCAAAAGAACATGCACGGTATGTACTCATTGATAAGTGGACATTAGCCAAAAAGAAGAGAATACAAGACACTTTTTTTTTTTAGGGGAACAATGAGTTTATTCAACCACCAGGTCCATCACTGAGGGAAGACTGGGCTGGAACTTGAAGCAGAATTCATGGAGGAGTACTGTTTGCTGGCTTTCACACGGGCCCATTCTTACCTAACTTTCTTATATAGTCCAAGAATATTACCCAAGGGATGGTGCTATTCACAGTAGACAAGACACTTTTTAACACATTGCTTATAAAGCAAAGATATTTGTTTTAAATTATTGACTTTGCGTGTGTGTGTCTGTGTATGTGTGTACATGCGTGCACAAGTGTATGTATATGTACTGTGTGCATGCAGGTGAATATGAAGGCCAGATCTTGTGATTGCCTTGGAACTAGTGTTACAAGTAGCTGTAAGCCACCTTATATGGGTGCTAGAATCAAACCCAGGTCTTCTGTAAGAGCAGCGCGTGCTTTTAACTGCTAAGCAATTCTTCCAGCCCCATACAATATTAACATATGATATTGAAATAAAAGTGATGACAGCCTGTGGGTCAGGTCTTTTGTTATTTGACAATATAAAGAACACTTACCCTACACACACACACACACACACACGCACACACACACACACACACATATATATATATGCACATGCACACACACACATATGTAAGCATATATATGTAAGCATATGTGTGTGTGTGTGTGTGTGTGTGTGTGTGTGTGTGTGTGTAGTTTTGATGCTGCCTGCCCTTAAGTTTGACAATGCGTAGCAAGCACAGGTTTGGGTTTTTTTATTTTTGTTTTTGTTTTTTGCCAAACACTTGTCAGCAGAATAAAACAAAAGGCAGCAGAAACCTACTCAGGCTTTGATTATTAGCTGTTTTCATAAAGTGACTCACACATCATATACCATTTCACTTCATGCTTAAACTAATTCCATACTACGTTTCAGCCAAACTCCAGCACCAGTGAAAACAAGAGATTCGTTTTTAGTCTACAGCCGGGATATGTGAGCCATTCAAGGGCAGCAAGAAGAGGGTGAATCAAACTGAAGCATAAATCTGGGCATATGGCTTCTAGGTGTCACCGAATATAACACCCTGGGACCACAAACGGATGGAAACACACAACGGCCAAAACCAGTTTCCTAACCCCACCCTCCCCACCTCCTAAATTTGTGGGAAGTTTTGCAAAGTGATACCTTGTAATTTGATTTTATCGTGTTACTAATTGTGAAGGTGAATTATAAGACTTGCCCTTCAGATTAAAGGGCAGAAAAAACAACGTATATCTTTAAATATAACAGAGGTTAAAAAAAAAAACTTAACAGCGTTATAAAAAGTAGCTGAGCTCATAAGAGTTAAGACGCGATGAAAAGCTGGAAGAAGCGGAAGGAAATGTAGCTGTCCACGAGCGACTACTGCATGGTGACAACTCATGGTATTTGCCCCAGCAAATGGAAGGACAGAAAGCACCAGAGTTGTTCAAAAATAGTCATGGAAATGTGAGATTACACCCATTCCTCAGGGGAAGCTACTGGTAATGTTAAGACCCGAGAGCAGAGAAGCCAAGACACTCCCCTATCCGATTCATGACTGTAAAACTGAATCACCCTTTAAAAGCTCCAGCCACTGTAGAGGAGCTGACATTGAGAATTTCTTTGTAGGCCGTGCGGTGACTTTGGTGATGATACCCTCCTGTTTAAGAGTCGCCATCTTTCTGAAGTGTGTCAGTACCTCATGCTTGTGCCAATGAAACGGGTGTCATGTCTCTACATATCAGGGGCAAAGGAGAATGGAATATCGGCATATATTAGATCTCTGTTTTCAAAATTTGTGCTGGAATCCGATTCAGACGAGGGAAAGGGGAAGTTGACTCTGTCCTGTGCCCAGGGAAGATATCTGCAGATTCAGATCCACTGTACTTCTACTGTTATATTATATGGCAGCCGCTTCTCGGGGTACCTCCTTGAAGCCACTGGAACTCAGAGAAGTGAGGTAACTGTCACAGGCGAGTCTCTGAGACAGTAGTTACTTACAATGATGAAACACCTTGCTCATCCTTGTTTATTTGTGTGGACCCAAATCCAGTGTTTCTTCTAAGAAACAGAAGAGAAGCTACACGTTGGACATGGCCACGTGGTAATAGAGGTTAGAAAATATTGATCCACAAGGGCCAAAAGTCCCTGAGGCTCCAAGTGACAAAGCAGGACCCAGTCCTTCAGAAGGCATTGCTCCTGTGTCCATTTCTGCTTTCAAACTAAGGCGTCCACACTGTCAGAGAATAAACAAGTATCTCAAGCCACCACCTACTCTGTGACCATGTTTCACAGTAGCTCTGGGAAACACATACAACGCAGTAGTCAATACGGGCGTTTGGTAAAGTCCTTCAGGATTGTCTTTGGCTCTGTGACTGCAAGCCAAAAGGAGAATTTGCCAACTGGTTTAAAGCAAGCCTGGCAAGTTTTTAATGTCATAACCAGGTAAACACAGGTCATCTTTGACATAACAACTGATGCGTATGCTACCTTCTCCCTGGTCCCCACGGAAATACGGAGGTTGAGAACTGAGCAACACTTTTCAGGTTCCGTAGTCATCATCCCAGATGCCCATGACCAGGAGAGGTCCAGGGACAAGACGCTGTTCACAAGTTGGGGGTGACTTACGCCTGAGAATTACGCCTGCAGATACCTTAACTGTGTACTGTCTGGTAACTTCTTGTCCTGAGAACCCTCGCTCTCCCATTGCCACTCCGATAATAGGGATCTACCTCTGAGGTTAAATTCTGTCATTCAAACAGTTTCGAGGAATCATTCACTTAGAGACAGCATGAAACTGCTCGTATCTACTACATGAAAGGAGAAACACAGCCAAAGATGGTGCATTCAGTTTGGTACTTGCTTTAAAAAAAGAAATTTAAAATAGACATCGAACATACAGCCTTGAGGATAAGAGGATGAGGAAAAGGAAATATTAGCCATGGTGACTGCTGAAGTATATTCTTAACAACTCTACTTTTTTTCTAGTTTTCACTAATTGTATTTTCTTCTTTATATTAAGAATACCAACATATGTTTTAAAAATAAGTAAAAATATAGTGAACGCGCAACATAAAGCAGCAGATCCGTCTTGAATATTCAGGAGCTTCCATATGTCTTGATTTATAGGTTAGATTGTGTGTGGGTTGATCAGTGTCTGGATAGTGAGTATTATGGTGCCAAGCCTATGAGGGTTGCGGGGCAATGGTCAAAAGGAGTTTTATAGCCATATGGTCTTTGGAAATTTTCTTAACCATTCTATTTATTTCCGTAGAAGTAAGATGGAATATGGCTCTTCTCTCAAGGTTATTTAAAAGTTAAGTAAAATAACATGTAAAAATCACTTGTCATATCTAATACATGGGAAGGTTCAAATAAATACACATGTCCAACCATCAACACGTAGCTTATAGGTAACTTGAATCATTTGAAAAGATACTTTTGTGTTAATAATACCTCACAGAACATGAATTCATTCTATATTAAGTTAATTAGAATCATAGGAAGGGCAGGAAATCTGAAATTAGCCTATTATTCTACAAAAGTGAATCACTGGGGTCAGGGACTTTGGGTCTGCTGTGGTCACTGGTTATATCAGTTCAGTTCTGCATGTTGAAGTCAAGAGAGAAAGGCACAGACCTCAAAACCATGAGAAATGCTCTGAGAAACTAGACCAGGACCGGAACACAACACTGCTACTGACTATTGCACACCCACCAAATGCTTCTTAACTTACTGGAGGCGCACACAGCCGTTATTGGCTACTACAGACTCACACATGTGTTGATCCGATTTTTGCATTTTAATTTCGTTCCTTTGATCTACCTCAGATTTCTGTGCTAGTGCTTTCCCTCCCAATACCTAGATCTTAAAGATTCATGCACTCGAGTTTTCAACCCCCTTAAATCTGTTTTGGTTATTTATAACATTTCATGGACTCGTTAATCTAATCCCACAGTTCTGTTAGGCATCCACAAAGACACGATCATGATATTTACCCTTTGAGTATATGACTATCTCATATTTTTCTCTTCTGCTCCCAGTGATTATTCTTGTCAAAGGTTTGGTTTCATGTAAAACCCGTTCAAAGTTCTCGATGGGGCTGGAGAGATGGCTCATCAGTTAAGAGCACTGACTGTTCACGCCAAGGACCTACGTTTAATGCCCAACTCCTTCCTGGTGGCTCACAAACTACCTTATTCCACTCCAGGGAATCCGATGCCCTCTTCTGGCCTGCAATGGCTCCAGCACACCTATGATACACATAAACATTTGCAGGGACATATACATAAAAGCAGTAAATAAATGTATCTTAACTTCTTTGTGTATGTCAGGAGTGGTAGATGTATATATGTATGTATGTATTATGTATGTATGTATATATGTATGCTTTTGTATTTAGACATACCTTTGTGTGTGTGTCTGTGTGTCCGTTTGATGTCTAGTGTTCATTACACTTTATTTTTTGAGACGCAGTCTCTTGTGAACCCGAACCTGACTGGCTCAGCCAGACTAGGGAGCTTCAAAGATTCCCCTCTCCGCCTCCCCAGCACTAAGATTACAGACATAGGCAACCCTCACTTGGCTTTCTACAGGAGCACTGGGGATCCGAACTCAGGTCCTCAGACTTGTGTAGTGATCACTTACTAACTGAGCCATCTCCTTGGCCCCATTTTGAAATATTTTTACATGCACATGCTAAATCTACCTATTTTTTCTTTTCTGATTATTTTAATCTTTCTCTGTTTTAGTACTTGTCTTAGTTATTTTCTAAGGCTGTGACAAAGCACCTTGGCATGGCAACTTACAGAATTCTTATAGATCCTGAGGGTGAGTTCCTGACCATCATGGTGGGTGGCAATAGGCATGCTGACATGATTGGAGCAGTGGCTGTGAGCTCACATCTCGAGGCAACAATCATAAGGCAGAGAGAGAGAGAGAGAGAGAGAGAGAGAGAGAGAGAGAGAGAGAGAGAGAGCTAACTGTGGTGAGTTTTTGAAATTTCAAAGCCCACCAGAACTAACACATCTTCTTCCAACAAGCCCGTATGCCCCAATCTTTCTCAAGCCGTTTCAGCCAACTGGAGACCGAACTTTTAAATATGTGAGCAAATGGGCATCTTCCTAATTCAAACTGGTAAGTATTATCCACTGGTGAAGTGAGCCAGTTCAAAACCAATTAAAGCATAAAGGCAGGTTTATTGGGGTGGGTTCGCTGGTCCCAAGAAATGAGGCCAGAAAAGTAGCTGTGGTAAGGGAGACTGAGGGGAGGGGCGAGAGAAAGAAAGAGCACAGGCAGGGAGAGAGAAAATGTGGAGAGAGTGAAAGAGAGGAGAAAAGAGACCAAAATGTCTGTATTATAAAGGAAGAGCTTCTATAAATGGAAGCTCAAGTCTCCGCCCCCAACCCTGGACTTGAAAGTTCAGGATAGAGGGTGGGGTACATCAGCCACGCCCCGAAACAGGCTGAGGGATGCTGGGAAAACCCAGAGGCCAGGTCTGCTTTTGTATATAAAATATGCGCCTCAGCTGTTGTCCCGGGTCTGAATTCCAACACAAACCCCCACGGCGTTTACATGTAGTATCATCACCTTACTGTTTCTCTTAGTTTGGTTCTTTTTGTTCATTGTTCTTGGCTTTAGTTGGCCATATTGCTGCTGTGACTGTTCACCAGCCAAACAACTGCCATCTTGGGGAGGTCACCTGCACCCCCTTGCAAAAGATCGTTCCATTTGGGTTGGTTAATTGTGTAAGCCGCTGCCCGGATTCACTTCAATCCCCCTACCCCATTTCCTTAGCCTCTCATGTTGCCTGCATAAAGAAACAGATTAGGGCTTGACAGTCTCTGTTTAGTATCCAGCTGCTATCTACCTAGGGGCAACTCTGCATGGGGCCTAAGGGAAAGGAGAGAGTATATTGCGGCCAGTGAAGATGTGAATAGCGGTTCCATTTTTGACTGTAGGGAAGCCCTCATCCTGTCAGGTAAGGCTTTTCAGGTGTGTCTAGTCAGGGGAGGAGTACCCAAGGCTTTGTAACTATCCCTCACCTAGTCTCCATAAGGAAGCCCAATACATTCATTGGTTCCCTGGAATGATCTTTGTTAGAATCCCACCTTGGTGTGCTATTGAGACCTTCAGAGAAAGGGGTGGACATTGCTTAGGCTGGCCCTAGGAAGGGGCATGCTTTTAGCAGCATGCTTTCCCCCCTATTTCTTGAGGGAAAATGTCTAGATTATTTTTATTCTTGTTTAATTAAATATTGTAAAGGTATAGATTTTAGGAGACACTTCCTTCATATCTCCAAAATTTTTATAAGTAGTGTTTCCTATTTGATTTTCTTCGGCTTTCTGTTCCAATTATTATCAGACCTTTCATCCAAAAATTACTTAGGAAAGCACTTGACTTGTTATGACTTGACTTATTATGGGTGAGAAATGATAATGTCTCAGACAGGGTGATGGGGTGTCCTAAAATATTTTTCATTACTTCTTTGGGAATTTTGTACAATATATTTCTATGGTATTCACCCCCCCCCCCATCTCCTGACTCACTCTTCTCTACAAACCCTCTTTTGCGCGCTCTCTCTCTCTCTCTCTCTCTCTCTCTCTCTCTCTCTCTCTCTCACATCTTGTTGGATGTGTAGTTTACTTACAATGGTTTCCACTTATTAAACACACAGAGAGAGAGAGAGAGAGAGACAGACAGACTTGCCTAGGAAGCACAAGGCCCTGGAGTTCGGTCCCCAGCTCCGAAAAAAAAAAAAAGAAAAAAAAAAAAAAAAAAAAACCTGACTTCCCTCAAATGGGAGAACGTTGTAGTTTAGAGTATGATCAGTTTTAGAACTGCTGTTGAGATTTTGATTTAAAAATGCATATTCTTTAATTGTTGACTTTAAAATCAGCATATCAATAGTCACATGATTAAAGCCTCTTCTAAGCTTCAAAGGCAGGAGTAGTTAATATATTGAATTTTCATCTTACAACCATGTTTCCTTCACTTCAGAAAGAGTAAGTAAAGTCCTAAGAACAAAAACAATCAGAGTAAACCACACAGAGTTAGGAAGCATATTTTTAGAAAAGAAAAGTTTAGAAATGTCAGTATAATCAAGACATAATCTGGGCATAGTCACACATACCAGTAATCCTACCTCTCCTGAGGGATAGGATGGGAGGATCCTGAGTTGAAGACCAGCCTGTGCTATGTAGTAAGCTCGTGACTACAGTAAAAGAGAAGTCCAAAGATTGTTTTAAAACATGGGTATTTAAGAATAAAAACACTTAAACCTTAATAACAAAATACTATATAATATAATATAATATAATATATATTATATATAACATATGACACATGACAGATAACATGCAACATGTTATATGTAACATATAGTATATAATATGTAACATGTAGCATATAAAAATATAATATGTATTGTGTTATGTGTTATTTTTATATATACATTTACACATATGCATTTACATATATTTACATATATAAATTTGGAACAAATAAAACAAGGTGGTTATGCTCCTTATCTGCTATTGCTTTCAACCATTTAAAGGAAATAAAATCTAAATAAACTATCTGAGTTACTGAACGTAAACAACTGAATCCCAAGCTTTGTTCTCAACTCCTTTACGTTAATTCATAAATATGCTATCTACATAGCTCTTCAAACTGCTGCCATCACAGTCAGTCCTGAGCTAGAAAGTCACAGGTCATTATTCCTTTTCATTCCCAGTCTTTGTGTAATGTCAGGACCATCCCTCCTGCAGCTCCTTGAAGTGACAGCAAGGAATGCAGGTGAGCCTGGGTAGCCTGCAAATTCTAGCAAACCTTTCCTAGGGGAGTTACTTCCTATCCCTATTAGATAGTCAACCTTACTGTGCTGCCTGAATCCTCCTTATTAGTGTGTTAAAACCCAAGATACAGGAGTGAGGGGAGAGAGCCACAGAGAGGAGGGCTCACAAGAGCCGCAGAAGCCAAAGCCAGAAAGCAGAAATCAGGAGGCCGTAAATGTCACCAATCAAAGGGAATAAGCGATCGTTATATGAACAGTAAATGATAGGAAAACCACAAATTATTCCATTGATGGGAGGGAAGATGCTCACTAATGATTGGCCAAGAATAAAGAAGGAGAAAGCAGAAGTCGGCTGAGCTATCAAGAGCTGTATTGGCCACAGGTTCTGCTTCTTTGAACTATGACATTTAGCTTAAGATTTCATCTCACATTGGCCAGCATGCAACAGTCCTCTACAACACAGTATAATACCGAGACATCCTATGTTATCTTCCCACCCTAATAAGCAGAAATACCTTAGCACACCTCCTTTCTAGCACTGTGGTGGGAGCTATTCTAATTTCATGGTAGGCTTTTCAGGTTTCCCATAAATCCGGCATGTGCAGTTCACCGTGCTGTTCCTCCTATAGCATGTACCGTGTAACCAATGACTACTCCGTCACTGCTAACATTGCCTACAATATCAGTACAAATATGTTATTAATAATTTGTGTTTATAGAACATCTGCCTCCCCAGGAGCTCAAAGGTGTTTACAAACATTGCCTCATTCATCCTGAGAGCAACCACTTTCTTTTTAAGGTAGAAATATGTGAAAGCTAATGGGTATTGTCATCTTCATTTAACTCGTGGGAAAAATGAAGCCGGGCAAAGAGTTGCTTTTTCAAGGTCAAAGTAATCTGGGAAACAGTGATGAATATAACCCAGAATTTCTGCCTTCTCATCCGTCATGTTCTCCCCAAGAAACCTCTCGTCTCAGATCACACACATATTCATTGCTATGCATCAGAATAAATTTTTAATGCAGCTTCCTCTGCTGAGGGTTAACAAAATCCCATAAGCTCAAGTTTAATAACTTGGGGGAACTTCCATTTAACTTTTCAAAAAAAAAAAAAAAAAAAAAAAAAAAAAGAGGTTATCACTGGTGTCAGAGGCATGAACAATCAATAATTTCTAGAACCATACAGCATTATTAATGCAGTTGAAGGATGGCTGTTGGGTATATGATCCTTCTTTAGATTGGAGGTAGAAAAAAACAATGTGAAGACAAAAAATGATAATAAATGTTTCTAAGAAGGATACAAGCAGTAGATGTTCACTGATGTAATATATTGTATTTACTCCTAGGGACATTAAGCATCAATGCATTCTAGTTAGCTTTAACTATCAACTTGACACAGCCTGAAGTCACCTGAGAAAGAGATATCAGGTAAGGTAGTGCCCAGATCAGATTGGCCTGTGGGTATGCCTGCAGGTAGTTATCGTCATAGATAATTGATAGAGGAGTGCTCAGTCTACTGTGGGCAGCACCATTCCCTTGGAAGGTAGCCCTAGCTGAGTATGAAAGCTAGCTAAAGAAAAGCCTATGAGGGAGCCAGTCATTAGCATTCTTCCATGATTTCTTCTTCAAGTTCTTGCTTTAATTCTTGCCCTGACTTCTTATACTGTTGGGTTATGACCTGAAAGTGAAAGCATTAGTTTCCCCCTTAAGTTGGTCAGAGTGTTTCATCCCAGCAAAAGAAATCAAATCAGAACACAATGCAATTAAATAAACAGTGACATTCATTCCCTTGTTTCTGTTTCTTACCTGTGCTTTTAGTTAATGTCATAAAACACCAACAAATAATAAGACTAATTGCTGCATTATTGTTTCATCCAAGGATCATAGGACAAAACTGACCATAGTTTATATTCCTATAGGTTAAGGCTGTGACAGAGAGAAACCAAAAGTGGACAGGGAGACAGTAGGCACGAGTATTGAAAAATCTGCAATTCTATTGTCAAGACTTGACATGAAATTTAGCTACCTGAAAAGTACCTTCATCAAGGCAAGTCTATAGTAAGATAGTATGGTTAATAAAATTAATGAAAATGGAATCTTCTTCAAACTGATTATTTGCCCTTAAGAAAGTAAGACATGACTCACAGTTTACACCTGGCAAATTTACACAGATCCCTATAAAAAGACAATGTGACTCTCTTAATGCAGAACATTTTAAAATATCTATAAAAACGTCCCCCAAGTTATACATATGTAAAAACTATAGCTAACATCTTAGTGCTCTTTAAATTGCTATAATGAAATATATGAGGCAAGCACACTTTATAAAGAAAGGAGGTTTGTACTAGTTACTTTTTGTTACTGTGATAAAATACCACAGCCAAAAGCAACTTAGGCAAAAGAAAAGTTTACCTTGGTTTCTGGTTCCAAAGGAGGAGTCCATAATGGTAGGAAACCATGGCAGCAGTTGGCTGGAGCAGAAAACTGAAGAGATCAAATCGTCAACTGCAACAGTGGAAATGAGGGAAGTCGATAAACTGCTCCCCAAGGCCAGCCCCAGTGATGTACTTCCACCAGCAAGGCACTGAATCCTAACCGCCCCCAACCCCATCATGGCCACCAGCAGAGGGTTAAATGTTCAAGTACATGACCCTATAGGGACATTTCTCATTCAAACCACAAGTTTATTCAACTCACAATTTTACAGAGTGAATGCCCAAAGTCATAGTTCTGATTCTAGTAGTTCAATTTTTTGCATGACAGATGCTCAAAACATTTATAGGAATACGGATCTCATCTCAAAAATAGGAAGCTAGAAGCCTACACTCCTGTAATCCCTTCACAGACCACACTTCCACCCCAGTAAACAGACTTCTGACGAATGAATTCCTGTTGAATCCCTAAGCCATATCCATTGCTCATCAAGAAAAGTCTTCAAATAAAATCTTCATTTTAACTATTGTTTTCTATGGGTGTACAGAACACATAGATGCAAAATAACAGTAGCTACCAGTTCACAATACTCACAGTATGGTGGGCATGGGGTTTTGCATGCATGTACTTATTGTCCACTGGGAAGTAGGGCTTGTTGTCTCCCTCATTTTATAGGCAAAGAAACAAAGGACTACAAAGAATTACGTGTTCCATCAATGTTGGGTTACTAAGATCAACAATATCTATTACCAGCCTACACCCTTCCACTGTGTTACCTTCTGCCAATCTCTGGGAGGCTCACCAAATTCTTATGAAAATTGTTTTCATATAATGTCTGTATGTATTGTGTGAGTGATACACCTAAATAGCGTTTGAAGCTTAATACTGCTGCCACCAAAATGAATATTGAGGATGGTCAGGCCTCTTTAGGAAGTGGTACCATCAAGGTTGTACATAGTCAATAGAAATTAACCAGGTCAAAAGGACATTTGGAAAGGAGGACCTACATAGTAAGGGTGGAAAAGCTGGCCATTTGATTGCACTGACCTTCACGGAACTAAGTCATTTCCCCATCCAAAAACAAACAAACAAACAAACAAACAACCCTGTGAAGCCCAGAAAGCAGGTGCTTGCCAGCACTAGACAGCATGAAGCCCGTGCTTTTGAGTTTGCTGAGGCTCGTGCTGTGCCCCGTGGCCTTTCATCTAAAAGCGGGCTCTTCTATCCCATGGAAAACGATAGGATAGCCAAGGCGGCAGGACTGTTGCCGACTTCTGCCCTCTTCTTTTTACTTTCAGTAATGAAGTGTTTGAGCACAGAGAATGGTACAGTGAGTTAAATTAGCATACTGGTACCATAGAGCCATCAATCGATCACGTGAGTGTGCTCGCCTTGGAGATGTTAGCCATTTTGTTTAGAAATGAGAAGTGTGCAGAGAAAATTTAATCTTCATTTTCTACCACTAACCCTACCCCATCTCTTTTCCCTCCATGTCTCTTTCTAAAAGTGGTGTGGGTTCTTCATAGCAATGGGTGCACAGTTTCTACAGTGCTTATATTGCTGTCCATTGGTGCATATTCACAAAATGTATATGAGTCATATGTAGTGTGTCCTTTTGAAGCTTGGCTCAGTTTTCTTTTTACAGCATTCATATTTACCAAGTTCCTTAGGCTTCATACTATGTGTTTTGATTGTATTCAAGTCTGCCCTATTTGTCCTCCCAAGTTTTCTCAGATCCACCCTTTTTGTCTTCTCATTGGTTTGCTTTTGTTTGTTTATTCAGCTCAGGTTGGCAGGGAACTTGCCAGGTAGAGCAATCTGGCCTCAAATACACAAAGACTTGCCTGCCTTCGTCACTGGAGAGCTGCAAGTAAAGGGGTGTGTGCCCCTTCTCCTGGCTTTCACTATTAAATAAAATATACACAAAACATAGAATTTTCCAGTCTAACTCCCTTGAAGTACACAGTTCACACCCCGGCTTCTATTCAGAGGGTACAAATCTTTTGCTTGTCTAAGTCATAGCTCAGTCATACTAAGTACACTCTACTTACTATACAACCATCATCATGGGGTGGCCCCGGCACACCTCCACTTTTCTAGGAGGTACTCATTTCCCATTAGCCCTTTGTACTGTCCATCTCAGGGAACTGAGTCAGGCAGCACTTGTCCTTCCATGACTGGCTGGTTTTCCTGGACATGTCTTCAAGTTAAGTTCTCCTTTCTTTAGAGACAAGTTCTTAACCAGGTAGCCCAGGTTGACTTATACTTTTCCTTACAGCTGAGCATCCTGTTAACTCAGCCCTCTAAGTACTAGAATTCCCTGTGTGCATCATTGTTCTTGATTTTTCTTCCTTCGTAAGGGCAAAAAATATTCCTCTGCATATCATTTTTTATGTCCTTGTCCATGCCTCTGTCCTCTGACACTTGCATAATGCTCATCCTCCCCAGCTGTGCCCAGTGTAGTCATGGAGGTGGCTATGTGAACATCTGTTTACTGTCCAGCTTTCAGGTATTTGGAGTACATTGGTATAGTATGGTAAGTCTATATTTGACTTTTGGGGGACCTGACGTACTGTTTTCCAGATTCCTACCATTTTTCACATCACTACCTACCTTTTAGGATTTATTTTTGAGATTTATGTATGTTGAAACAAGATACATCTAATTCCTTCATTTTACCTCCTATAGGATACTTATTTTAATGAATAAATTCTAATGTAAATCCTAATTATTCATCCTGGTAAAGTAGCATTTATGGAGACAGAGATGGTGGCCCAAGCCAGCAACTGAGAGAGGTAAGAGAACCAGCACAAAATCATCCTCACATACACTGTGAGAGGCTAGAAATCCTCCCCTCCGCCATAAACACACACAAAATCTGTTCTTCATGTCTTGATTCTTTGACAGCCCTCACCACAGTAAACATTTCCACAGAGCTCCCTGTTCACAGATCAGAGAGTTTCCCTGGGATATGTTCAAAGAGGTGGGGTGTCTGAGTTTCGAATTTTGTGGCTGTCATACTTTACTCTCCAGTGTCACGTTTGTCTTCAAAGGGATGTTCTCCAAATTATACTCCCACGAGCAAAAGTGCAAGAGGGAGTTCCTGCTTCTCCGTACCCCTGGCAAACTGCTAATGTTACAATTTTCACAGCAGTTTTCCTTCTGTCACCTATTAGGAAAGGAAGGGATTCTGCTTCTGCCCAACACACAAGCCAGTGGGGCCTCTTCTCTGCTGGAGACTTCTGCTGCCATTGTATTTCTTCTCCTGGCCCACCTGCAGCACATTGCTGGGGATTCCACGCTCTCCGTGTGGAGGGTTCCCTTTGGACTTTCACTCTTCAGCTTGCAAGAGTGTGCTAAGCAACCAGCCATGTGCTTCCTTGGTAAGCATAACAATGCTGGTCTGCTGTTAAACTGTGGGGTCAAGTCTGGAGGAGTGACCTCTGAGCTGCAGAAAGGGAGTACCCCAACCCTCATCTTGTATTCAGGCAGAGGTTAGGACAAGGGTGAAGCAGGAAAAACAAGCCCCAATCTAAAGAAAACCCAAAGACTGAGTAATCAAGAAAAGATAATATCTCAATGAAATATGTATTTCAAAAGTCAAAATGTATAGCAAAAGTTATAAAAGACAAAAGCCCAAATCTCTACGTAAAACATAAAATCATTTCTGCTATCAAACCACTTTGATTATAGCCTCTTCAGTTTTCTTTACATAAGCAATTTGGCTTTATAGATAATTTAAAGTGTGTGTGAGTGTGTGTGTGTGTGTGTGTGTGTGTGAGAGAGAGAGAGAGAGAGAGAGAGAGAGAGAGAGAGAGAGAGAGAGAGAGGGAGAGAGAGATCCTTAGGGGCCAGAAGAGGGCATCAGATCTCTGGAGTTGCAGTTACCTGCAGTTGTGAAGCTCTCCCCACATCAGTGCTGAGAACTGAACTTGGGTCCTCTGCTAGAGCAACTCTCTTTTGAGCAGTCTCTCAATTAAGACGCTGTAAAGATTTCCTCCTAACACTGCAAGATGAAAGTGGGTTATGAATTCCTTTGAATGTAAAAGAAACCTAAGAAGGAAAAGAAAACCCATTTTTAGGCAGTGAAAAAAAACGGATACATTTGGCGACTGCCAACCAAAAATGAGCCTCTTATCTTTCGTGTTGAGATTAAAAGTGACAGCCATTTCTTTATCGGTGAACCCTACTCACTATTCAGGTTGTGACTGGAAAAAAAGGATTTTCTAGAGGGAAAGAAAAAAAAAAAAAGCACATATCGTTGAAGATGTAGCACACTGCACGTTCTAATTACTATCTCAACGTCCTGCAATCTAGAAACCTAAGGTCAAAATGTCGGAAGGATTGATTTTGATGCAGGGGAAACTGGAGTTCCCTCTCAGGGTTCTTAGACTCGTTAATAAAGAATTTTGAAATGACTCAAATGGAAGCTCAAGGACAATTTCTAGAGTTAAAAAGAGAAAAACTAGGCTGGCAATCTGCAAACACCAGGCACTGCCTGTAGAAAGTGGATGAAGAAGAGGAAGAAGAGAGAAGGACAAAGGGCCTGTCCTGAAGCAATGTGGCCACTAAGCAGCCACAAGGCAATGAGGGAGGCTTTACTCAAAGAGTAAGGAAGCTTGAAATGTTGGGGAAGCCTGAAACATGGGGGGAAACATGCTAAAAAGAGACCGAAGAACAGGTAGGAAAACTCAAACATTTCTGAATAATTCAGAAAGGTGGGCAGGCTTACAACCCTTACTTGCCTGTGTCTAGTAAGCTTCTGCATTATGGGTAGGGATTCTGGGAAGGAAAAATACAGCATCTCATGAAAGGACTAATTACTCCGCACATCTCTTCATCGCCATTTAAGGTGAGCCTACCATCCTGGCCTTGTTCCCTTGGCCAAATGTCTTAGGGTTTTACTGCTGTGAACAGACACCATGACCAAGCCAACTTTTTTTTTTTTTTTTTTTTTTTTTGGTTCTTTTTTCGAGCTGGGGACCGAACCCAGGGCCTTATGCCCCTAGGTAAGCGCCACCGCTGAGCTAAATCCCCAGCCCCAAGCCAACTCTTATAAGGACAATATTTAATTGGGACTGGCTTACAGGTTCAGAGGTTCAGTCCATTATCATCAAGGTGGGAGCATGGCAGTGTCTAGGTAGGCATGGTGCAAGAGGAGCTAAGAGTTCTACATCTTCATCTGAAGGGAAATACTTCCAGGCAGCTAGGATGAGGGGCTTAAAGCCCACACCCACAGTGACACACCTACTCCAACAGGGCCACACCTTCTAATAGTGCCACTTTCTGGGCGGAGCATGTACAAACCATAACACCAAGTGACTGATGGGCCCCAACCGGAATGTCAGGTTTCTAACATTTTCTACTCTAACGCCTTCCACTCTAGGGGGTTAACTCTAAAACCATTTGGGAAGCAGCTAAGAGATCAGATGAGGCAGCAGGAGGAGCTCCTCCCACAAAGGATGTCACAGGAAGACTTTGAACGCCTCATCTAAAAGTGTTATTAAATAGTATGATAAACCAAGAGCAATATTTGAATAGCTTCTCCAGTCCTCATAGAACATTCTCATTCTTCGGCTTTGCCTGGAGGTAATGGGGGGTGGGTAGGATCCAGGAAGCCTTTATGTTCTTGGATGAGCACACTTGGGAAATGAGCTTCTCAGCATTAGAGGCAGTGGTGAAATGTGTTGGGGGGCGGGGCTGTGCATTTATAAACTTTCTGGGTGACTCCTAAGAAGAAGGTTCTGCCAATCTCCAATAACGGCCAGGGTGAGTGCTTTCTTATAACTATGCCTCAGAAACCCAATTGTGGCAAACCCGGGTGTCCCTCTGTTTACACCCATAAAGGTCTCAGAAGCCAAGTTTATGGGGTTTGAAGTTAGCTTTTTGGGTAGGGGCAGGGCTGACTGGTTGTTGTTTCTAAATACTGCCATTTCTGCTGCAGTCAGTGTCTGGCATCTTAACAAGTGTGAATATGCAGGCTTCACTTCCCTCCTAATGTCAGCAGTTGGGAGATCTGGGTTCTTAAAAAAAAAAAAAAACCCTATTTTCTTATTGCTCTTATTGCTTAAAAAAAAAAGGAAAAAAGAAAACTGGAGTACTGTTCCCAACTCGTCTCACCTGCTTATTACTCTGGAATTGGTTAAAGGAAGCATATTGTGGAAAGCATTGTAATTGGTAAATAGATGTTAAAAAGAAAAAAGAACTGGGGTGGGGGTAGGGGAGGCATGACATTAAACAGGCTTTTGCTTCAGCAAACCTCGAGGCAATGTCTTTTCAATGTCTTTCTTTAGAAAAACATCTTACACACCATGTGTGTCTTTTTAGAGGAGGTTGGGGGGGTAGAAAATGAGCTTTTATTTTTAAAAGCAAACAGTGTTGGGACGAATGTTTGCCATGAATATTAACTAGCAGATCCTTGCCGTTCTCCGCCTGCCTGAGGACAGAGCACCCGGGAGCCTCACGTGAAGCGCGGAGACACAAAAGTAGATGGCGGAAGAAAGCTCGCGAGGGCTGCACTGCAGGTGTGGAAGACTCGCTTTTCTGCTTCCAACATCTTTGCTCTCAGGTGGGACACCTCTTTGCTGCGTGAAGTGACCAGTGTTTCAAGACTTCTAGATAGGTGTTTCATTTTGTGGACAGATATCCAAAATTGTCCAACGTTTTCTCTATTTAAAAAAAAATCTCATAGCTGGACAGGGCAGCCCATGCTTTTAATCCCAGCACACTGGTGGCAGAGGCAGGGGGATCTCTAAATTTGAGGACAGTCTGATCTTCAGGGTGAGTTCTAGGACAGCCAGGGTTACACAGAGAAACCCTGTTTTAATAAGTAAATAGATTGATAGGTAGATAGGTAGGTAGATAGATATATGGATAGGTAGATAGATAGGAGATAGATAGATAGATAGATAGATAGATAGATAGATAGATAGATAGATAGATAGGGTTAGCATTATTTCTAAGCTCTGCCCCACAGTTACCTGGCAATAGCCAGACCCACTATGAAAGGGGCTGCTTGCCCCCTTCTCACTCTCTTACTTTCTTACCCTTTCTATTCCTTCTCTCTCCATTCCCTCCCTCCTCTCTCTCCACCTCTCTCTCTCTCTCTCTCTCTCTCTCTCTCTCTCTCTCTCTCCTCCCTCCCTCCCTGTTCCTGCCTTTCTCAATCTGTATTCCATTCTAAACTCCCCTCCACATTCCCTAAATAAACTCTAGTCTATACTATATCTGTCATGTGGCTAGTACCTCAGGGAAAGGGATTCCTCAGCATGGGCCTGTAGAGACACCCCCTTCCCCCACACCATACTGCATACTGCACTCTACCAACTACATCCTGGCTCTTTCTTTCTTTTTTATAAAATACAACAGATACATAGATAGATAGGTAGATAGATACATAGATAGATAGATACATACATACATAGATACATAGATACTTAGATATATAGATAGATAATAGGTAGATACATACATAGATAGATGATAGATAGATACATAGATAGATACATAGATACATAGATATACATAGATACATAGATACATAGACGGACCTTAGAATTAATGTCTTAGCTGTTTAAACTATGGAAAATAATACTGGAAAACATTTCAAGTGGAAGGGAGAGTATAAGACCGCCAACAGCCAATAGAATTCACCCCATTGGGGGCAGGAGGGGTGGGAAAAAAAAAGGATTCACCCCATGATGGTGGCACTGAACCCCACCATAGTCACTGCTCTATCCACCTCTGTTCGAATTTTAACACAAGCATGCATGGCATGAAAACAACCAAGGAGCATGTTGGAAACCTGTGTTCTGGCCTCCTTATTTGGGGAAGGAACTTAGTGGTCTAAAGCAAATCTCAAAGGAACAGAGGCAAGAGAGTAATTTTCTGATAACTTTGTATAACTTTGTGATTTCCTGAAAGGGAAATTTCAATCGCAATATTACACACACTTGCACGCGCGCGCGTGCACACATACACACACACACACACACACACACACACACACACACACACACGGGGGAGGGGAGGAGAAAGAGAGAGAACAGTCCTGAAAATAATCATGCTTCTACCTGTAATTACAAAGCATTAGCAACACTCCTGTCAGGAAGTCTTGAAATGCAAGTTAAACACTGTACGGGAGTTAGAATATTACATTATTCCATCTGCGTGCATATCTCTGTGGAGATAGTAGCTCATTTTTCCCCATCCCCAGGTTTGTTGAGCATGCTGACACAGCTAGGTAAGGCAATTTAAAACTGTTCCAGGATTTGATCTTTCAGTGCGTGTAGCCCACAGCTGTATTCCGTAGTGTGCCTCACTGATACGACACCTTTTCCACAAGGTCTTGGGTAGAATACATCTGCTGAACAGCACAGAAACAAAATGTGTGCCTTGACTCAAACTCGCGGCGGAGAGCTATCAAAGTGGAAGGCTGCTTAAATCCATTTGCATAATATGCAGATGAAAATCTAATGAGAAAGGTATATTGACAGACGCTGCCTTGTTATCTGGCAATGCTGTGCATAACAGCGTGTGGTACCTAGACATGATCTCCTGTAATGTTATTTTGCAATTTAAATGTTTTTTTCCCTTTCTCCTAAAGAAGACACACGTCAATAAGTGCCAGGCATCAATAACTGACATTTGAGATAAGATACAGCACAGAAGCTCCTGCAATCTGAGTCAGGAGTTGATTTGGGTGCACGGGGCTGCAGGCTGCTAGGCTGGTTGAGGAGGGAAGCAGGCAGCCCCAGTAACTCCCCAGTCCTCTGCTCTGCTAGCCCTTCTTTCCGCTCCTTAAGCTGCAGTGCCAGTTCTGAGTAAATTTCAAGGAACATTACTGAGAACAAAATCGAAGGCCATCAATATTAATGATCTGAACCAGGAAGATAGCTTTTAGTGTGCAAATTAATTACCCTAATCACAGGGTTTTTTGTATCCATTTTAATGAAATAACTATTTATTTCATTGAGTCCCATGCTTTTCTTTTGCAAATAAGGCGCATTTACATGATAAATACATGAAATTTAAAAGGATGACTAAATTAAATTGAGGAAAAAAGAGACCTTTTTAAATACAATTTTCTTAGGAAAAACAGCTAGATTAATGGGTTGGTTAGCTGACTGGCATCTGTGATTAAATCTTTTTTAATGTACGTCAAATAGAATTTAATGGAGCTTGAGAGATGTCTACACAGTGAGTAACACTCAGGGGTTGGGGAAGATTCCAATTGTCTCTCATGGTTTATTGGTGAGCTCCTGAGTCTTGGGTGTGGGACTCTGCTTTGCCACACAGGTTTCTCATCTCTTTTTGGCTGGATGTTCTCTTTACCTTGCCCTTGACCCGGTTGTCCCCTCGAACAACGTGATCGGGACAATAACTATTCGGAAGCATGAGCCAAGGCCAAAGCTACCTACACCACCAGTGGAAATTATCCAGACTTTATACCTCACAGCTAATCATTTAACTCCCACTTGGTTCAAACCCTCTTGGCCTAGATAGGAGGGGTAGTACAAGCTTAATTCAGAAAATTTGTCAATGAATCTTTTACATCTATGGGTTCAGGAAACTTTATATATTGTGGGTAAGCTTTGATGAGTTTCATATTCTACAGAAGATAGATTGGAAACCCATTTGAGCTCCCTCCCCCTCCCTCCCTTTCTTTTTCCCTTCTTCCCTTCTTTCTTCCCCCTTCCCTTCTTCTCTTCCTTCTTTTCTCCCCCCTTCCTCTCCTTTCTCCTTCTCTCTCTCTCCCTCCCTGCTCCCCTCTCCTCTCTGTGTCTATCTCTCTGTGTTTCTCTGTTTCTTCTCTGTGTTCTGTGTCTCTGTCTCTCTCTCTCTCTCTCTCTCTCTCTCTCTCTCTCTTACTCAGTAACACACTCAAAGACTCTGTTCACTTCCCCCTACGCCCCCCACCCCCACCCCTCACCCCCCATCCTCACCCCGTTGCACCTCTGGAGAGACCTGGCTTTGGTTTGGATAATCAGTTGAAGCTGTGATGGCCCAGGCACCAAGAACAGGAGCCCTTGCCTGTCTGTAAAATATTTACATTTCAATGGCTGCCACCATTTTATAAAGATAATTATAACCTTTGGGGATTAATAATTTTCTGTGGCTTCTCTAATATTTGAACAACATAAATATTAATTCTGCTGGTGTAAAGAAAACATCTCCCATCCCCAAACCCCAACTCTAGGTCTAAGAGCACACATAACAAAGACTCCTTGGGTACAGACTAAAGCAGGATGTCTAAGAGATGCACACATCCTGGTCCCAACTTGGCACTCAACACCTATTTTTAATCAAATTGTGGCAGGCTGGACACAGTGGTCAGGGGTAAACGACACAGGAGCCATTTTCTAGGCTGACAATTTTTGAGAGCCAGAACTTTTGAGAGAGTGAATTGTCTTTAGTTTTTTCTGACTCTGAAATCAACCTTTTAGAGCTGGCAGACAGGGTGCACGCTTCTTGGATCGGATCGTATTCTCAGAGTGGTGGGAGATCTCAAAAAAGATGAAGCTGTCTTGACGAACTCAATAGTCTTGAAAGGAGAAAAAGGGAAATTGCCCGCAAAATCTATTGAGACTATAAAGAGGCTTATATTTCACTGTTACTGCAAACTTCCTCTCTTCTTATTATCATTCCAACACTTTATTTCCCACCAGCTGAGGCAGCTGGGAAAGACAGCACTTCATACAAACAGATGTCGACTCACTTAAATTGCCTGACCACGCTCCCGTGGACCATGAGCTATTTTTTTCAGCCCCACAAGTATTGAACATGTTGTAGGCATAGGAATGCAAGTCCCTCCCCCGCTTCTTTTGACATTCATTAGGTTGTTACAAGTACTCTCTTCAGGGCCTCACGCCTTCTACTGTTTGGCATAGAATTTCCATTTGGCAAATACAATCGGTGGGCCTTGTTTCTCGTAATACATATATGAAAGGGGGCATCGCTATAGCGCTGGACAGATGCTACAAGCGGGTCGTTCCTTGGCTCTCCTTGATAAAGTGCAGAGTGACGATAACTGCCCCAAGATCTCTTCACAGACAAGACCTTTATTTTCTAGGCACCAGAGCCATGGGATTGAGGATTGCTTGAAAGGGAATGAAACTGCTCATGAAATATGCATGCCGGGCACATGGGCTGCCAGGGGAACCCAGTGTATTATGTATGACCCTTCTGTAATTGTAAGGAAATGATATTCATTTAAGTGAGTGTTTATCACAGTTAAAGGTGTGCCTAATGAAACAAAGGTCACCAGCCTGAAAACAGAAGGTCGTAGCCCATTTACTGTATCATTTCTCTCTGTTTGAAAAGACCTGGCCTTTATTTGCAGCCACTTTTTTCCCCTTAACACCTGTGTGCTATGTTTACGTAGCCTTACCGAGTTCCTGTCACTTATATTTCGATGCCTAGAGGACTGTTGCTTTAAATAGTCTTCCGACATTCTCCCACTCATCTGGGAAGCATCACACGGCCTGCTGCAATACAGTCTGGGGCTGGAGTGTTCAGCTGTTGACACTGGGTTAGTAGAAGAGCGAATGCAGTCTCATTTCTGTCTGGGGGAAATGGCACTTTTGTAATCAAAAAGGAATTGTGCTTCTATTCTGAAATCAGCAGTGGTGTGATCTGTCTGGGTTAGACCAATTCCTGAGGGCAAGCACCAGGGCAACTGAGGTCAGCCCTGTAGCTACATCCTAGGACTCAGGAGTCAGAGGCCCCAGATTGGAACCTCAGACCTGATCCTCACTGACTTTGTGACCCTGGGCCACTGACTACACACCCAGCTTGTGCATCTGAGCAGATTCCAGCTATTAAATGGGGTCCAAAAGTAGTTGTGATCTCAGGGGTTGTTATGAGGATAAATGAGTTAATATCTGAAAAAAAAAGATTAGACTAGATCCTGGCCCACTGTAAGCCCTACGTGTTTGCTAAATCAAATGCAGTTTCCATGGTTGACTTGTTCTGCCATCTCCTCCCTTCAAATTGTCAGTGCATTTTGCACCCAATTAACTTCCTCTCAAGCCCATGTTCATCTGTCTTAGTCCATTCAAACTGTTAGAAGAAAGGAACTACAGACCTGGAGGCTTAGAGGCAGAAGTCTGTTGCTCATGGTCCGGGAGGCAGATGTCTGAGGGAGCTGCAGCTCAGCCGGGTTGGGAGGGACTCTTTCCTGGTTGCATAACTGATTTTGTATTGTGTCCCCACAGAGTAAAATGGGGAAGGACACTTTCCCTGGTTTGTTAGAAGACCCGAATCCTATAGGTAAGAGTACAGACTCCTTGGGATTTCAAAGAGCATCTCATAATAGTATCCCTTGAGGAGTTAGGGTCTCAACAATGTGAGTTCAGGGGACAGGAACTTTCAGATCACAACAGGATGGCTATGTCACATATGAACGTCTCCCAACCAAGGTTAGCCGTGGACTCCCAACCTCAAAGCACCCTGGAACTTTGCCAGGCTAGCTGACAATTTACTGAGGGACTTCGTAAAGGCCTAGGAAGCATGGTCGGAGGTGTTTACTTATAAAATATCGTTGGAGAAATCTCCAGGAGTCTTCATGGGCAGAATCCAAATTAATAGTGACTCTCTAAATTGCTTGAATGTCATTTTGTTTTGCTCCAGGTTGTGAGGCAGAAAATAGCACATAAAACAGAGAAAGCACCTTATGTGCAGAGCTTGTATTAACTCTTGATTGTCTTAGAGATTTCAAATCACACTCAGTATTTCCCCTTGTTCTCAAAACTAGTGTGTGTGTGGGGTGGGGCAGGAAATCTTCACCCTTGCCCCCCAGAAAGACTCAGTGACTCACAGTGCCTGACTTGTCCATTCTGAAATGTAAAAAATCTTCGCATGCTGGGTAGTTTTTTTCAACTTGACACAAACTAGAGTAAGGAGGGATGCAGAGCTCCAGTTGGAGAAGTGCCTTAACCACTCACTGCCTTGTGGTCTTCTCCGGGGGCGTTTTCTTGATTAATGATTGATGTGGGAGGGCCTAACACACTGCATGGTGGTTCCTGAGTAGGTGGTTCTGAGTTCTACAAGAAAGCAGGCTCAGTAAACTGTGGGAAGCAGGCCAGTAAGCAGCATGGCTTCCCTGGCTTCTGCTTCCAGGCCTCTGCCTTGAGTCCCTGCATTGACTTTCCTCACTGATGGACTGTGAACTGTCAGCCAAACCAACCCTCTTTCATCAGCATTTTTATCATAGCAACAGAAACCAAGACAGGATGCTTGGCATGACCTGAATTGTCTAAAGGAAGGTAAAATAAAAGCTGGGAACTCAGAGAGAAATAGTTGAATTTTATAAATAGTCTGAGGCTGGTTATGAAATAAAACAGTAAATCAAATCAATACTTTTAAAAACAAACTTGTTAGGGTTGGGGATTTAGCTCAGCGGTAGAGCGCTTGCCTAGCAAGCGCAAGGCCCTGGGTTCAGTCCTCAGCTCCGGAAAAAAAAAAAAACTTGTTTTCTCTTTTCTTATTAGTTATTTTTTTCTTTAATCAAGAAACAGTATAACATGGCCATGTATAGCAAATGGGTGGCATGTTAAAAATGTCTCAGATCCTGTCTCTAGCCCTTACCTGACTCTCTGGGCCTTCAGTTTCTCCTGCTCTACAGAGTTGATCATAATACCGGGCCATAATCCATGGAGCCAGAGGATCCATGTGAATTCCGAACATTGTCTGGATGAAAAGTCCTCCATTCCTACAGTCCACTCTACTGTTAAGGGTTTTAGAATGAAAACCAGCATTACAGAATTTCTGGGGCATTGGTGTAACTCCCAACCATCTTTCTTGCTCCTAGAACTTTTCTATCATATTCCTGGTAGTTTTAACTTTCACAGAGACTCTGTCTTTTAAAACATAGGACTCAGGTCTCACCTTAAATGTGGACTGTGCTTCATGGCTTAGTTCTGAAGATTAGGATGCAGTGGTAGTTATGTCCAGCTGTGAATCCAAGGCTAGACCCTAACCTAATAGACATCTTCAGTCCTGCGATAGCCTCTTGGGACCAGTAGCTCTGGAGAAAATCAACTGCCTCTTTCTGGGAACACTCAAGCAGCCTTGGAGAGGCCCCATGGCTGAGTTACCCCTGAGGAACACACTTCAAGAACTTAGCCAGTTTGCAGACCATTTAGTCTCAAGATTTTGAACCTCTTGAGTAAGTCCAGTGATACATGGAACAAGTCACAGCCGTGTTTACTGTGTCCTATTAAGATTTCAAACTCAGACAGTCATAAAATAACGCATTGTTGTTAGAAGGCCCCAAGTTCTGGAGTCAGTGGCATGCAGGAGTAGATACCAACGTGGTCCTCTTCAACCCAGACGTGGAGGTTCTGAGTGTCAAACAGGGATTTGTATGCACAGGGGCAAGAGGGACATGGTTTTAAGGATGTGTAAGTTAACCTGGGATGGGGTGTGAATTCACAAAACTCTGGTGCACACTCAATTATATTCACATGCAGGTCTTTTCTTTCATAGCTTAGTGCAAAAAAAAAAAAAATTCCATTTCATATGTGTACTCTTACTTCCGAGATGCATCCCTATCATCATGAAGTTATTCTTACTTTAAACAATGAAATTCTCTCTTTTCCTAGAAAAATTGCAAGTCAAAGGCCAGACAAACAGTGGCTTTCCTATTTCCATCTCGGCTCAGATGGCGGTTCATAACACAGCTTGTACTAGAGTCTAGGCAAAGAAAGGAATCTCCCGATGGAGGTTCTCATGTGCACATGAGTTTGGGGAGGAAAGCAGAGGCGTTGTCACTACTCCCCACCTCAGCACATATCTACAAGCACCCCTAGACTTTACCCATCAATGGGGGCGCATTCATGTGGTAGAGGGGAAGCAAATGAACACTCAGGCTGAGCTCCACTTTTAAAGTTCTGTGAGATGTTGGGGGTGCATGGTGGACAGTGGTGATGGTTCTCAGTATAGCACAAAGCAAGAGAGCATCTAAAGGGATGATAGATGGATGGATGGATGGATGGATGGATGGATGGATGAATACCCTCCTACCTGAGTGTGGAAGGCCAATGCTCAGAATTAACTCTCATCTCTTCTTCAGCTACTGTATGTTATAGCTTGTAAGTTTGTAAATTGTATATTTTGTTTGGTTGGTGAAAAGGATTTAGTTTCCAGGAAAAGGAATGCATCTATTTCTTAAAGTAGAAAAAGACTCAAGAATTTACCTGACATCCACTCCATGTTTTTAGTGCCTCCTTAACAACCAAATAACACATAACATGTGTATTTCTTCTGTAACTCCCGTGCAAGCCAGAGAAAACCAGACAGAGTTATGCATTGTTTGAGTTATTTGGTACAGGGATTATGTCACACCAGGATGAACGAATTTCAACTGCTTAACTTCATGGTGTGAAAATGGTGTTATTTTCACTTTAAAAAAAAGCATTCAAATGGAAATGTACCTAGGTTATGAACAAAGGAGTTTACAAAGAAATGGAGAGTGTTAACAAAGGAAATGCTGGCTGATGCAAGGGAGCGCTGGTTACATACAAATGTCCCATGTGTGAATTATGAATGGATCTTTT
Organism: Rattus rattus; assembly: GCF_011064425.1. Classification (NCBI taxonomy): domain Eukaryota; kingdom Metazoa; phylum Chordata; class Mammalia; order Rodentia; family Muridae; genus Rattus; species Rattus rattus. Next base: position 77,302,085 of record NC_046168.1, on the reverse strand, counting down.
GTTAGGGCTCTCATCTTCTTCCATGTCAGGAGTTCCTTAAAATTCATAATCATAATCACATGCAACACTTAATTAGCACTTGCTGAGTGCCCAGTGCAGCTGAGGTATAAGTATGCTAACTCCACAGATAAACAAGCCTGTGGAAGCAGATGCTACCAACGTCCGGATCTCTTACAAAGCAATGTCCTGAGCTGTAACTAAGCAAAGGGAAGGCACAGAGGAGCGGGAGGGGTTCCTCAGGATCACTCACAAGTAGGTGGCCATTGCTGTGTTCGCTCTTCACACATGGCCTCATCCTTTGATGAGATTAGTCTCTGATTATTCCAAGTTTTATCAATCGAGTATCTTTCCCTCTCCCTTTCAGAGTAAATTAATGAGCTAAACTTCTGACCTTGAGAACACAGCTCCACAGAAAGATGTGCAGATGAGAGGGTGCTAGCACGTGGCTCTAGACCAAGATGTGAGGGTTATGGGATGCTAGAAATCAAATCTAGACCAAGAGGTTAGAGGATGCTAGCAAATGGGTCTAGATAAAGCTATCTGGGTTAAAGGACAGTAGGAAACGGATCCAATATGTGCAGGTTAGAAGACAGTAAGAAGGTGGTGACAGACAGGAAGAGACAAAACAAAATCTGAGATACTAAAGAAGGTAAGGGGGAAAAGGAAAAGAGGCAAAAAGAATTAAAGAATGACTAGAAGAGGAGTCTGGTGGTTTGAATGTAAAATTTCCATTATAGACACACTGATTTGAACACTTGACCCCTATTCGTCACTGCTTGGGAAGTTATGGAACTTGCAGGATGTAAAGGCTTCGTGGAAGAAGTACATCACTGGAGGTGAACTTTACGTGTTCAAGCCTCACCCATATCCAGTTTACTCTCTCTGCTTCCAGCACATGGTTGAGATGTGACCTCTTGGCCTCCTTCTTCATCCTTGGTTGCTATGCCTCCTCCACCATGGTGGGCTTTCTCTCTAGACTATAAGCCAAAGGAAACTCTTTCTTCTGTAAATTGCTGCTGTAAACTTTCTTCTGTAAACTGTCCAAGGGATTTTGTAACAGTAAAGTACAAATGGAAAGGGACCAACAGATCTAGAATGGGAAGAAATATGAACAAGAACAAGGGCCCAAGCCGGAGTGTTATAATATTTCATGTCTAGCAAATATTCAAATGTTTAAAATAGGATTATAATAGTTAAAGTTCTTTTACTAACAACATTTCTTTATAAAAAGGTACATTAAAAATAAAAGGCCTGCTCATGCCTGTGAGTGTGTGCATGTGGAGAGAGAGAGAGAGAGAGAGAGAGAGAGAGAGAGAGAGAGAGAGAGAGAGAGTATGATGGCATTAGGAGAAAAGATCCCCTATCAAAGATTTTGTTATAGGAAGACCTTTCTTGCTGCAGAAGAAGGCCATGTAAATTAGGAACATTGAGGCAGGAGCCTCTTATCCAGAAAGCAGAAGAGTAAAATCATGTCTCTTCAAAGAATATGCTGATATTTCAGTGGAAAAAGTAGGAATGGAAGCAAGGCCAATGGTTTCCAGTACAGTCTGGTATTTGTTTCAACTATATATCAATATATTGGTTCTATTTATTAGAATTACCCGTGGGAAGCTTTGAACTGCTAATGAGCCCTATTTCCCCAGACTAATTAAAGTCGGCTCCTGAGAAGGAGGCATTAGATGTTTGTAAGATTAAAGTGAATTAGTGTGGACATCCTAGGTTAATGGAAGAGGTAATAGAAATGTTCTCAGCAACTTATTTTGTAGCCATCAACAAATCAGTTCTAAAGTTTATATAAAGAGGCCAATGGTACAAGATGGCCCATATAATCTGACAAGGGGCAAAGTCATAAGACTGACATGATTTGACTTCAAGTTTGACCACAAAGCTACAGTGATCAAGATGGCACTGTCGCCAAAGCAAGGACAGAATAATTACCAGAAAGGAGTTCATTCATCCATACAGTGCAGAGCAACATGAACACGTCATTCAAGTTCATACTTTGGAAATCTAGATTTCCCCAAGCAACAGTGTTGGGAGAAGTGTGCTCTACCCTCAGGGATGAGTCAGGGGCATCACCACAGTGTGGGTTTGTTATCACAGAAGGACTGTAATTATTAAAACACAGTGGGGCCTCTCACGCTCCACCCCACCCCGACCTTTCACCATCTGCCTTGGGCCAGTGCAGTAAAAAGACTTTAGCAATTTGGATATAATGTGTCTCCACCCAAACTGATGCTGAACCTTGTTTTCTGGTCTAGTGACATTGAAAGGGAGTGGGACCATGAACAGGGACACCCATGGATGGGAACAGTGAATGAGTGCTGGACTGTGTGCTGAAGAAGCAGATTGACTCTTATGAAAGAGGAGGCTGGGCCCTTCTTGCTCTTGCCTTTTGTCCTGTCATATGGAATCTCTTTTATGCATAGCTTCCATCTAATGATATTCTACAACATGAGGTAGCCAGGTGTACCCAGAGATTGCTCAGCTGAAAGGAAAATGAGTGAGATTAACTCGTTCATCAAACCAACATGAAATTAACTAAGATGATGAACTTTGCAAGATGTCTGCCCAGCCATCTCCCTGTCCCAGCCTCTAGAACTGTATCCCACCCGAGTTATATATTCCCCCGTCTGTCGTCATTGTCCACAACACAGAGTGGACTTGACAAAAGAGCAAAAGCAGTACAATGGAGCAGAGATCATCTTTCGAACGATTGATGCCTGAAAAAAAAAATGCTACGTACATGTGAACGAGAAAGAAGAAAGAACTTCAGCAAAGACCATTCATTCACCTTCGCAAACGTCAACTCGAGATGAATTATTCACCGGACTGTAGAGGGAAAGTCTATTTTAAACATCCTCTGGTAGGAACATGAATTTTCCCAGATCCCCAATCCAGAAACAAGGTCATTGATAAGATGGAATTTATCAAAATTACAAAGCGATGTGAGAAAGACACTGGGGGAGGGGTAGGAAGGTCGGAGGTGTGCATGGATGAAAGGAGGAGATCTCTGAGAGGTAGCAGATCCCAAGAACGGCGGTCCTGGGAAGTTCCAGAATATTTGGGGTTGAAATTCGGTGTGACTAAAACCATGCCCACATTCTACAGTTACCCAACAATGGGGAGAGAATCGGGCAGAGTGGCCATGCTGTGGTCTGTCCTTTGAAGTCTGCACTGTCTTGATCAGGTGATCACCACTGGCTATTCTTGCTTCCATTCCAGTCACTGAGTTTACAAAGCTTCCTGATTCCTCACATACATCCCACCCAGAAGGTGGGTGTCCGGGGCAAGCAGTCGAACTGCAGCTGCAGCCATAACCATTTCTTTGATTTTTATATTTGCTCGGGTACTTTGGAACTGGCTTCAATTGCTTTCCAGGAAAGCCCATTAGGATCGCTCAAAGAATCTAGTAAATTCTGGACCCTTCGCCCTCCCACAGTAACTCCTGCGGAAGCTTAGCCCCTGTTATTAAAAAGCAAAAACAAAAACAAACCCAGCCCCAGCCACCGTTGTCATTTCCATTTGCCCGCCGCGTTCTGTGTGTGCAGCAGGCATGCTATGCCTCCCCGTGTTTCATCTCATTTGCCTGCTGCCATAGGCTACAACGTGGAACAAAGTTCACTTTCAAATCCAATCTCAAACAAAATGAAAAGGCCAGAAAATCATGAAAGAGAAAGCCGGTTACAGCCATTAATCTGGATCTCCCTGCAGGTTCTTTAACTGTGGCCATCAAATGCGAGCAGGAAGAATCTGCTCCTGCACGCAGCTGCCGGGGCTTTGACCCTGGTCACAAGCTACTGTCAATCAGAGGAACTGCTCCTGACGAGAGCCTGGAGTGACTGCGGGCTGCCGCGGCAGACGTCCCTGCGCACTACTGAACGCAGCCGGGAACGCTGCACCTCTTTCTCTGATAACAGTAGCAATCCCTGGGGCCTTACAGCATAGTGGGAATCGCCCTCCATTTATGTCACATACTATATTTAGGATGGAGGGATCCAGTCGGCAGTGATGGAGTTTCCTGAGGGCCGGTATGCCATTTATTAGAAAACCAGCCAAAGCTTTAAAACCCACAAAGCTTTTACATTTCTGCTTGAAAGGAAGTGACCACGACAGGAATCTTTAAATCCATCCATGGACCCCGATGAAGTTTACATGCAGTTGAGATTAGAGAGAACTGTGTTTTATTTCTGAGTTAATTCTGACTTGATGGGTTATCTTGGAGGAGTGGGCTCAAATGGACCCGGAATCTTGTCAAACAGATATACACAGACACACACCCAGAACACACACCCAGAAACACACACACACACACACACACACACACACACACACACACACACACACACAGACAGTCACACAGATACACAGACACACACAAACACAAGCAAACACAGAGTCATACACACACACAGATACACACACAGAGACACACAGGCACAAACATACACCCACAGAGACACACACACAGAAACACACACACACACACACACACACAGAGAGACACACACACCGACACACAGGCACAGAGACACAGACACAGACAAAACACACAAACCATGACAAGGTTAAAGCTTTGTCACCGAGGAGAAATGCTGGGGACATAGAAACTACCCATGATTTCTCCAGAATGGAACCAGAATAAAGCCGGCCCTGATATGAGGGCTTGTGCCTAGTCTTACTTATTCTTACTTGTCTTCAGTTTAACCCCTGGGAGGCTGGCTCCTTTGTGAAGGGAAATGAAGGAGAAGTGGATCTGGAGGAGAAGGGAGGTAGCAGGAGTAGGGTAGGGGGAACTGGGGTAGTGGAGGTACAGGAATCTGCAGTCGTGATGTACTGTAGGAGAGAAAAATAGAAGTCTGTCAGAGTGTCAGTGGAAGCATCCAGGCATCAGCTCTCAGAAAGCAGGTGGGAGGGATTACACTTTATTAGCTCAAAAGATTCTGCATGTTTTCTACTTCTGTTGTCTAGTTCGGATCAGATCTGGCCTGGTTTTCTGATGCTGGGGGTCAAATCCACAGCCATGTGCACACTAGACTAATGCTTTATAAGTGAGCTACATCCCCAGCCCACCCCTGAGACTGCAAAGCTACGTATCTTGTACATTCAGAAAGCCAGTGTTCCAGCCCTCATCCGGCCTGGCTGTGAACATGAGAGAGGCATCTGATTTTTCCCGGAGCAGAGAAATTGAGGTGGCTGCAGATCAAGCTATGCATTTGCTGGGATGTGCAGTCTGCCAGTGGGCTGCCTCTTTCCCAGAATTATATCTGATTGATCCTCTTTAAATAAATCTGGCTAGCTAACAAATAGCTCTCTTTGCCAGCGTTTTCTCAATATGGTCTCCAGACTCTTTATGGTGTAAAAAAAAAATTACCAAATAAAATTCATAAAAAGGCAACAAGAAACATATCTTACAAAATTTCTGTAAAGAATTCAAACATTGTTCCTATGCCAGGAACACACAGCTGTGGGCCTGCCGTGGCAGAACCATCTGCTAGAAGCCCCACTCGATAGATCCTTAAAGGAGGCTGAGCTGAGTAGGTGCGGTCTTTGTTGAAAACACAAAACCCCACAACTATGGAGCTTTTCTGGGTTGTGTTTTTTTTTTTTCTTACGCTGCCATCTGTCCATTTGGATGGAACTGTCACATGAGTGTATTATAAGCACAAGACAGAGCAGACAATGTGGGCAAAATACAATTGCTTGGAGCAAACGGGTGTTTGCTTCTTCACGCTGGGGCAGGAGACGAGCGCACCTATGGGACAGATGGGAGCCCTCAGAACATGAACGCTACAAGAGCGTTTGTCAAACTGTGGATATTTTCATCATCCCAGCCCAGAGCAAGTATCCTAACATACTTAGGTCTTTTCTAAATATAAATATAAATGCAGTATTTTATACTAACAAAATGATATAGTGTTTTAGGTTTCTAGAGAAATCTTGTCAAATTATTACCGAGCTTACTAGTAAATCTTAGTAAAATGCCCCTTATTTCTTTATTGCTATATGTCATCATGGCTGCCAGAGTTCAGGCCCTAAAGCCTGAGGATTTTTATGCCAGTCACATGGAGAAGAAGCTCATGGCATCTTTAAGACTACCCAGGACAGGGCTGGGATTCTATGACCTCAGAACAAGTGTTTTCTCTGATACTGAGTTTCTCTTTCTGAGCCAGGGGCATTGCTGAAGCTATTAGACCTTTTCTCAGGATCATGTGTTTACACGCATGATCCTGAGAAACTATGGTGGAAATCAATTACATAAAAAATATATTTATCAGAGGGTTCAAAAATACATTTGTGATATTGTAATATGTGTGCATAGATAAAAATATGCTCTGATGGAGTGATCAGGGAATCGAATGCCATAATCATACTAAGTAATGGTAATAAACAAGATTCTGTTTATTACTATTTAGCACAGTAATAAACGATGCATTGATTTTACTAGTCAAAGTTGCATATGCTTCTGACTCTGAGGTGACATTTTAAATATATTCAGAGTCTCAGGCAACACTGAATTACAAGTTAACAAAGTTGTCTCCACCATCCAAATTTGCATGCCTTGGAAGTCTATACATGGACTTTTTGCTATTTCAGGTTGAGACCCCTATTATCTCTGTGGTTATTCCCTTGCTAGATGTGATGAACAAGGCCTCAACAGCCAAGTAGTGACTACACATGTGGAGTGAGTATGGAACGTGATGTGATGCCAGCTTGCTGTACCCCAAACTTTCTCTGTCAATGTGCGCACCTCCACTCAAGCTCCAGGATGGTGGCCTTCCAAAGGCTAGAGTTCTCTCCTACACATCCTGCTTACTCTCCATGTCCTTTCTCCTAACCATGCTAATTGCTAACATGTACCTCTCCTCTGGATGTCTTTCCTGTTCTGTGAGCTCTCCCATCCCTTTCCTTTCTCTCTCCTTTCTTCCTTTCTAATCCCATCAACATTACCCATCAGCCACAGGTGCACTGGTCCCTCCTCGTTCTTCAATAGTTACGTGGTTCTCAATGAAATGAACGACTGGGCTGCTTGTCTCTGCTGCTGCCCACCCTGTCCCTCTGACTCAATACCTGTGGAGATGAAGCGGAGAATGCAGACAAACTGTGTGCTCAACATATCCTCAGAGAGAGTACAAGGCCTGTTCTTTTCTCCTAGGAGTTCTGTCTGGCTGTAAAATTTCAAAAGACAAATGTGCTAAGTCCTTGTTGGATATGAGCTGTGCGCACGAAGGGACTGTTGAATTAAATGACCCTGAGAGTCTGACGTACCTTTGAAATTCCCATGGCAATCGTGTCTGAGCTACTCGAATGTTTTTATGCAAACGTGGTGCTTGTGCGTTGGTCATGACTACGGGAGTCTCTGGATGTAGAATCGAGCAGTAAGTAGAATTTAGAATGGGCGTTGCCCCTTTGTGAGATGTATGAAATTTAATTTCATTGGGCTGTTGGTTTGCTAGATGCTTTGGTCTCATGGAAAAGCAAGGTACATATATTTCATATATTTCATATATTTTCATATATTTCATATGTTTCAATGACTGCCTCATTGTAAGATATGTCTCAGCACACGTTGGCAAATGGCCCCTAATATTGCTGAAGGGGGATTACAGTGCTGCTCAACATAAAACAGAGCACATAGTTTTCTTAAATGAAATGAGCTTTCCTTTGTCCTGCTACCAAGCATAAAGTTTGGTCATGGCGAGAACTATTATATAGAAGTGAGGAAACATGTTAAATCTTATCAAATTCTATGTAGGGGTGGCCACTGTTAATTCATGAACAACGTTCCAGACAACTGTCTGCTCATTGAAATATATGAGGATACAGATACGGGTAATGTTATACAAGAAGATTAATTTTTATATTAACATTATTATGACTATGACATGATTATCTTTCCGAGTCTATAAATACAGTACTCCATCATTCATTCTATTGGGGACTTGGTTGCCCATTAAATGGAGGCATCATAAGCTATTAGTCAACCCATTTGCTATTTGGGGAAATCTACTTTTGGAAGCTGAATGAACCTGGTGATGGAGTACAGGGCTGCCTCAGTGGTGTGTGTATCCTGGCACTCCTCACTTCAGTCAGCGTTATCATTAGCCGAAGAGCCATTCGAGGCAAGAAGCTGGCAGTTCCTTGCTCTGAGACACCAGAGACCACACATTACAGGCCAAATTGAATCAACAGATGGAGCCTACAAGAATTACAAAGGCACTCAGTGCAACTGGGAAAATGTCCCCCTCTTATTCTGTGTAGTGGGAAAAGAACCAAGAAGCCAGCTCATAAAAGAGACGCCCAACTCACTGACGCAAATAAGAGTAACTCATCACCAGGCACAGGTTCTCAGCCCTCCTTAACAAGAGCAGCACATAGGATCGTAAGTTCGAAGATACTGTCTATCCCACTGTGTGTACATTAATTAGACTTCTCTGGAGGAATAGAACTGGTAAGACTGACTTTGTATTAAAAGGGCATTTGCCTGTTTGGTTGGACCGTCCAGCAATGGCTGCCTCACATTAATGAAGCTAAGAACTAGGGTAGCTCAGTCCCTAAGTCTGGACAACTCAGAAAACCCAATCTGCTGTGGAGTCATCCAGCCTGAAGGATTGCTGAAAAGCTATTGGTCTTCAATCCAGAAGAAGGCTGAAGAAGCTGGGTTCCGGTGACAGCAGACCACAGCAGTGAGAGGAGCATCAAGATATGACCGTGGTAGATGAACTCACCAGAAGGACTTTAAAGTAAGCAAGCAAGCAGTCAAACCTTTCCTCTTGAAATTCCTTTCATCCTGGCTGCCCACCAGAAGGTACCTCTTACATTTAAGGTGGGTGCTCCTATCTCAATTAACCCCAGCAAGAAAACCCCTCACAGGCATGCCCAGAGGCAAATGTAATGTAGAGTATCTCTCACAAGTGTGCTCTACATCCTGTCAGGTTGCAATTCGGTATTAACCATCCCATCTAAGCATCTCCCAAATAGGAAGCCGTTGTGCCAGCATCCCCAGGACCCACAGAGCATCCTGCATCTGGTACACAGAGTTAGGCCAGGCTCCTGGTTGGAGGAATTCTCCATCATTAAGTAATCAGTGCCCCACATGTGGAAGAGGAAACCAGAACCAGGCAGGTTCCCTAATTTACAGACGAGCCTGTGATACATGGTTACAGGACTGGATGAGCAAATGTGGATAACATCATACTGGGTTCATATGTGGTCTACACTGAAGAATGAGTAAGAATCGGGAAGTTCACAGTGCTGGTCTGCTCACTTCTAGGAAATCTGGATGGGACACGAAGTTTGTGATCCTCTCGGTAGGAATGCAACATTATTCAAAGCTTCCCTTTGAACTCTCGTTTTACTAGACATCAATTAGTCCTCCGATGTAAAGAAAACCTCCCTTCCTGTCATCTCTTGCAGTGGCCACTGGTCTCACAAGCCTACTGTGATTGTCATTCAAAAAAACTGGAACTCTTAAATAGACATTTAAAATATGTCCCTGTCTGATAAATTCCAAGATGAATGTCTATATTACCTCGGTAAGAATGTAGCTGATACAGTAGCTACCTGCATCCATACAGGTACAAGGTGTTCACATATTTCATGGGAGTTACATAGATTCATGATATTGACATGGTACATACTTAGGTGATTGGGCTGAGGCCTAGGAGAAAGAAAAAAAATACAATGTTCACACACGTGGACTTTAGTTGGAGTTTAGTGGGAGGGAAGAAAGGAGACTGGCAGGGACCACGAAAAGACCAGTACGTAAAGTAACTTGTCTACTGTTGCATTTAGTATGACTTCAAAACCAAACCCAGGAGTCAGAGACTCCACTAGTATGTGCGTCTGAACCCCGAAATGCTCCACATATTCCCTGACCCAGAAGATGCTACTTTAACTGGTCAAGAAGCAGTGGCTCTCAGAGGCCAGAGAAACCACCTTTGACCTCAGTACAGACCCCTCAGGAAGAAAATACTGGTAAGTGGCTAGGAGCGATGACTCCATCCTGTGTGCAGATGGTGCTAGCTTGGATGTTCCTCTAAATATCCTCTTGGAGTTGGGAAGAATCTGTCCATTTGTTTATTCCATTCTGAGCATACCCTGGCATTCCGCTGCCAGAAAAATCTTCTCCTTCCGGTCTTCCCTGCATTGTCTGCAGGTGCCTTCAAGCCACCCAGTGAAGCCCTCCACAGCATGAGCGCAATGGGCTCGGCTGAATGTTTGGCAGTGGGTGCTGCCTGGCCTGTTTTGCACATGCATTTTGGGAGCTTTCCAAACAGATGCATACACATCTTCACTCTCTTGGCAGGAGGCTGAGAATTTAAGGATTCTTGTGGGGAATTTATGCTGTTCTGAAAACTTAACCCATCATGCACACAACATAAAAGAACATCTATTAAAGACACGACCTTTTGCCTCCTTCCCTCTCTGTTGTCTGGCCTCCCGGTGTCTTTGATGCCTTTTATTAAAGCATTAGCCACTTTTCTTTATGGACGGGTGGTTTTCACTGTCCTGAGCTCTCTAGGGTCTATTTTATTTTCAACAATGATTTCCATTTCATCTGAATCTATTGTTGTGGCCAGAGATGTGCTTCTTTATGCAGAAAGTGCTATCAGTAGGAATGGAGGAAAAAACGTGTCTGAAATCCATTTGGGGGCAATTTAGCAAAATGGGGATAGATAAATGAGAGAAACCTATGATTTTATTACCTTGAGCTACATGCTAACAAGGACAAAATAGGAAGTGCCTACGGCAGCCAGAGAGAAGTAAAGTGACCAGCAATCCGGTTGGGAAACTCTAAACAATATCTCTCATTCCTCAGAGTCTCCCAGTCCTCACATGATCAGCGAGAACAAAGAAAGCCTCGCATATAAGGAGGATTTTATAATTTCATATCTGCCTCTATTTGTCTGGGCTAAACACAGCCAAGAGCCTTTTAATATTCTCCCCTAAGGACACTCGGAAAAGTCACCAAATAGGAATTACTCTGTAAAAAAAAAAAGGCAGTGAGACAGTGCTCTGCAAACAGTGTTTCCTTAGGCTGCAAGAACTGCTGATAAAAAAACAAGCACATGAAGAGAAGGAACCGGGTGATGAAGAGTAAGACAGCAGCCCAGCCTCCTGTACGTGACATTGTAAGTGATTTTGCTAACAGTTGGCAGGAACCTTCTTTGATGAATACACCCATAGAGGGAAGGAGTTCCGCCCCCTCCATCTGCCCATATTGTCCTGGTTTTTGTTTCGAATCTGTGTTCTTCGACTGTGCCTTTACCCACTTTCTGATCGCTTCTTTCCTTTCCCCTCTCACCTGTGTAACCTGATTATACCTGACATGGATCCCTTCCCAATCTCTTCCCACTGCTCCCAGCCTTGGCATCCAGACACAGGCATTTAGACATCTGCACTGACTCATCCAGACGATTGTTCAGCTCCGCAGGATGCCCTGAAGAGAGACTCTCAAGCAGGGTCTGACAGACTCCTTACTAGTTGGGAGTTTATTTTTTTTTTCCTTTTTTAGGGTAACTGCTTCAGCTAGGAGATCACAAAGACACGGAAGCCCCCTGCCTCTGCTTCCCTCCTGGCACCCAGCACTGGGGACTGATGATCAGCAGAGACCTAGGGGCACCCCATGGAGGATTGCTTGAAAGGTCTTGTAAAACAAAGGAAGTGTCCCTGAGCCCTTTACGTGCATTAGCAGCAGCTCCTGATTCCAGATAGGCCAGTGCACCAACAGCTCCCTTTCCCCCATAAGAATAACAGTGGCTAAGGAGAACACACTTCCAACTGTGAAGCAATTAGAGTGCTGTTGAATGGCTGATTGCTTGCGTGGGCTCCCCTTAGTTCCCTGGTGCAGCGCGCTCACAGTTCTGCAATTGGATAAAATGGATTGGAGTGAGCGCTGCCACATAGAACTGCCAGCTGTTCTACTGTTAATAAAGACGCTCTTTAGCTATTAATACATCCCATTCTTCTACGTCCTGCCCGTTCAAACAAAATATCTTTGTTTGTGGAGGGGGTGTGACTGCACCTGCTCATGACTGGAGAATCTGTGGCCCTTGTTACCACTCCATAGCAATCGTAGCTTCCAGACAGCGTCTTCTCATAAAGGAAATGGAGACACCAGAATGTGGGACGAAAATTAAAAAGGGTAAAAAAAAAAAATGAAGCTATGGGTGCGGCCGTGCTGTGGCTTCTTCAAATGGTGTTTGGCGTGATCACATTCTGGCTTATTGGGAAACCTTATAATTTAAACTCACTTAGCGTTTACTTGTAAGCAAGTTCCGTGTGACTAACAATTCCTTCTCTCTCTCTCTCTCTCTCTCTCTCTCTCTTTTTCTTTCAGGCGTGGTTATTTAAATATTCCTGGGAGCAAAGGCTTGTGAATTCTACAAGGTAACATGAGTAGATGACAGTGCCACCTCAGTCTGTGTCACTAAGAGGAGAAGCCACTTATCAATAAGTAAAGCGCTTATTTCTTCTGACCTGCAAGTACAATGCTGGGCTCTTTTTAGCATTTGGTTATCATGGAATTTACAATAACTGGGAGACTATATGCATATATTATATATGTGTAGGAGAGAAGCCAAGCGATTTATATTCCCATTGTTGTGTGGATAGAAACCACACAATGTTGAATGGGATTTATTCTACAGTTGCAGGCATAGCCACAAGTTGACACCATCTGTTAGAGCACATTTGAAGCTCTTATGAAGATGACGTCCAGTTGCCAAGGATACCATCGTGAACACAGCCACTGCCTAATCCAAGGCAAGCGGAAGACAGAAGAAATCAGAAAGGAGGCATTTGCAGTAGTTATCATCAACCGTGGCAGGCGCGTGCTCTCCCGGGAGTATTCGTCTGCTGCAGCTGCTACAACATAGTGCCACAGACTTGGTAGCTGGGACCTCAGACAGTTGTTTCTGTCAGTTTTGTAGGTGGCCAGGTTCACGCTGTGCCGTCCCACCTGTGGGTGCCTAGGATCAAAAGATGGGGAAGAACAATGTGACTTCCTAAGACATGGTTGTGTCAGGGGACTAGTACAGGAGCTAAAGGTCATCTAGGACTCTCTGAAGAGTCTTGAGCAACAATGGGAGTGGGATAGAGCTGAGAATTGCCACAAAAGAAACAGTTAGCTTCTCCAAGACCGTGGTGTCTGCAGAGGTCCCAAGCAGCATCTACAGCTACCTCAGACCACAGGTTCAGAAGCCCCAGGGGGACTTTCTGCCAAGGACGTTTGAAATATCCAGCGATTGGAAATGGTCATTGCCTCCTTCTTTCTTGGGTCTTCCACTCAGAGAGTTGATAAGGGGCAGAATGAGGTGGTTTAGGGAAGGTAAGAAACAAAGTCTCTCTGTTCTTTGAACTTCCCGTAAATGGTCCTGGAACTTGGAGAGCTTAACCTGACTCTAAGTTGGAGCTTGGAGATTCCAGTTACAACTGCAATAAACTACACTTCAGCAGTCAATATCATGAGAAGGTTGTCCAGCTTACCCAGTAAAAGGGCTTTTGAAAAGTTAAAGGTAATAGTAACTGGGAAAAGGGTGTAGCTTAAGTCTCTTTCCTAGCTTACACACTTTTGTAAGCAGCCCCATTTCTTCCTCTGAGGGGCGTATAAACATCTAATTTGGGAAAGAGCAAAAGAACCATATAGGATCTGCAATAACGTAGGACTGGATGATAATTGTGTTGGATAGGAAGTGAACTTCCTCCTTTCTCTTGAGAAAATTCCTACAAAGTACAAGTAGAGTATGTTTCTTTTCAAAGTACTCAGCAGCTCCAATCCACCAGAGACAGGGGGACAGCCATCATAAGATAGGGGTGGCTCATCTTCATGGCGAGTCTCTAAGTTACATTCAATTTGGTATTTGTTCATCCCTAAACCTGTACTTGTCTACTCCTATTGTAATTAGGAGTTCCTGTGAAATTTTATTTTAGAAGCAAATTTTAGTACATACTCTTCCTTTCAAGTCTAACCCATTTTCCCACATCTTTATGTCCAATTGAATTGTGTGTGTGTTGTTGTTCTTCTTCTTCCTCTCCCTCTTCCTCTACCTCTCCCTCTTCCTCCTCTTCCTCTTCTTCCTCCTCCTCCCCCTCCTTCTTTCTTCAAGTATAAGGTTTTCATTTCCTTTTTAAAAATAATTTGTTTATTTTATGTGCATTGGTGAGGGTGTCAGATTCCCTGGAATTGGAGTTGCAGACAGTTGTGAATGACCATGCAGTTGCTGGGAATTGAACTCAGGATCTCTGGAAGAGGAGCGAGTGTGGCTAACCACTGAGCCATCTCGAGGTTCTCGTTTCTTTCTTACTTTTTTTTTGTCTTTCTCTAAGACTTGAATTGATGGATTTAATTAACACTGAATCTATCTCCTGTCACCATGCAAAGCTGCCAAAAAATTCACAATTCAATTGTGTTGATTGTAACAGAACAAGTCATAAAAGGCAGCACAATATTTTAGGACTATCATACAGTAAAAAACTGAAATTACAACAAATATAATGTGTACATGTAATTCAATATTTAGTTTTTAAAATATGAAAGTTTCTTAAGTGTGTATTATTTGACACGCACAGAATTGGAATTTAGTAATCACCAAATTGTAAAAGTTTAATGAACTTTTAGTAATCTTTTTATTTCTTTTTTCTTTTCTTTTATTGGAGATCTACTTTATTTACATTTCAAACATTATCCCCTTTCCCAGTTTCCCCTCAGAAATCCCTTATTCCATCCCCCTCCCCTTGCTTCTATGACTGTGCTCCCCACCCACCCGCTCCCTCCTGCCTCCACACCCTGGTACTCCCCTAAACTGTGGCGAGGTTTTCATTTCTTAAAACTACTTCATATTCCGTACCATATTCTTCTGTATGCTGTCTCATATAAGTTCATTCATTTTCTTTGTAAAACGGTGATATGATTTATCTTTTAAAATGCATTTTACACTTGGGATTGAGAGACCCAGGTTTGGTCTCTTTTATGTCAAGACCATGTGCAAGATATATTTTTTGGATCATCAGTCCATGCATTGCCACCAACATGGAACAAACCCTTTCTGATTTTAAAGGGATTGTTTCTTTTTCTCCTATATTAATGCCCATCACCTTATGTTTGTTTATACCTAATTGGTTACATATCCTTTGTGTATGTGTGTGCTGAAGTGGGATATTATGGTCCCTTTTATTTTTGATCTGCACTGTATACTATTTATTAGAAGTTTGTCAAGTATACTGTAATATAAATGGAAGTATAACTTAATAATCAATACAGTATGCATGACTACTTGACCTAGTTCCTACTCTGACATATCTAACTCTCAGAGTGGTAACCACTGACAGGGCACAAGAAAGATCTGCTTTCCTGGGTCTAGAACCATCATCAGCTTCAGAAGAAAGCTGCCCTCTAACTCTATCTCTTCAAACAGCCAGACTCTGCCTTTTGTTCCGTCCTTCCACCTTCCACTCTTATAACTGAGCCTCATCTGGTACAAAGAAAGAGAACTGCAGGCTGGGTGAGTGGTGATGGGTTACGCCTTTAATCCCAGATCTCAGGAGGCAGAGGCAGGCAGATCTCTGAGTCTGAGGCCAGTATGGTCTACTGAGTGAGTTCAAGGACAGCCAGAGCTACACAGAGAAGCCCTGTTTTGAAAAAGTTTTAAAACAATGGAGAGAAGAATCGACAAATGGGATCTCATAAAACTACAAAGCTTCCCAAAGGACACTGTGGTCAGGAGGCAGAGGGGGATCTTTACCAATCCTACAACAGATACAAAAGAACTCTGAGGGAGACAAATAACCCTATTAAAAATGGGGTTCAGGCTAAACAAAGAATTCACAGCTGAGGAATGCCGAATGGCTGAGAAACACCTAAAAGAAATGTTCAACATCTTTAGTCAAGGGGAAATGCAAATCAAAACAACCCTGAGAGCACCAGTGAGAATGGCTAAGATCAAAAACTCAGGTGACAGAAACAGAGAAAAGGAACACTCCTCCTGGGGGGTTGCAGACTGGTACAACCATTTGAAAAAGGTTCCTCAGAAAATTTTGAACTGCCTGAGGAAGCAATGGGGATGCCCCAACATAAAAAGAAGAAGGAATAATAGCCAAGCTGGAAAGAAAGATGCCCTTCAACAGAGGAATGGATACAGAAAAGGTACATCTACACAATGGACTCAGGAAGGAAGGGCAAATGGTTGGAACTGGAAAATATCATCCTGAGTGAGCTAACCCAATCACAGAAAGACATACATGGTATGCACTCATTGATAAGTGGCTATTAGCCCAAATTCTTGAATTACCCTAGTTGCCTAGAACAAAATTCAAGACGGATGATCAAAATGTGAATGCTTCACTCCTTCTTAAAAGGGGGAACAAGAATACCCTTGGCAGGGAAGAGAGGTAAAGATTAAACAGAGACTGAAGGAACACCCATTCAGAGCCTGCCCCACATTCTAGAGACCCAATAGACAAGATGGATCAACAAAGAAGTGCAGACCGACAGGGCAGGATGTAGATCGATCCTTTATTGCCAGCAGCAAACCACTGAACCAGGACCCCCGTTGAAGGAATCAGAGAATTGGAAGAGCTTTACAACAAGGCCAAGCAACCAGAGCTAACTACCCAAAGACTATACATGGTGGACCTGGACTCTGACCTCATAGGTAGCAATGAATATCCTAGTAAGAGCACCAGTGGAAAAGCCCTGGGTCTGAACCCCCCAGTCCAAATGAGGGAACACCCATAAGGAAGGGGGAGGAAGGGGATATTGAAAGGAATAACACTGAAATGTACATAAGAAATACTCAAGTTAATAAAAAAAAAAAAAAAGAAAAAGAAAAAAAAAAAAAGGAGAGAAAGAAAGAATGAAGGAAGGAAGGAAGGAAAGGAGGAAGAAAGGAAGAATGAGGGAATTGATAAGAGAATGGTACCCATTCTGTCCCTCTATTCCAAGAGCCAGGACACGACTGCTCTTCTAGAGACCAATGTATCAACCAAGCACTAGGGTCTTTTGTATTTGTGTCCCAGAATTCTTTTAATCCACACATTATATAGTTCCTGTCTTCCATATATTAAAGGTCTAATCCATAAGGAATGATAACTGGTGATCACACAAGCTATGACAAGACTAGAGTTTCCATGGTAAAAGAGGCCTAGAAGTGAGAGACTTGTATTTTCTAGAACATATAATATAGAACTTTGAAATATATTAGCAATCCAATAAATTCTAATTTGAGGGCAGGAATGGAGAATATATGATTTAGAATCCCTACCTCCATATTAGGAAACTATCAACCCAGAATAAATTATCTGAGACATTAGGGTGGTTTGTCAAACCATACAAATAAAATAACAAAACAAAACAGAGAAGGCATAGAAATCAGGGGGTTTGGCCAGTTCTTTGGTTCTGTCCATGGTTTCTGTCAACTCTCCCATCCTGGATAGCATATTTATCTTTGCACTGCCTGTCCGCTTAGCAGCAAATGGGTTTATCAGTGACAGATACTATTTTTATATAACATCACTACCTGAGGAAAGAAAGACTCATTTAAACATGGAAACTTAACTATATTTTTGCACTGGTACCTAGGAAACAGGGAGTGAATGAGAAATTGGTCCAAGTCAATTGCAGTCCACCTCTGTCCAGGGGTGGCCTCCATCCTCCTCTGACTACTAAATAGGGAAATTTCTAAGGTTGAGGATGGAGGTTGAATGGCAAAGGGTTTCCCCAGTGCTCTACAGAAAAAAGAAGAAGAAGGATGGAAGGATGGAGAGGAGAAAGGGGGAGAAGTAAAAGAAGGGTAAAAAGAAAGAAAAGAAGCAGGGAGTGAAGGAAAGGGAAACAAGAAAGGAAAGCCTGTTTGTTGTTGTGAACAAACCTCAGGTTATTCAAAATACAAGGAAGATAAGATACATTTAGAACAGAGACAAATCAATGAATGAAGCATCTATGAGCTATCTTGTGATGGGCTCTGAGATTCTGCAACACTATTTCTATGGCTTGTTCTTTATTTTATTAAAATAAAGCTAGTTAGACATATACAGAAGCAAACTGACTGATGATGTTCTACAAAGAGATATTAGAGACAGGCCTTATGCATTCAGGGCTACTAGAGGACCATCTAGATCATCCTCAGTTTCTTTATTATTTTATTTTATTGATTAAGAGTTGTATGGGTCTTACTCAGTAGCTTAGGTAGCCTTGACCTTTTGATCTTTGTGCCTCAGCTTTTGAAGCCTTGATTTTGCAGATGTACACCATCATGCCTGGCTTTATCCCTATCTAGAGCACACACAACCATGGCTCCAGGGATATGAAAGTTTAGAAGAGAGCAGAGCATGCTGGGAAAATAGAAGAAATACTGAAAGTGTCAAGAACATAATATCAGAAGCCCCAAATTCAAATCCATCCTGCCAAATACTATACAAATTTGATCATGTCACATAACTTTCTGTGTATGAAATACTTTGCTTATAAATTAAAGATACTAAGTAAGTAGGGTATCACTGAAAAAACTATAACAATAACAACAACAATAATAAATAATAAATAATTTATAAGCATTAACTTCTTTATTCCTTAAGAGCTTCTGTTGCCAGGCAGTGGTAGCCTATGCCTTTAAGGTCTACTGAGCCTTACTCAGTAGACAGAGACAGACTGCTTCTACTGAGCGAGTTCCAAGACAGTCAGGGCTACATAGAGAAGCCCTGTGTCAACCTCAGTAGTTAAGAGAACTGACTGCTCCTCCAGAGTTTCTGAGTTCAATTTCCAGCAACCACATGGTGGCTCACAACCATCTGTGATGGGAATTGATGCCTTCTTCTGGGGTACCTGAAGACAGCTACAGTGTATTCATAATATATAGTGAGTAAATAAATCTCTAAATAAAGTGTCTGTTAAGGGAATACCTTTTGACCAATTGTGGAACATTCAATTTCAGGCGCAGATATAGCATGTAACCAGGCCTAAAGGCCCTCTATACTTTATTCAACACTTGGCAGTTCCCACGACAAACTCTGAATTCCACTACACTCTTTTCTGTTCCTTACTCTCCCCTTGCTGTTTTTAAATAGCACTGCCTCTAAAGGACCAGATGCAAGAGGGAGCCAGGACAGCAGAGAAGAGAAGAAGGAAGAGACGGGCATTTAGATGAATTATTCATGACAGCACATTGTCACTACAGGTGGATATCATGGGAATTTTGCATATGAATCTCTGTTGGCAAAATAGACTAGGTAGTCGTGCCTTTGATCTTTTTTTCTCTTGCCAAATCTCAGTTGTTCTTGTTTCTTGTTTAACACGATATGTAAATCTGCAAGAAGGATGAAGCATTTAAGGCTTAGTTGGAAACTCAGAACTTGGTCTTGAAATGTCCTAGAGCCTCTTTCAGGAATGCTTATCATTCCAAATTTGAATTCTTTCAATTCCATGGACAAATCCTTAATTTCTCTGCTCCAATGAGTAAACTAGCCAGATAATCTCAACATTGATGTCTAGTTGCTTATGGTCTCTTGATGGACCTGAATGAATACGCAGCTATTCATTTCAACTCTTTTACTCTCCCATTTTCATATTTTGTGAATTTACTTATTGAGGCCCAAATCAATTACTTTTAATGGCATGCCAATAATAAATTTTAACATATGATAAATAGACTTTTTATTTATTTTTCTCATTAGTTGTTTTATATGACTATGGTATGATATGATGAAAACAGATCCTGAATCTATGATTGAGGACACAGAAGTTCAGAGTAGGTAGCAACTTGATGTTTGGTTCTAATTTTCTCTGAGGGAAAGAAATGCTGACTGTGTCAATCAGGCACAGTGTGTAGAAATGGGGGCGATACCACGTATAAATAATGAATTACTAATAAACTAGTTAATAAAATGAAGGCCATTCATTCTCAGGGCGGGGAATACTTAAGACAAAGTGATCTGGCAATAATGGGCAGCAACATAGCATTAAACTAGTTTCCCAGATGTTTTCCATAGACCCTTTCTTGTTGAGAAGGGAAATAGGCAAGATTTTGTTGTCAACAAGAGATGTTGACTTGTCTTACAGTTAAAACAAATAAACACTAGTAGTTGACTTTCTGCCTGTATCTGACTCCTCTTTTTCCTCCTTATACTTACTAACATCCAAGATGTGGAAAGTATTTCATTGAACACACCATTCTCCTCCATAAGGCACCCTTGTATCTTATAATCACAGCACTATGCTGTGCCTCATGAGGACACAGGAAATAAAAGAACACTATGATCTCAAAAGTATCAAAACGGAATATTTCAATATACTAATATCCCAAGGGAAAGATGATATCATCTTCATTAGGATGCTAATGATATCAACTATATGCTTAATCATTACTTCAAGCATACTGCCTCGCTAATGGTTAACGGAGAGACCTGTGATGGGTCAAAGTGCTGGGGATAAATAGCTTGTGAAGCTCACCCCTAAATGGGACCTCTCTGTTTCTTCCTCCAAGGCTCAGGGAGTCTTGCAGAAGATGCAGAAAGAATGTTAGACCCAGATAACGCAGAGCAGTGTTATGAAATGCTTTTCCTGGACATGGTGTGACCTTCATATTCATAAACTCACAGCAGCTGTCGTTACCTGCCTAAGACCTGCACCCAATGGTGTCCTTCAGCATTCTAGTGTGGAAAGAAAGAGGTGTGAGAGCCTAAGGTCTCATCCCTCCTTGAGAAGTAGTTATGGTGAGGGTGGTTAATGGGGTGTGGTGGAGTGGGAATAGGGATAACAAGGGGGTTCTCTTTCAGTAGTGTAGACACTGGTAAGGTACCATTGCTCCAGTAAATAGCCCCTGTTCTTTCTCATGCAAGAAACTAATTAAACTAACACGTAAGAAAACAAACAAGAACACAGGGAAATAAGAGGGGGGATTAGAAAGAAGAGGTTCACCAGCATAGGTGTGAGAAAAGGTAATGGGGGTGAAGAATGAACAAAGTATATACACGCATGCATTGTTAAAGAGTAAAAGGTAAAAAAAATACCACCTTGCACTTCGTAATTCTTCAGTAAACATTTATTTTGTGCTAATACTTCTGCTATGGAAAGCCTACTATCTCTGTTCTCACAAAGAAACATTCTCCTAGCAGTGGAGATATTGGAAAAGGTATTTAGAATGAAGCAAAACATCGGCTAAAATTTGGGGGAAATTGTAATAAATGGGGAAATGTATTACTTATCTCAGTAACAATGTAACAGCGTAATATTGTTCTCCAGCACATGAGCATGTGGTCAGCTGTAGACACATACTCACGTAAAACCTTTATCCACCCCTTAGTAAACTGCTGTCTCTCCTCTGCCCTGTGTTCCTTTTCACCCAAGACATATGACCTACATTATAGTTATTGCAACTGAACGCAGTATAATAGTCTGCAATTCCACACAGACTGTATTGAGTACCGCTGTCAGTGGGGCGCTAAGCCATGGAACGGTTGGGGGAAGGCACATGAAAGGAGACGTGTGCCAAAGTAGGTAACAGTTCTAACAGCAGAATCAGACTGAATTAACTTGAAGCTTGGCTTTGATGCTTAGGATATAGTGGTCTCGAGCAAATTGTTCAGCTCCTCTGACATCATTTCCCTAGTTGTAAAATGTTTCATATGGAATTTACAACCAGATTAAATAACAACATGCAAACACCTAGCTCTGTGTGGGCACTTAACAGTGATTTGAAAAGTTCCTTGAATGCTTAACAGATGAAAAGTCATAGCACACGATAACGCTAGCTGAAAGATGTAAGCAAACCTCTAAACAAGTACAGATGAGGGACCGACTCCACCAGCCTGGAGGGTATGGGCTTCATGGAACATTTCCCAGAGCTGCTGCTGTTATTGTTTGTCTGTTTATTGTCACTAAGTGTTGGGAGTCAGCCACTGACAGCCAAGAGAGTCAGGCATGACCCTCTAATGCTGTGGTTCTAGGCTTTCTAGTACAGTTCCTCAGGTTGTGGTGAACCACAACCCCAAGATTACTTTTGTTGCTACTTCACAACTGTAATTTTGCTACTAGTATGAATCATAATGTGAATTTCTGTGTTTTCTGATGTTCATGGACAACTCCTGTGAAAGGGTTGCAAGTTGACAACCTCTGCATTAGTGTGCTAGTATAGTGACAAAAGCAAACTCATGTCACATGAAATGACATGTCACAGCAAGAGAAAGACAAGTCAGGTGTTATCTTTATTGTCTTTTATAAAACTCTGGGTGGGAACACCTGTGGGCCCAGCCAAGGTGTTCTCCTGAAGAATCACCACCATGCAATAGGCCCAGAAGAAAAGGAAGTTTATTGGGAGAAGGGAAAGGACCTGGAGAAGAGGTTGAGGTGGGGAAAGGAAAGGGACAGAGAAGGAAAGAGAGAGGAGAGAGAAAGGAAGAGAGGAAGAGGCCAGCCAGAAACACATGGGAACAAAGAGAAAGAAAAGGTGGAGAGAGAGAGAGGGAGGGAGAGAGATGGAGGGAGAGGGAGAGGGAGAGGGAGAGGGGAGAGGGAGAGAGGAGAGAGAGAGAGAGAGGGACAGAGAGAGAGAGAGAGAGAGAGAGAGAGAGAGAGAGGGGGAGAGAGAGGGGGAGAGAGAGAGAGAGGGAGAGAGGGAGAGAGAGAGGGAGAGGGAGAGGGAGAGGGAGAGAGAGAGGGAGGGAGAGGGAGAGAGAGAGAGAGAGAGAGAGAGAGACGAGAGGAGAGAGAGAGAGAGAGAGAGAGAGAGAGAGAGAGAGAGAGAGAGAGAGAGAGAGAGAGAGAAGCAGTCTTCTTATAAGCGTGACTTCTGACTCATACCTGATGGGCAGTAAGGCAAGCTGTCGCTAGGTAGCTCTTGGGTAGAGCTTAGAGGAATTGCCAACAATATTAATTTTCTAAAGTTGCCATAGCAAAGTGAGACAAACTGAGTCTCTTAGAACAAAATTTACTGTCTCATGATTATAGAATCTAAAGATATTTTTTACAATTTATTTACTTTGTGTATATGCATGTTTGCTTCTATGAATGTATGTGCACCACTTTGTGCTTGGTACCCATGGAGTCCAGAAGAGGGCATTGGATCTCCTGGAACAACTCTGAGTTACAGATGGATGTGATGTCCCATGTGGGTATTGGGAGACAAACTTGGGTCCTCTATAAGAGCAAGTGCTTTTGACTGTTGAGCCATTCCTACAGCTGCAGGACAAACAAAATTAATATGCCGGTAGGAAGGGACCCTTCGAAAGGTGTAGTGAAGTTCTTGTTTCTCAGGTTCTGACACACTGTTTCCGGTATTACCCCACTCCATGTCAGTGTCTTCACACTGGCATCTTCCTGAGTCTTTACCCAGTCTTCCCTCTGTGCCTCAGAATTCATATTTCCTCTTCTATCGGAATATTAGGCGTGCTGTATTATAGCCTGTCAGCCTCAGCAGACCCCACCTTTAACTTGTGAGGATGCCAGCTCTCTGTCAGTTCACATTCTGAGGTGCTGAGGGTTTAGGACTCCAGCCTGTGTCTTTCATGAGACTACGACCAGCTGTCTTGTTTGAGATCGTTGTTCCCAGAGAAAGAGGGCGTGTTGGCACACAGGCAGGGCATCTGCAAGGCTGGACTGGAATGCTGCACTGTGTAACTCATGCAATTTTGCAAAAAATAAAGGAAAACAGGTGGAATAGTTTATCAAATCATGTTTTTTAAAAACACCCCAGGGAACTGTTGAGGAGGAAGTTGACGGCCAGGAACATGGAGAGAAAGACACCGTGAGTGAGCTTCCCGCTGCTCTTCAGAGAACTGTGGTATCCATCTTGGTGCAGGGTACGTATCTGCAACAAGGAAGGAAAACAGTGGTGAGATTTGCGCAACACCATGGACTGCAAACTGTTCCTTAGGCCTCCGTCTTCTCCAGACAGGCCAGGTTCCCAATTCTTTTCTTCTTCCTTGATTCCCTTCCCAATATTAACACCATGCTTGTGTCTTAAGTCAGGCTACCTTAATAAAAAACCAAAGACTGTGTATATAATAACTGCCAACTTACTGCTAAAATGCCCATCTCCAATAATTAAGCAGGTTAGAAGTGCAAAATACAAACTTTAAGGCATACAGACAGTTTCTTATACCATGAGCTCATCAAGGATCTTAATGGTCTAACAAGATGAAAAGATTAAAGAATCTACTGTTACAGAGTTTAAACTCAAAGTCTCTGTTACATTTTAATTTTAGATGATATTTTTAAGGTCTTTGATTTATTTTTACTTTATGTCTATGCATCTGTCTGCTTATGTGCACTTGGAAGCCAGAAGGTGTCAGATTCCCTGGAACCCGAGTTAGAAATTGTGATAGGTGGCCATATAGGTGTGGGGAGTGGAATCCACCCAGAGTCTGTCAAGAGCAGTGAGTGCTCGTGGCTATTGAACCATCTCTTCCACCTGATAGAGCACAATTTCTCAACGCACATGTAAAACACTAAAAACATCCTTATCTCACATTTGATAGGGCAACCTGTGTTTTTATTTGCTGTATATGGAAACTATGAAAAGATAAATTAAAGCACACGATTCCCTTATTTTCATTTTTGACAGGGACAGGTGGGATAGCCTCAAATCCACTCTACATCCAAGGATGACCTTACACTACTGATCATCCTGTCTTCACATCCTGTGGGCTGGGACTACAGTTTTGTGCTGCTACACCCGGTTTACACATTCCTGGGGACAGAACTCAAGGCTTCATGCTTCACGCATGCTGAGTAAGCACGCTACCAATCGAGCGGCACTCCCAGCCTCGATGTGTTTCTAAATGCAACAAAAACTCCTCACATTTAAAGCATGTATGCAACACTTGGGTGTATTTATACCTAACAGTTCAATATTTACCTGAAGTTGAAATCTTACCAGACATCCTATGAATCATGAATCTAGCAGCCTTAATTAGAATAATTGGCTGGATTGGAAACAATAAAGAAAATTTCTAAAGAACATAAGTAAAAAAAAAAACATTTTCTTTTCTAGTTAAGTAAAAATTATAGTTCTCTAACCGAACATTTTGGGACAAAGATTGTATCTTATTGTAGCTTACCTTCTTCCGGTGTCTATAGAGGCATTAGAAAAGAAAAACAAAACAAAACAAAACCAGGCATGCTTGGTGCATACCCATAATCCTAGGACCAGGAAGGCTGAGACAATGACTTAGTTATGGGTATTATTATTGTGATGGAACACCATGACCAAAACAACTTGGGAAGAAAAGGATTTATTTGACTCACAATTCTACTTCATTTATCACTGAAGGAAATCAGGGTAGGAAGTTAACAGAGCAAGAACCAGGATGCAGGAACTGATGCAGAGCCCGTGCATGGGTTACCACTAACTGACTTCCTCATCATATAGAAGCCAGGACTGGATAGCCAACAATGGGGTGACCCTCCCTCATCATTGATTGGTGAGGGGCATCTCTGGGATGAGGTAAAAGTCTAGGAAAAGAGAGACATCTAGGAACCTATGAGGGTGACCCTAGCTAAGAGTCCTATCAATAGGATATGGAACCTGAAATGGCTACCTCCTGTAATAAGGAAAGACTTCCAATGGAGGGATGGGGATACTAATGCACCCACAAAACCACCACCCCACAATTTGTTCAGCCTACATGATGTGCAGGGACAAAGATGGAGCAGAGACTGAGGGAGTGACCAACCAATGCTAACCCAACTGGAGACCCATGCCAAGAAAGAGAGAGCCCACCCTGTCACTGTTATTGTTATTCTGCTATACTTGCAGAGAAAAGGCTAGATAACTGTCTTCTGAGAGGCTTCACCCAGCAGTTGATGGAAACAGGTGCAGAGACTCACAGCCAAACATCATGCTGAGCTGGGAGAATCTTGGGGGCGAAGAAGGGGGTAAAGGGGAGGATTAAAGGAGCCAGAGGGGTCAAGGACACCGTAAGAAAACCTAGAGAATCAACTAACCGGGGCCCATAGGGGTTCACAGAGACTGAACTGCCAACCACGAAGAGCATGCATGGGATGGACCTATGCCCCCTATGTATCATATGTAATAGTTGTGCACCCTGGTCTTAATGTGAGTCTCCTAACAACTCTATCAGGGCTCTCTCTCTCTCTGACTCCATTGCTTGCTGTCCCCTAACTGAGCTGCCTTGTGCAGGCAATAAAAGATGCTCCTGGTTCTACTGCAACTTGTTATGCCAAGGCAGGTTGATATCATGGGAGCCTCCCCTCCTCTGAGGAGAAATGGATGGGGAATGGGGTGGGGGTAGGGGAAGTAGGTTAGAGGAAGGAAATGAGAGGACAGGAGGGAGAGAAAATGGTAATCAGGATGTAAAGTAATTAATTAATTTTTAAAAAGATACAGATGTATTAGAGAGGTGGGGAGGGAGGGGGGAAGGGAGAGAGAGAGAGAGAGAGAGAGAGAGAGAGAGAGAGAGAGAGAGAGAGAGAACAAAAAGAAAATGCCCAGTAAACTTATATGCTTACAACCCAAGCTTTTAGAGGCATTTCCCCGAATGAGTCTCCTCTCTGATGACTCCAACTAGCACAGGCAGGAAGACTCAAATTAGAGGATCTGCCAAACAAACTGAGACTCTGTCTTGAAAGAACTTGCGGCATTCAAAAAGTATTCTTCAGTGAGACTAAGAAATCAGAAAGATTAAGAGGTATAAGTAGAAACTCCATTGCTATCCCAACTCCAGTGCCCCAGGTTTATAAAAGGGTCTAGAACAGCAGTCCTATGATGACTCAGAGTCCTCGAAATTTTATTCTAAGAGCAATAGGTAAAACCTGGAATGTTCTAGGCTGACAGCCCTCTCGTAGAGCCTACCATGTCAGTCCTGAGGCCTAGGGCAGACAGGCTAATTCCTCGTTCATCCCAGTGCTGGTTGAGACTCTAATCCTGCTATCAAAGGTATGAGGAGGAATAATAGCGTCTTTTGGCAGCTTTACTCTACATGGAGCTCAGCGCCCAGATATTATTCTTGTCCTAGCTCTGCATCTAGCCTCCTGTCCTAGATGTGGTATTGTTTGGTCATTTTATGGTCACTTCCCATGCATGAGGGAATTACCCTATAGTGAGAGCACACTGTTCCACTAGAGATTCTGGATTTTCTTCAGGTTGAGGCTGTCAGCTGTTGACATCTGCACTGGCTTTTACTCTATTTCCCTGGGCACACTTCTGTGATGTTCACTGCTGAAATTTCACAGGACACATTTTCTACTTAGCATTTAAGCCTCAAATGTTCAGTTAGATCCTAATCCAGGAGCTTAATGCATTTGATGCAATGTTTGTTTTGGATTCCAACGGAAACTTTGAAAAAGCCAACAGTAAACAAAATCTTCTCTGGCCCATTATCTACATAAGCTATTCTTCCCTACACTGCAGTGTTTAAGTAGGAGCAGGGCCTTTCTGCCTTAGCAACACGCTCTCAAGCTCATGAGAATCATGTAGGTGACCTGGATTCCTCTGCCACTCATGTTTCCCACCAGGTTTTCATAGGAAGTACCAGCATTCATTCCATCACGTCTTTCTTGCATGTTTTCTTACCATCCTCAGATAACACACTTGTTGAGTACCTGCCTCCCCATACCTTTCCTGGGGATTTAGTGGTTTGTTTTCTTTTCAGTATTGGAGATAGAACTCAAGGACTCATGCATAACTACTCTACCACTGAGCTACATCCCAGCCATACCATCGATGTTCAGATATTCATTTCCTTCCCGGGTGAAAGTTTATTTGGTTTTTGAGTGAGTATAAGCCCAGAGTTAGTCCCAAACCAGAAGTCCTTAAGAAAATTCGACTGGATTTCTTTTCTGTCTATTTTCAGGTTATAACCTATGGCTCTTAGTCTAAATCCTCCAGGACTCTATGAGTCAAATTAGGACTGCAGTTCTGGATCCTTCTAAAACCTGGGGATTGGGGTTGGGATAGCAATGTGATGTCTACTTGTATAATTGTAAACTTATTATGATGCCGTTACCAAGAACAACAAAAGTTACATCCTTGCTCTACCCAGCATATCAGACGATTGCTCTATGAAGATAACAAATGTAATACAGATATGGATAGGGTCACAGGGTATATTTTAATTGTTCACTCACTTAGTAACTTCATTAAAAGTAGTCTTTTCCAAGCTAAAGTATAACAAGGTGAGAAAATTTTCTAATAGGTAAGTTAAATATAGATTAAATTGTAATGGATACTCCATGGAGTTTTGTCCTTGAGTTTGTTGTGTTTAAGTGGGCCATTGCTGTAATTAGGTGTCTTTAGGAGGCCTCTTTCAAAACCAGAATAGATCTAAGGACCTTTGAGAACTATTCCCTCTGTTCTTAAATTCAATATTTTCAAGCTTTCTTCTTATCACAAAGCTTTTTTTTTTTTTTTTTTTAAATCTCATCAGGATGGTCCCAAATTACCTCTGTTGGTAAATTATTCAAATAGGGTGTGTGGGGTGGGGAGCTTTTAAATAGATTTGATAAGACAAGTTTTTTTAGCAAGTCATTAAGAGAAGAGATCTCAGCAGGGGTCGGAGTTGCTTAGATTAGAACAAAGCTTGTTCTCTTCTCTGTCCTTTCTCTCCACCTCTCTATCTCCAGAGATGTCCTTCACTTTCTCTTCTCTCTTGTCTCTAAATGAGGAGAGGGACAGAAAGATTTAACTAAATGGCATTCAGTTTAACAAACCTCTCCCTTTTTGAAAGCAGTGTGTAAACACATTCAATGTTGGAAGTATAGCCTAGGGAGAAAAGCCTTATTGTATGTTCCTGGGTGATTCTAGAGACAATGAATGTGGGAGAAAATGCTTTCTAGAGATTCTGGGGATGGCAATACTGAAAGAAACAAAGGAGTGCAGTATGTGTGTGTTTCCAGAGATAAACTCAAGAATGATGTTTGTTCCCTAGAAGCACCTATTGTGCTTTGGGGACAATATTCACTTGCTGCAGAATGTTCATGTTAACAGAAAACTATTTGTTGAAATATGGGTATTAGTGATAGATAACTTCAAAGCCCACTATCTACCCGAATCAATATAGTGATTCTGTAAGACTCCTGTGCAATTAGACAGCCCTGGTAGAGAGAACATTGCATGCGCCAATTATAGCATTATCCAGGTAGTAAGATACAAAAAGAAGTTCAGAATTTCTATCTAGAAGTTCAGTGCTTTCTCTCCATGTATAACTAATTAATCCAACCCCACACATAATTACAGTAATTTGCATGAAGCTTGGTATCCATAATTACTAATGCTGGCTATAGTACTCTTACAGTTTCAATTGTCGTTATTGGACAAGACATCAAATCCAGGTTTGAGATACCCATGTTGCTGTCTGCTGAAGATTTGACATTGTCCAAAACAGTCAGAAAAAGATGGCCATAGCAGGCATTTATCTCAATTCCCTTATAAAAAGAAAACTTGGCGTTTAGAAAGTAAGGGCTGGATTGGACCATTCTTCTCAAATCTCTTTGTTTTGCTTTCCCAGCAAGAAGCAACTTTCTGAGGCCAGCATGTGGCATGGCAAAATATGATGGAAGAGCAGCACAAAGAAGCAACCAGTGCTGATGGCCAGCTTCCCCAGTGGGAAAATGAATGCCCTTTTAGGAATTTGATGTCATGATCTCTAGAGAAGGTAAGTGTCTTAACCCCTGAAAGATGGCATAGCTCTATTTGCTTCATGACATTTTCCATATAGGGAAGTTCCAAGTTGTCAACAGGTCTCAAAGATTTAATGCCCATGCTAAACATAACCTCACACATATTTGTTGGCCTTATTTCCTTTTCAGTTTGATTTAGCTGCAAAGAGAAGACAATCTGGGAGTGGGATTCGGACAGTAGAGATTGTGCATGTGAGAGGGAAGAGGGTGGATGAGAACTCTCTGACCCTTAAACAATTCTACTATGAACCTAAAACTGCTCTGAAAACACAATCTACTCAGAAAAGGTGATATGAATCTAGATGCATACTTCTCTTTCTGGCTCCTTCTTAAGTCTTTGAAGCTAGATATATAGCCACAGCTGAGTTCTGGCTATCTTCTTTAGAACTAGTGTTACATTAACTTTTCCTAGACAGAAGCAAACAAACTCTACTGACCCCGTATGGGGCGCCAATGACAGAATGGTGCAATGATGCTGCACATATTGATGAGTCATTGAGTTTTTTTTTCAGTGGGAGCATGGGTGAGGGGTTTTATGTTGATAACAAGAATTAAAGATAATGTAGGCAGCCAAATGCAACAATCAAATCATAAAATTATTTATTAAGCGAGACTTGAAAACCAAGGACTTCAATGTTTTTGTCTACTTGTTAGAAATTTTTTTTTGATATATTTGAAAGACATAGAAAGTGATATTTTATTTGAATCTAATTTGTTTGGAGTCATAGGATAGGCAAGGTTCATGTCAAACTTTTGGAAGTATAATTAGAAGATGTTAAGAAGATAGATTCTGAAGTCTATGATTCTTTTATTGTTGGAGTTCGATTAAGTTTTCAGGGAAACCACTATAGTGGCAAAACATAAATCATGGTTTTCAACTTACCTTGAACAGTGATTAGTTTTATTGTTAACTAGACACAAACTAGAGTCACCTTTAAGAGGGAAGCTTAATTAAAGAGTTGTCACCATCAAATTGGTCTGTGCCCTTGTATGAGGGGGATTTTCTTGACTAAGGATTGAAGAAGGTCCATCCAGTCTAATGTGAATAGTTCCATCTCTTAGCAAGTGAAACTGTGCTGAATAAGAATAGTAATATAGTAAGAACAATTCTTCCCTCCATGGTCAATACTTAAAGTCCCTGAAGCCTTGGGTCCCTGCCCTGAATTTCCACAAAATGTTGGATTGTGACCTGGAAGTTGAAGACTGACATAAATGCATTCTCTCTCAAGTTGATTTTGGTCAGTGTCTTATCACAGTACCAGAGAAATAATAAAAATTCTTCCCAAACTGTGAGCTTCCATTTCAATGCCCTGAGCTACACCTGTATGGTTTCCATTTTTGTAGCATGAGGTAACCATTCAAGTGAGTAACTGAATTATCTCACTTTAAGGAGCTCCACTCTGTTTATATGCCTACACCACATTTGTCATGTGCTCCAAGGTAGCACAGATGGTACAAGGTCTTTGAAGCTGTCAAACTCAAACCAAAGAATCCAAAATAAATAGATACCTATGCTTCCCTCCTGTGATAGAGGCCCAATTACTAGGGAACAGAAACACATGACTTTAGGTTTCACTATCTGCTTCCTCATGAGCTCACAGCCCTTTCTCATGTGTTACCAGGGATTTTGAGTTATAACAGAAATGTAAGACATAGGAGGTTGCTATTTAGGGACAGATGTGAGACCTTATTTTCAGGGTCTTAGAAATGGATTTCTGCTTCCCTGCTTTGATCAGCACACCTAGAAACCTAGAACCTTACCTTATCTAATCCAGAATTTCAGCACCTGGTGGATTAAGACTCTGTCATTGGAATTCTATAGCTCTCTCACTTACAAAACGAAGGTTTGGACTGGCCTCTAAAATCAATAGCTAAAAGGTTCTAAGATCTTGGAAGTAATTAAGTACTTTACAAAATCCTGTGGACATATAACCTCAATTTGCAATGCTGTGTGCAGTCATTAATGTCTCTGCTGGCTCCATAGTGCTTTTCAGAGATTGTGGATCATTTCTTCTCAGGTCAGCTTAATTTTCTTTTTTAGTCTTGTTAGACACTAGAGGCACGAACCTACAACCAACTACTCTACAAATATTTAAGGAAACAGCGATCGAATTTGCACACAAATTCTTTGTGTCCAAGCAGAGAAATTGTATCAGGGCAGAGAAAATAGCAAAGGAAAAGACCACAAAACTTTAAATGCGGCATATGGGAAATATCTGAAGAACATAAAGAAGACTAGTGTTTGCGGGGAAGCATGATGAGAACATAAGACCCAGCAGGAGGCCAGGCTCAACCCATAGCGTCTATAGAAGACCACATTTCATTTCTAGCACAACTTGGAACATCAGCTTCCAACACAAGATGAATGGAGTGAAGCCATCTGAATGAACTGCCAAGGTATCTGGCTAACAGGAGAAAGGAATAGAGAGAACAGAATACAAAAGAGAAAAAAACAGAGGGAAAAGGAAAAGGCATTTGAGGTAAAGGCAGCATTCTGAATAAAGATGAAAATTTCCTTTTTCAAAAGCCACTGAGATTTGCTAACATCTAAAATAGGAGGTAAGAGCAGCTGTGCATGAGTGAGGGAAGCGAGCAGGTGCTAGGAATGTTGCTGCTACAGACATAGCTATGCAGGGCCATAAAGCATATGCATTTGATGTATGCTAGGATTCTGTATGTCATTAGACCAGCCATGTAGCCAGAAGGCTAACAGTCTTCCATAGTCTATTTCTCTTTCTAGTATCTAACATAAGGCTATTGGATGCTTAATATATATTTCTGGGTCACCTACATTGCTCACAATTTTCTATGTTTGCAAAATAAACCACCCAGATTTGTACCAAGCTAGGTAGACCAAGAAAACTTGATGTAGGCACTGATAATTACTGCTTACCAGTCAGGGAAAGCCACCTCCCTTCTTCTGGCCTATAAAATTAACAAGACCCCTAGTTTGTTAGAATGATTCATATGACTTGAGTAGAATTTTATTACTTTACTTGATGTACAAGGCCACTTCCCCAGGGAAGACAGTAGCATAGGGAATCATAATACTTGCATGTGGAAAGTAGTTTCCCAAGTGCTTTTGCATATATAATAATCTTCTCCTATAGCAACTATTAAAGTGGACAATGTATATATTATCATTTTTGCTTTATTTTTCTGGAAACCAAGGCTGAGAGGCTGTGCACTACATATAGTAGAATCATAATGGGAGACTTATCACCCGTGTCTCTAAAGTGGAAAGAAATGTTAGGAGGGACACACATATACTACAATTTTATAATTCGAGTAGGAAAAGAGCAATAGCCTTTCTCTGCTGAACTTTTATATAAACTCTCTGTTTCTTTTTTTAAAAAAATTAATCTGGTACTTATGTTTCACCAGATACTATTCTAGTCATTGTGGTCATATCAATCAAAAGTAACTGTCCTGTTGTTTACATCCTGGTAGAAAATAGACAGTAATCTACTAAATTGTGTTGACTTGGATGATGCCATACGATGTAGGCAATAACCAATCAGGGAGGGTAGCTGGGAGCAGTGGTGGTGAGAGTAAGTGAAGACGTAAGTGGGCTGTTGGGGAAAAGCATCATTGAGGTCACGGTAGTTGAGTGAAGGCCTGAGAAGTGCAATGCTATGAACCAACAGGAGAGCTAGGAAAAAAATTCAAAGCAGACAAAATAGCAGTTACCAAAGCCCTGAGAAGGCAGAATGTCTGGATTGTTGGAGAAATGGCACGGGGTTATATATAGATAAGCCAGGAGGGTAAATCTGCAGCTGGACATAGTAATATGGGGGGGGGGTTGTATTAGTCACTTTTTTGTTTCTGTGACAAAATATTATGGCCAAAACCATTTTATGGAAGAAAGTTTATTTTGCCTCACAGTTCCAAAAGATGTCTATTAATGGCCAGTGAGGCTAGAACAGAAAGCTGTGAAACCACATCTTCAATGATAAGCAAAAAATAAAAACCATCCAGAGTGAACTGGAAGGCAAATCCCAGTGAACCCGAATCCCACGACTGTAGAGGAGTGGTTCTGATGCTTTGATTTAATGGAGAATCTGTGAGTACTGATGCTGAAGGTCCTTGTCCCCAAATGGTTCTTGATCAATCAGTAAAGATGCCAGCGGCCAATGGCTGGGCAGAAAGAAAGAGGCAGACCTTCCAGGTTTCTGCAGGCTAGAAGAGAGGAGGAGAATAAAGATACTTTGGGAAGAAAGACCAACAGACTCAGAGCTGCAGGGGAGATCTTCCAAAATGTAGATGGAAAAGGAAATCGGCCCACAGAAGAGCAGCCTAAAAGCGTCTTGGGCAGCAAGACCAATGGCACACAGAAGGTAACTGTGCAACTAAGTTGAAGACAGATTTTGAGCTGTTTTACCAGGTATAAATGTAAGGGCACACTAGCCACAGAAGGCTTAGGGGAGCCCAGCCACAGAGCCAATAAGGCAATTTAAAAATGAACTAAAGTGTGTGTCTTTCATCTGCAGATCCTAGATGGCTCCTGGGTGGGTGGGTGTCTGTGACCAGCCAGGAGCACAAAGCAGTACAGCCAAAAAGCCTCTGCTGCATGCACATGGCCACACTTCTTCCAGCAAGGCTTTAGTACCTAAAGTTTTCACAGCATATCCCAATCAGAACCACCAACTGTGGATCAAGTGTTCAAATACCTGATCCTATGGGGGAAGGTATCTCATTTAGCCCACCAGGAGGACCAAGCTTTCAATACATTTCAATACTAAAGCTTCCATTCTTTTGGGGAGGTAGGGTAAGAAGTGGATAATGATTTATATCAAACCATAACAGCAGCTTTCCTCAAGTCAAGCTGGGGAAAGGAGAACAGAAAAATTGACCAAATAGATCCAAGAAAAAAGCAGGGATCCAGCGACATCCAATGCTATGTGGCTATTCTTCAGGTTAGAGATATTCAGAATTGACTGGCTTCCTCTGCCTTCTGCCTGTCTCCCCACTGCCCATATAAGCGCAGCAGCATCACCTCCCACAGCCATATCCTGGTCTCTGTTCAGGCTTTTATCGCTCTCCTTCAAGTTCATGGTGTTTAACTTCAGCTGACCCTGCAGGGCAGTGGTTCTCAACCTGTGGGTCATGACACCACTGGGGATACATATCAGAGATCCTACATATCAGATATTTTACTTTACAATTAACTGTAAACTTACAGTTTGGAAGAAGCAATAAAATGGTTTATGGTTGGGGGTCACCACAACATGAGGAACTGTGTTAAAGCGTCACAGCTTGGGGAAGGTTGAGAATCACTGCTCTTGTGTGAAGGTAACTCTTCTGTTTTCTGCCTACTAGATCCACTCGGGGATTTCCGAGTAAAACTCAGCGCTTACCTTTTAGAATAAGCTTAGCCTTGAGGTCAGCTCAATCCTTCTTCCTTTCTCCAACGTGGAATCTAAAAAGGGGAACAGCTAAAAAGAATCTCATGCTTTAGCAGACTTCTGCACTGATAAATGCATCCTGTTTCGTGCTCATGAAGATTCTCTTCTATAGGAAGACAATTGTCCCAAAATACAACACCCTGGACCAATAGTCAGCACGCTATGTTACATTCTGGCCCACCAGCCTCCAGAGACTTGTGCTTACACTCCCTCAGCCTTGGTAACCTTGCTCTCTAGCTTTATTTTCTCTCATCTAAGGAGACGATTTTCTCTCTCCTCCTCTCCTGCGTTGTTGCCTTGAACGTGTCTCACGCTTCCTCCTGTAGTGTCTCAGATTAAAATGTGTCACACACGAGACGCTCCTCAAAGTTACCCTCTACACAAGCCTGCCATTCTGATGACTGGGAGGTTTTATTTGTAACTAGTTAGTTTTTCTGGAGATGCTTACTGTGTGTGTGCGGGAAGGGGTCTCCATTATTTCTAAAGAGAAAACTTTCTATAGCTCCATGTAGCCTCTGCCAGAAGTCACAAGAGGCTGCTTTTCTATGAGTCTGCACAAAATGAGAATTTTAAAGATATTTAAAAAGACAACATTGTTTTCTGATGGTGGGACCCAGCAAGCTGACAAGGAGGAAGCTGGGCATAGAAGTATGGTGATAGCTATACTATTAGGAAATAAAATGAATGCTGGAATGGGGTCCCTTGGTGGGGCCGGGATGGTGTTGCTATGGGGTCCTTTGCCAAGTAAGTCAAGTGTGAACTTGCTGATATGCCCTCCTCACTTCCTGGGAAGGTTCAACATCCAGACACCAGCCAGATGGGAGAACACCCTTCAACCCACTCAAGCCAGCCTCCGGCAGAGAAGCCAAAGGGAGAGTCCACCGGCTGTGTGGAAACAAAGCGGTCCTTCTCTCTGCCTTTAGCTTTATGAGTTGGCAGCTCTGGAAAAGCCTCTCTTTGATCTTGAGCTTTGAAGGGATCAAACAAGCTGCTTTAATGGGCAGGAACGCAGCTCTGAAAATCCTACCTTTTGTCAGGAAAGCCTTCCTTTCTCCTCCTGGGACAGGTGCAAGTGGAGAAGGAGTCTGCTTTCAAGGCCTGAAGCCAGATGTTCCTTCTGGCAGCAAGTAGGACAAAGAGGGTGAAAGTGAGCTAGTGTGTGTGTGTGTGTGTGTGTGTGTTAAGAGGTGGGGGAGCAGTTGTCCAGGCCTTGTCTACAGATGAGCTTGCCAGTTATGGTTAAGGTTAGCTCTTGTGGGTTCTTCCCTGGGAGGCTGCTTTGACACTTTCTCTGTGTTGTGGGTCTTTTTTTCCTTTATAGACCAGCAGTTGACTAGGCTGGTGCTAACTAGGCTGATCTTGCTTTCAAGCCCTTGTAGGTTTTGTTTAGGAGAAGGCTCGTTTTTAAATGTTGGGATTTAGATTTGCAGCTTTTGAGGAATGGGCCAAGCTTCCCAACACAGACCAGTGTGGTCTCACAGCTAGCTTCTAAATGCTAGAACAGTCTTTAAACAACCATCCTCATCCCTTAACCTTTGCTGCTACTATGATGGCAGAGGTAGAAAGAGAAAAATTGGCTCTGGTTTTTGTTGCCAAGGAACCATTCCAATATGGGATAAAGTTATGAATTGTCAAGCTTATCTGAATAAGTAAATTCAGTGTGCAAAGTAGTTTCCTGATAAGGTAAATACTGTTTCTTTAAAAGTTTCTTCTAGAAACTCTAGGGGAGAGGACTTAAAAATATTATACCATTCAAGCTGGCATTTGAGGTTTCAGTGGAGATCCTTGTCCTTTGGAACAGGGTTTGCCAGGATGGATTCAGTCTCAGTTACACAACTTAAAGAAAACAGCCCATGGCCAAAGAAGTTAGCACAACACTTGAAAACTAGAGTTCCTTCTTCATTTCTCAACGTACTTTTAGGATTTTTGTTTTGTTTTGTTTTGTTTTGTTTTGTTTATTAAGGCAGTAGTTCTTAACTTGTGGGGTGCTACCTCTTTGAAAGTAAACAACCATTTCAGAGGGGCCACCTATGACCTTCGGAAAACACAGATATTTACATTATGATTCATAACAGTAGCAAATTACAGTTATGAAGTAGCAACAAAATAGTTTTATGCAAGGGTCACCACAACACGAGGAAGGGTCATAGTATTAGAAGGTTGAGAATCACTGCAGTAAGGGATTAAAAATACTGATTAAGAGACTACAGAATGCTCAGTCATAAAGGGAACATATATAGTACACGCACCTTCCAAGGTTCAGGGATTAGTGCTGAAGAAAGGGTTTAAGAGTCAGAGGTGGAGGAAAACTACAGGGACACATCTGGACCCAGAGGGGCAGTCATACGTATGGACTCACAGCAATTGTAACAGTATGCTCAAAACCTGTATAGTCCCAAGACATGCCAAATTCCAGCATAGAAAGGGAGGGACACACACAATCCTACCCTCCCCCAGAACAAATGAAACTGTTAGCTTCCAGACAGAGGAGAGACAGTTTTCTCTAAGAATGTATGCCCCGATAAGTAGACCTACTCCAATGGCAGATCACACACTCAATATTTGAGTACAAATTAGTCTCAAGGATTTTGTTGCCATTTTGAAAATGGGACATGAAGTTGGGTTGGGAAGGAAGCAGAGTCAGACCTAGAAAGAGCTGAATGTGATAAATGTGACTGAAACACATTGTCTGAAAGTCGAAAATGCTCAGAGAACTAAGAGAGGGGGCATGCCAAATATATTTCCATCTACATTCCCCTAAATAATTTGACCAAGTGAAATGTTTTGCTATATAAAGACTAATATCCCGTAGAAGTATCCTCCTGGGAGGCCTAATGGAACCCACCTGAGTGTTTTCCTCACCGTTTAGGGGGGAAACTGTCCTGAGGGTAATACTTTTAGTGAGAAAAGCTTAGGAAATTCTTTCTGTGTGTCTGTCCTCCCATTCCCATGCAAACATGCAACATTCAACAGTTACTAAAGCACGGATATACCTGAGCAAGGAGGCCCCGGGGTAGACAGGATAGAAAAATAGGTAAACAAGTAAAATATTTCCTCAAAGAAATCCTAGGGAAATTTACTTACAATAAAATGTATTTTACAGCAATCTTTTGTGTGCATCTAATTTCAAAATTTAGTAAAGAAAAAAGGCTGATTTGCATGCTAATTAAACTGATGCCCTGCTTATCTCAGCATAAAAACCTCAGTCCTGGTGATTTGATGCTGCATAGGACATTGTACATCTTTAGAAGTTTTCAGGGTTGATATTTTGATTCCATACTTGGTAGTGCTGAGAAATTGGAGATATATCTATATCTATATCTCTCTCTCTCTCTATATATATATATATATATATATATATATATCAAAATATTTAGGGCTAATTCAAACATTGTTGGAAATGCTATCCCTATTTCAAACCAAAATTCACTTAACAGTTACATACATATATATAATTCACACCTGGCTCAGTGGTTAAGAGCATTGACTGCTCTTCCAGAGGTCCTGAGTTCAATTCCCAGCACCCACATGATGGCTCA
Organism: Rattus rattus; assembly: GCF_011064425.1. NCBI lineage: Eukaryota > Metazoa > Chordata > Mammalia > Rodentia > Muridae > Rattus > Rattus rattus. Next base: position 77,263,509 of record NC_046168.1, on the reverse strand, counting down.
CAACCATCTATAGTGTGGTTTGATTCCCTCTTCTAGTATGTGTGAAGACAGAACATTCACGTTATATATATATAATAAATAAATATTATAATTCACAACATGTATAATAGGGTCCACATAAGCCCAGGAGTTACAGATAGGTTTTGCTGATGTTGGGTGACATGTTGGTATGCAGAAATAGTATATGTTGTATGTTCAGAACCAAGACTACAGTGATGACTTACTATACAACATGGACAGGCACTGCCAGAGACTCCTTGGATTCTGAATTAATCTCTGACCATTGCACATTCAGAAATCTTTGACTACTGTCATTTTTTTTTTAATCAATCAAGTTCAGTCACTCGACTTCATATGGGGTCTCAAGCACAATTTAGGAAACTAGAAATGTCAACATCAGACATGGTAGCACACACATGCAATAGCTGTACTTCAAAGCCTGAGGGAGGAGACGGTACAAGTTCAAGGCCAGCCTTGAGTACAAAGTGAATCCCTGCCTCAAAAATGCAACAGCCAAACCCTTCTTCTCGGAGGAAGGCAGAGAATGTAGGAAAATGCTTGCTGTGTGAAACCAAAGCATGTACAGTGGGTCTGTCAGCAGAAGAGCACAGTAGGTCTAACTGTCAGTGGAAGGGCCCATACACCCATTGGTCACATCATAAGGAAGACGTGGTACTAGGTGGTCACTAGGCTCTAAGTTCTCAGTGAGGTTACAGTTCTTTGCTGAACCGTGTTTTCATAACTACAATGTTCTCATCTGTAAAATGAGACATAATAAAGACAACAGTCATCCCTTTGTTGTGAGTAATTTAAAAAACAAAACAAAAACAAAAAAAAAAGCCTGCTTCTTTGCTCTTGGCTTACCTCTACCAATGGCCAGGGGGCCGATTTTTTTGTTTGTTTGTTTGTTTGTTTGTTTGTTTTTCCCAAGAGCAGTGATTGCTCTCCCAGCCCTCACGGCTAGCTTCACCAAGCCACCAACAAGCGTCCCTGCTGTCCTCTTTCTCCTCTTGCCCACCTTAGTCCACCAAATAGTTTTATTATTTTAAAACTAATCAAATAAGAAGAATTCCTGCCCTAATCTTATTAACTAGCTCCCTTCACCCTCCTTGGCTCTGGCTCGTGGCAGAGGTTACAAACTCTAGGGGCCCTGAGACCTACCTGTCTGCAGCTTCCTCCTTGCTCCAAACCCTGGTCTGGAAAAACCCTTCTCTTCCTCCTGGGACCCGGAAGTTCCACCTCTTTTTCCTTTGCCCAGCAATTGGCTTCCGCCTTCTTTCTTGACACAATCAAGAATCAATTAGGTTCAACACCTGCCCCTACGTTCCTTTCCATAAAGTAGCACAGAAGATAAAGTCAGAGGACACACACATTGTTTGGCCCGGCACATTGCATATTACTAAGAAATTGACCTTGTAAACATTGGCCATTGTTTTTAAGTGAAGATTTGAAGAGGTATGAGAACTCATGAACAAAGGTGAAAGGTGAAGAGGTGGAGACTCTGCCTGAAGCCAATACTCAGAACAAGCCACGAGAACTTGCTGTTCGCCTATTTCTTTCAGCATTCCCTGCTTCCTGCAGTTCAAAGGAAGGAACATTGTTAGGGGTGTTCAGTCCCCAGTCCCTTCAAGCTTTTAAACCCTCTAAGCTCCGGGCTCTGGAGCTCAGGGCCCACCTCACTTTCTCATCAAGCAGATGCAAGGCAGCACAAGAAGGGTTACAGCCACGTTTCTAAACAAATAAACCCTGCCAAGGCTTGGTGCTGATATGAAATTATAATCAACACATTCATGGAATGGCGGTATTTATCGTGTTGTTAGCATTGTAAATTTGTACCATTGTAGATAGAAGTCACACAGCTTGGGGCCCTGTACCTTCACCTATTGTTTTCCCTGTGTTATGATAAATTTCCAGCAACACTTGATTAAAACTGCCAATTTGTTGGGAATAAAGAGAATCTCTCGACACCACCAGGACTAATTACGTTGTCCTTGCCAAAGGGGTAGTTGAATAATTGCATGCGATTATTGCACAGGCATGGCGCTATTCACGTCAGTAGCAAAGCAATGAAGATTGATTCCCTTTAATTAATCATTCAAAAATAGCCCCCTTGTATCATTCCCCAAATAGGAAGGAACATGTTCCTACATCTCTCTTCCAAAGGATGCCTGGGTGCAATTGGTTCCCTGATGAGGTATCAGAACGTGTGTGTGCCTGTCCAAGATAGGAGGACCTACTTTGTAATTGATTGTGGATCCTTTTCCCTAATTCTTTATCCCCAGCCCTGAACTCTCTGTAATCTTAACAGCCTGAAGCACATTTACATAGCTTTCATTAATTGTACTCTGGCTTCTCATTAGAAAGAGAGACAGCGTCTCTTATCTGATTCAGTATAGGCTCTATTTGCATTGCTGCTTACATGATATATTGCACTTCCAAAAGGCTCGCTGCTTCACTTGGAGAATCAAACGCCCTGCAAGTCAATATATTATTAGAAGACATTGATACACACTGTTATATACGTCTTGCAAATCTCTCAGCTCTGCCTTGTTTAAATGTTAAGGACATGATGTTAACTTTCTCAGTCCTTAATACTTTAGAATATAGGAAACTGGTATTTTGAAATATGTGTATGTGTTTAATATTCCTCTATCACCACCATGGTTTACAGTCTTTGATTTGATTGTATTGAGGAATGACTATAGATATAGATATATAGATTTATTGATATATTATATATAGATATTGCTGGATGGTGGTTGTACATGCCATGTGTTTTAGGCCAGCCTGGTCTACAGAGCAAGTTCAGTGAAAGTCTATACAGAGAAACCCTGTCTCAAAGAAGAAAAGTTCATCTTCACTTGGTGCTAGAAGGGATGATGACGCTGACGACGATGATGTCGGATTGTTTTTTGTCTCACTGAGAAATAAAATGGTGACACTGGATGGAGATGCCCGCCTTGGGCTACATCTCTGCTCCTCAGACCTGACTCTTACCACTCACTTTTAGTTTCAGAAAATGTCATTTTAATAAGCTTGTATTGTCAGTGTGTGTGTGTGTGTGTGTGTGTGTGTGTGTGTGTGTGTGTGTGTCTGTGTCTGTGTGTGTGTGTACGATGCTTAAAATTATGGCGGCGAGAAGATAACTTCTGTCATCCTTACTCAATTAGAGTCCACCTTGGGTTTTTTATTATTTTGGGCGGGGCAGGGGCTCTATAGTAATCCATACGTCTGCCAACTGAGATTACAAGTGCATGCCACTCTGCCAAGTTTTATGTCCTAAAAACTGAACTCAGACGTTCAATGCTTACAAAGCAAGAACTTTATCTGTTGAGTCATCCCAAGCACACCCCAACCCCTTACTTTCATTGTCTTTTAAATCATTAGAAAAACAAGGTAGTGTCCAACTTAGTATATGTTATCTCCTCCATTTTTCCTGTGTACACCTTCCTCTCCAAATGTCCTTATACTTCCTGCCAACTTGCCTCTTAAGCCTGTTCTTCCCTAGCTGGTCCTTCTGGTCTTAATGCACCAAGCAGAGATAAAGCACATCCAGATAGATGGGGATCCAAGAACAGGAATCACATCGGGTGCTGTGCATGCCTAGCACTGTCACACTGCTATGCTTGTTCCTTATGTAGAACAATCATCTAGGCACAGTTAGGAGATACAGGGCGGGAATCTGCCCTTGGGTGTTTCTTCTTAGTAGATTCTGGAAACACGGACCTGGTTGCTAGCTCCAAGAGGATCCACCCCAACATGTTAAGTCTGCAGATGAGAAAATGGAGGTTCCAGAAGAAGCAGCTAGCCTTCTTATGCATGCTATTGGGGAGGGGCGTTATGTGTTTAGTCTGTGACCAAACACGTCTGAAAAGAGCAACTAAAAGGAGGAACTGCTCAGTTTTGACTCATGATTTGAGAGTTTTTAGTCCCTTGTTCTTGGCAATATGGTTTGGGCTCAATGGCAAAACTGGGTATCAAATAGGCAGAAGAGCAAGAATCCAAGGAAGCTATTCCCCTAGTAACAGAAAGGAAATGAAGAGAAATGTGAACATGAGAAGGATTCGGATGGTGGCAAGATTTAGCCACCATCAATCAACAAGTCCCCAGTGGCTTACTTCTTGTGGCTAGACTCAGCCTCCTGCTTCACATCACATCCCAACAATGCAACCGACTATGAGCCTGTCAGTAAATTAAGTCTCTGATTAGGCCATCCTTCCTTCTTTAAGCCTATTAGCTGCTAAATTAAACTCGTAATGCCTGAGCCTGGGAGGCAGGGTTGGGACATTCAAACTATAACAACATTATAAAAGAAGGGAGAGGAAGTATTGTATGAACAGAAACCTGGCTTAGGACACAGATCTGGCTGTGGGCTCTGCCCTGTAGCAGAACCTCAATCCTAACAATAATGTTTTCCCTTTCATTTCTCTGTGCATGTCATGTCCCGGGAGAAGCTCACAGCTTTTATGGGATTGTTGTAATAATGAGAAGTCATACAGATAAGCCAATGCGCACCTAAGAGACTCATATTAAAATGGCATAGTCCTCCCCAAATGGGAGCATAAACAGTCAAGCAGCGTTGGTTCACAAGTGTAACTATGCTGTCATCTCCAGCACATACTGGTAAGTTAAGGGGTCCTCATTGAGCCTTGTGGACAGAGGGCGTGACACAGCTGTCCCATTTAGAACTGAGTAGTCACAGTCTCTTATTCACTGAATATTGATCAGCTCTGGGTCTCTGCATTAATTGTATACTGTAAAAAGAAGCCTCTCTGTTCAGGGTTGAGTATAGAGAGAAGAACTTAAGGAATAGTTTATTACTATACCCATTTTGATGAGTGGTAGTGTTAGGTTTTCTGTTAAAGCCCATAATCTAGCCCACCATGTTTTTGTTGTTTGTTTTTATTTTGTTTTGTTGGTGTTTTGCCCCCTGTTAACAGTATCAGGAATGAGTTCCATCTCAAGGAGTGGGTTTTTTAATCTAATCAGGAAATATTTAGTTACTTCCATGATGTTGGTGCCACTATTGTACAAGCGAGCAGATCTGGTTGGGCCGTGGTTACTGGCTCATAGTGCTTGCAACTGGGTAATTTATCATGTTTCTCTCTCTCAGGCGTGTACACAGCATCTTCCATCACTACAAGAGCTATTTGATACAGATGGCGCTTCCAGGTTGGTAACAGCTTGATTTCTCTTTGCCTTGGAATTTAAGTATATGGAGCCTTCAGCAATAGGGTCCTGTCATCAAATTCTGGAGAATAACCAAAAGGAAGGGTGTCTGGCTTTTTTTTAAAATAGCAGGCTGTGGGGATCAAACTCAGGTCCTCATGATTGCATGACATACACTTCATTGACTGAACTTTCCCCCAACCCCAAACACGTATGTAAACTAGGATATTAGCTGTTGAAACCCCTTGAGTTCAGTTTCCAGAACTGCCAGGACAGAAGATGGCACATGGGACACTTGGACAACAGGGCCTTATTCTCTAGTGGTTTCAAGAGTTGCAAGGCTCAGATCCAGATGTCAGCTAGGTTTTTCTGAGGAGATCTCTATCTTTGGCTTGCAATGACCATACTCTTCCCCTTTCTGCATTCACATGCTCTTTCTTCTGTGTTTCTGTCCTAATCTCTTCTTACAAGAACACACCTCACTGATTTATGGCCCATTTACATGGCATCACTTTGAAACACACCTCTAGAGGCTGAGTCCCAGCATAGCCATGTTCTAAAATATTCAGTATGAGAGTGTCCATGTATGAATTGGGGAATGTACAAATTTAGCACTCATGCTTCATTCTTTCCCACTATACATACCTCCATGAACATTTATACACAGAAGACAGACGGACAGACAGACACACAGACAGACACACACACACAGAGAGAGAGAGAGAGAGAGCATGCTGATAAACATGTCTTTAACTATGAATTCTTGGCCAGAGGAGCTGGGTATGCTCTCCTGAAGTGGTTCGTATATTTTCATCAGCCACCCCTACCCATCAACACAGAGGCAAGGTAAAGACATAAACAAAAAAGTTTTTATATTCCTATGTTTCTGGTTCTATTGCCCAAAGAGCCTCAGGATTAGATGTTGAGATGTGGGATAAGTGATGCCTCTACAGCCTGAGAAGCACTCATAATCCCACGCTGATAAATCAGAGAGGGAGCCCACCTTCCCTTTCCCCTCCTCCCCCCGGCTCTTATAGAGCTGACCTCAAAGAAAGATATTTTAACAAATGCTGCACCGAGAAATGCATCTCTCTTGGTCTCTTTTTGTGTGTGTGTGTGTGTGTGTGTGTGTGTGTGTGTGTGTGTGTGAGAGAGAGAGAGAGAGAGAGAGAGAGAGAGAGAGAGAGAGAGTCTAATTGGTGCACTGCGGTGGCCTTGACTGCATTAGTATACTCTTGGATCTTAGATAGTAACAGTTGATAATCAATATTCTAGATGTAATCTCCAATTCCATGCTGTTTTTCAAAAGAACATTAGCCTTTAAGGCTCGCATTAGGCCGCATAACGTTTCTTTTGATTTGTCAGTTGGTATCATCCCTATGTCCCCTTCTGCCTCTCTGCTTCCCATGTCTCTCCCACCTGCAAGGGCTGGACCATGCTATGTCATGCCATAAAGCAAACTAAAGTATTCTCTGGCTTCGCAAATTGTCTCTTCTGGGAACCTATTTATCAGAAGGTGCGATACAAAAGGGAGGAAGTGCTGTAGGTAGGCATTATAAATTCCATCTGGGTTTCAGAAGTTGAACTGGCCATTTCATTCGAGCGAGAGATGTTTTCTATATATCTCCTGATTGCCCATTCATTCTTTAATCTTTATACATGAAAAGCTAAAAGCAGAAAGCCACGGACGAAAATTTTCCCCCTGCAAATTGTTGAACACTTGCAACAGATATAGAAAATCACAGTGTGAAAAGCTGTTGAAGCTGTGAAAAAAATAAATTGAAGGCACCACAGGAAATGGAGGTTTTACATAAGGACAAGGAGCCAGTCAGAGTTTCCAAGGCCATTTGGTAATAAAGGAAATTATGATCCACATAAAGCCCACTTTGGGAAATTTACATTTTGATGGATAACACGCTTAGAACAATTAGCATGAAATGTTTCTGGTTTACCTGCGACATGTTTCTAATAGAGAGTCTGCGTGCGTCCTCGGCAGAATGTAACTGCTAATATTTGAAGTGCAGGTAATTCCTTGCTTCTCGTTTAAAATACCATAATGCTCGCCTTGCTCCAGGCAAGCGAAAATAAAATCTCAATTAAAATAAAAGCAGGCATGGTTCCAGTTAAGCAACGATCATTTAGAGAATTAATGCACTAAAGCTTTCTCCACAAACTGCATAGTCAGTGAGACACTGGAGCAGTGATGGAAAACCGAGACTTCAGTCCCCTGGTCCCACAAAGATGTCTCTTTCCCCGGGCTCACCTCTCACTTTACCTCTCAGGATGAGAGCTTCCTAAGGATACAAAAAATGAAATTGCACCTGTCACCCTTAAGACCTCATCCAGCTTTGAAATGCTGGGCTTTATGATCGAAGCAATGACTGGAAATCCTCATAGCATTGAGAAATAAGAGTACTCAAAGGGACTCAGTTGTGCTAAAAGCTAAGCTCAAGAAAATTAAGAAAGTACTACAGGGAGTAGGTACCGAAATTACAAACAGGCAAGTTTACAGCAAATTGCTTTTCTCTGTTTTCTCTGGCTAACACAGCATGTTGGTTCGAAACGCATTAATCTTTTAAGTGTCCAATTTGCAACAAGGCACAGCTTTCTTTTTATTTCAATTTTTCCTTGTAACTGACAGATAATAAATACACATGTTTATGGGGTATAAGATGGTGCTTTGACTCCCACATTTCTTTCTCGTGTATCCAATCTACATTATCTGCCTGACCCTTTGGAGAGTTGAAGTCAAACTTGGACACTTCCATTCATTAAATTGTTATGCTGACCTCTAACTCTGGGTCCCAAACACAGCACTGTGGCTTTAACAGTAAATACAGCAGGAAGAAACAATCTCCCTAGCTCTAGTATCTGCTTGGGTAACTAACACCAGTGACTATTTCCACCTCGGTCGGAAGTCTTAGAGGAAGCGCATTTACAAAGCTCACTTTGTCCAGCTGTCTTTCTCTCTAAAGCAGAGCCCCCTATCCCCTAGCCCTGCCCCAAGTTCAGGACATTACGATTGTCACAGTGCCTCTGAAAATGGGGAGATTTGTCCTTCCTTATCGTTATGAACTTGGTTGAGCTCCTGAATTGTCAGATGATGCCTCCTGCTCCCCTCTGGGTCAGACAAGCACTTCCTTTCTCCTACACAGTCAATCGTTTTGAGGGCTTTGCTACTTCTAAGCATATTTTGTACAAAGACAGTAGTTTAAGGCAATAGAAGAGGCTCCTTCTGTCTTTCTAGCTCTCCTGCTGTCTTGTTCATGTCTCATTCCATTTCTTCTCAACCCATCCACTTGTGTTCATCCATGCTCTCTGTTCAATCCAGTGCCAACCTCTGAGCAGTAAAATGAGGCAGCTCTTTCCATATTAGTAGAAAATGTTCACTAAATTTATGTTTTTAAGTATCTCTGCTTCTCTTTGGGCTGGGTATAAGGAAAGAAGGGAACTATTTATAATAGGAAAGCATCAACATACACATTACAATAGCAGAAGAGGGGATCGGAATTGCAAATACAAATGAAGAGGGCTGGCAGGATAGCTCAGTGGGTAAAGTTACTTCCCTACCAAGGCTGACTGAAGAAATTCAGGGCACAGCTTATCTCTATAAGTGGGATCCCCTTCATCCCTAAAACCATTTTGTTTGTTTGATCAGTGGCATCCCCTTCACTCCTGACATTATGAACTGCTGGCTCATGAGGATTTCACAATAATAATAATAATAATAATAATAATAATAATAATAATAATAATAATAATAATAGATTTTATTTTAAGTTTAAGGACTGAGTTCATGAGTAATATTAGGAAAACAAGATTAGTCATTTTATGCCTTATAAATGTAACTGATATTACAGAGCATAACATGAAAAGAAAAATCAGAGATGCCTCAGAAAGCATTTGCTACCTATTATGAAATACATGGGGAGAGTTATCAAGTGACTGTCCTGTAAACCAACCCTGGTCTTGCATAAACACCAGAGCAGCAGCTGTCAAATCCAAATCCACTCTATTCATAAGTGAAAGTGCAGGTATATACATATGTATCATATATCATATACATCATATATCAAGTGCAGATGCCTACATATTCACTTCTTAGAAGTATTTCTTCCTCTACCCCTTTCTTTGCTCCTTGTATTCTTCCTTCATCAATAAGGCATTAAACCTGAACATGTGCATAGCTTGGAGTATGTTTGCATCAGCTGGTGGGGTGTGCTAGGAACAGCACCATAGATTATCAGATCAACAGAATAAACACACAGAAGTTATACTGAGGTGTAGCTCAGTGCTAAAGTGCTTTCCTAGCATGTGTGGAAATATAAGGTCTTGGGCACAATCCTAGCACTGAACAAAAAGAAAAAAAAGGAAAAAAAGAAAAAGAAAATGGAAGAAATACAGTTATTGGTGAAAGACTAAGGCTAGAATGATGCTGTAGTGTTGTCTTGAAATTGGAAGCATTGATTTAAATTTAATGCATACATATATATAATGTCATATACATACATACGTACCTACACATAAACATCATACACACACATATGCATTTATATATATAATATATACATATATCACAATGCACACAGACGTGTGCAAGTGCATGCACACACACACATACACACATACACATATATAGACATACATACATAGACACAGACACACACACATTGCAAAGCACTGGAATCTGTTGTATCTCAAAATATGCCAATTTGGCTTAAGACATATTTTAAGCTGAAGGCAGTTGATACAAAACAAATACACCAGGAAAAATGTGCTTTTCAGCTCTTCTGCTTTGGATATGCAATGTCTTTGCATGATGAAGGCTTGGACCCCAGCACAATGTCAAAGGAGAGCTTGGGGAATGTGATTGGATGGGATGCATGTCCTTATAGATTTTCATTTGTATTTCTCTTGTTAATCTATCTTTGTTAAGAAATATATGGAGCTATGATCAGAGAAGTTAAGATAGACAAAGGAGAAAAAGGTCTTTTCACCCATATCATATAAAATTAATATAGTTGTAGATGTTGATGTTTGGTCTGTTGCTGTGTACTGTAATGGTAAATACTGGCCCGAGTGGTCTGGTTGTCCCCAGGGATGAAGATCTTCACATACACCAAATGATGCTATGTAACCTTATTCCTTAATTTAAAACCATTGGCTGACCAAAGAGCATGCACGGGCTGGACTTAGATCCCATGCTCAAGTATAGCAGATGTGCAGCTTGGTCTTCTTGTTGGTCCCCCAACACTGGAGTGGGGGCTGTCACTAAACCTCTTGCCTGCCTGCCTGTGGTTCTCATTCTCCTTACTGGGATGCCTTGTGGGAGAGGATGTGCCTAGCCCTGCAGTGATCTAATGTGCCTTCATGAGGAGGGGTGATACCCAGAGGGGAGCTCCCCATTCTCACAGGGGAAGGGGATGGAGGACTCTGTGTGAAGGGGTACTAAGAGGAGAGGAGAGGCCGATATGGAAGACACACAATTGGCATAAATTAGAAAAAGCAAAAATGAAAATAAAACTATTGGTTGGATAAAGATGCCTAAAGCTTCGAGTTGGGCTAAAGAGGGGTAGGTGTGGCTTTGTTTCCTGGGGCTTAGGGTCAGAGACAGAGATCATGAGGAAAGACGTGAGAAGAGAGGAGAGGAGAGAGGACGGCTCCATGGGGTAGGTGGATCACAAGAGCATGACCATGAGGGCCAGCCAATTGGAATAGGAGCCAATCAAGCAGAACGTGACAAGCTCTATGTCCCGTTACTGACAGGGAAGTAGACAAAATAGCATGGAGGGTTGGTGTCTGCCCTGCTCCAGTGCTGTTAAGGTTTATTATAAATATAAAGGTTTCGTGTCTTTTGTTTGGGAACTAAATGATCAGAGGTGGGGTAGAAACCCCTAATAATATTTACCACAACATGTAGGTGTGTGTGTGCATGCGTGTGTGTGTGTGTGTGTGTGTGTGTGTGTGTGTGTGTCTGTAGTATTTGCATACATCTCTTAACTCTTCCCATTGAGAGGTTGGGAGAACACTGATACTCCGGAAACCCAAACCCTGGCTTCCAAATACTTCTCTAGATGTTCTAGAGTCCTTTAAAATAAGGTCAATGGCACCAGAAGATCCTGGAATCTTTTGTAGCATTAGAAAGCAGGAAAATGCTCAAGACTAATGAGAATTCACCGAAAGACAATGAGGTAAGCTTGAAAGAATCTCTTTCAGTGAATGATTATCATACAAAGGAACCTGCTAAAAGGATCCTGTGGGAGCAATCTGGTGGTTCTAGCTTGGTCTTGTATCTTAATAAAAGAATACTAGATCTATAAGAAAGAAATGAAACAAAAGAAAAAACAAACTTGGCCTCCAGAGGGTAAACTGGGGAAAGTGAAACTGGGGAGAACAAAGCAATGTAAGTACTGGTCAGGGGACTGAATCAGTGTTGATTCCTCTGGCGCTATCTCCAGGGTCAAAAGGCTCTTGAGTTGATTCCAGTAGTTAACTTGTCTACTTCCTGGCAACCAGTGGAGGAGTAGGTAAGGCTTTGAAAAATTGATACCCTCCTTGAATTATACCGGTGACCTGCTAGTCATCTGCCCATCAATGTGACAAAAGTACCTGGGAAGATCACCTTAAATAGGGAAAGGCTAGTTTTGGCTCTGGGTTTCATTCGTTATCATTTGGCTCCATTGGTTTGGGCCTGTGGTATGACAACATTATGGTAGCCAGAGCACATATGAGATGATTCTGTTCATCTCATGCCAGGCAGGGAGCAAAGAAGAGAAGAGGGTAGGAACAAGATACAGCCCTTAACGGGCACTCTTTAAAGGATCTGTTCTCTTAACTGGGTCCTGTGATGTTTGCATCACCTCCTAATAGCCCATCGACTCATGAACCCGATGGAATCAAAATCCACAGATGATGCTGAAGTCTTTTAAAGGTTGACATGTTTGGATACATGGGCCTCAGAATAAATAGTAAGAATGGATTATAGCTCACTGGGCTGTGATAACCTATTAACTATAACCCAATATTGTAACCCTATGGATTATAACTCCTTAAATAGTAGCACCATTTAAGTACTAAGAATCTATAAATCAACACTGACATAAATAAAAGTATGAAGGGGAAAATAAAAAGAAGAGAATACTCTTTCGTGTCTTCATACACACGGACCGAGGCAATCTTTCGGATAATAGAAAGTTAGGTCAGTAAAAGCATGTATTAAGGAAAAATGAGATACCTACTTTGACAATCGGCGTAGCAGGATTTATTTTAGGTAAAAAAACAAAAATAAAAACAAAACAAAACAAACAAAAACAAAAACAAAACAGCCCATGGCTGAGACTGGTCAGAACTCTTACCAACTGAGCTATCTCTCCAGCCCTATATTTTAATTTCATAAAAATAAAAAAAAAAATAAAATATATTACAGATTGAGTATTCTTTTTTTTCCTGAAAATTTTAGGTTCAGAAGTGCTTTGTTGTTTTAATTTTTTTTTCGATTTTGGAATATTTTCACATGCACAATAAAACATATTCAGGGAAGGAAGCCAAGTCTAAATACAAAATCTACTTATGTTCTAGAGAGCCTTGATACACACGGACTGAGGCCGCCGTACGGTTTGAGCTCAGCTGCAGCTTGTCTCTGACCTATCACAGGAGATGTGTCTGGAACTTTTTACCGAGGCATCACCCTTAGGTCTTAGAACATTTCAGAGTTTGAGTTTTCACATTAGAGTTCCTCAGCCTGTACCAGAATGCAGTCTTCAGGAGATAGACAAGAAGACAGTCTGATGTAACAGGTCATCCTATCAAAAATGGTCCTAAGGATTCTCAGGAATACTAAAATCCTTAAAATAAACAAACAAACACCCTAAGAAACTGACCCATGTTAGAAACTCAAGGTGAAAACTGGGAATAGTCCATGGTCTTGAGCTGGATCCTTTACAACCAAGGACCCTGCAGAGGATTTGAACTTTGAACATAGCCTCTGGGGGAAATGCAGCATAGGAGTCCTGCATACCTTTTATGATCTTCTCAGCCACTTCACTTGACTAAACTCGAGATGTTTGTGATGTCTGTCCCTCTAATCCATCAGCTCTTTTGATTTCAGCATCCACAGTTGCCTTGGTTTGCTCTCATTCCCCAGGGCACAGGGCACTCCTGTTAGTGGAAGACAGGAGAGGAGGGAACCAGGGAGAGAGGCAGCCAGCCAAAGTCGACATGTGACCCGTGTGCCAGGCAGTTCGGTTGGGCTAGGTTCCTAGATGACGCTGGAATGGGTAATGAGGGTGTAAAATTCTATCCTGCTTTCCTTAAAGCGTCTCCAGAGGAAAGAAAAAATCATTGGAGTGTGTTTTTGGACCAGCTTGTCATTAAGCTGGAAAAAGCTATTTTGTTGCCTTAATTAGTTTTATTGTTTTGACATTTGAGCTTTTTAAAGGCTTTGTGCTGGAATTCAAGTACAGTATTTCATTGCCATGGATTCTATTTTAATGAATGATTATTATACAAATGAACCTGCTAATAGGATCCTATTATTTCCCCCCCTGCAGGAACAAAATAAACAAAATCCACATGGAAATGCCCAAGAGTCTCCACTTTATGCAAAACCCATGTCAGTGACTGTCTTCCTTAAAAAAGCACGATGAGAAAAAGGAAGGGAGGAAGAAAGGAAGGAAGGAAAGAAGGAAGAAAGAAAGAAAGAAAGAAAGAAAGAAAGAAAGAAAGAAAGAAAGAAAGAAAGAAAGCAAGCAAGCAAGCTGGTAGACAATATTTGAATGCTCCTTGGTTCTTCTACATGAACCTAAATGGAAGTTATGATAAATGGACAAATTATGTATGTGTTCCTAATGAGGAGACTTCTCTGCTGTATTTTATTCTTAGATTAGAAAGTGCATGAACATGCCTGAGCCTACACACCTCTGCTCAGTGATCCTCTTCAAGACACCGACTCTTTGCTTAGCATGCTGCCACCAACTCTTTGCTTCCTGTCCATATACCTGTCGTCTTCAGAGTTGGCACGCTTAGCGTGCTGCCAACCACATATACTAGCCCCTCCTGCTTCTGAAAGGAACACTCCACCCATCTGCTCATAAACAGGGATGGCCTGCATGGGAGTTTAGCCTCCCCTGACTTTTCGGAATGTGGCATTCTGGTCCTGAGGGATGCTATGGCATATTAGCCAGCAGGGTTCCAGTTACAAGAGCATGGTAAACAATTAGGCCTCATTTACATTTTACAATTAGGTTTCCCTTACATTTTCCTGTGATTTTTTTTTTACACGCACCAAAGGCTTTATTTCCCATCTTTACTAAATCCACAAACCGTGAATTTAAGCATCCCATATTTTTTTGACATGTTATTCCACATGCTGAATGTCAGGAGTCTATATTTGGTGGAACAAAGGCTGAGAATTACACAGGAGTGTGCCCAAATGGAAATGAAATGACTCCGAAATGTAAAAGCTAAGCTAAATCATTGAGAGCAGCTTCGCCAAAGCCTTAGAGATGAAATGCAAATTTCTTCTGGTATTAAATAAAATATGTTTAACTCATGTCATGTACTCTAAAGGTCTCCCTGGATAGATTTCTGAAGGTCTGTCGGTCTATTAGGGTAAAGCTGATATCCATCAATTGGAAATCAATACATGCTGTTGAGTTCTAATTATAAATTATTGGGCTAATGCAGGTGGTACACAGGCAGGGCAGTTTTTGTTAATATATAAAAAGGAAATTAGTTTCATTTCAAGAATGTGATGAGAGCAAGTAGTTCTGTTTATATCTATTTGCTTTTGATCCTGACATACACAAATAGACTCCTGGGGTTTGGTTGCAAGAGGAACAGCTTTCTCTCTGGATTATTGCATTTTAAATTTTGGAAAGTCACACTCTGCAAATCCAGCATGATGCTGTTCATAAAGATATCACATGTGTTTATATTTTATTGGTACAAATCAGAGGGCCTTTTGCTGCCCGCTTCCTTTCCTTTTTGTGGTCATTTTATTCCCAAAGATAGAGTTCTGTGCACCCATCATCCTTTTAAAACACTTCCTGCAGAGAATCCCTGTGCCTCAGCCCAGACAGTAAAGCGCTCTGCCTTTCTTCATGTAAAATATATAAAAGGATTTTATACTCAGCTAAGTAACCTGGAAATTCCCAGCCAGAGAAAAGGCAGATGGATTTTATGTTTTGCCTTGAGCACAATGCTTCTCTTGTCTGCCATTCACATTATTTCTGCTGCTGTGGTCATTTAAAAACTAGACTTCTATAGCAAGTCAGCAGGGAAGAGGGATTCACCTCCCCAGGAGCCCTGGGACACAGTGTCTGCATCATCTCCTGGGAGCCTCCCCCTTGTCTGCTATTGATTTCTTGATGCCTCCAGGCCAGGGATAAAGTGTGGGCTCTACTGTGAACCAGGAGATATTTGACAGCCCTTGCTCTTATGATGCAAGGGAATGACTAGTAAAATATGACGATAATTCCTGAGACCTCTTGTGACATGGGATAGCAAAGTGGATTTTGGATAGTGCAAGAGGACCTTCGCATAGGAAGCACATACTCAGAGGAACTGTGTGTGACCACCCTGAGAACACCCTCAAATCTAAGTATGCTATCTATGATCCTCAAGCCCATCTAGGTTTTGCCTTGAAAACAGAGAAAAGGCTTCAGAAAATTATCCATAATTTATTTTGGTTCATGTGCAAATGCTAATTCAATGCACACAGTCAAATGTTATAGAGACATGAAAAATGTTTTATGAGATCACTTTAGCCCAGCACTTCAAAGCTCTGACTGACTATGAAAATATTTTTGCTACAGGGCATAAATATTTCACATATATGTGTTAGTATATATGCATCACAATATATACATTGCAAGTCACACTCATTGATACAGAAAGATCATTTGAAAAGATTATCACTGGAGTGGGGGCTATAGCACGTGTCTAATTCTAGCACTCAGAAGGCTGAGGTGTGAAGATTGAGAGTTCAAGGCCAGAACGGTCAGAAATATATCATGAGATCTAGTCTCAAATAAAATCAACAAATCAAAAAGATAGAGGAGGAGGAGAAAGAGAGGGAAGGAGGAGAAGGAAAAAAAAGAAGATGGAGAAGGAAATGAAGACAGAGACAGGGATAGAGAAGGAAAAAAGAAGGAAGGAAGAGGAGGAGGAGGAGGAGGGAGGAAAAGGAGGAGGAGGAGGAGGAGGAGGAGGAGGAGGAGGAGGAGGAGGAGGAGGAACAGAATCAAGCATATTATACATAGCATCATAGGGTTGGCTTGCAGGTCAATGGAAGTTTCCAGAAAGGTCCAGAACGAATGAAGCTTGCACACAATGCATGAAGTCCTTGGTTCAATATTGAGCACCTCAAAGATATGAGAAGGCAAGTCATAAAGACAATGACACACACAATAAATGGTACTAGTCTGTTTTGTTTTTGCCCCAACTTGAAGCTGTGACATTAGGTGACATCTTCACTGACTTTGTACATATCTAAAACACACTAACGGGGAAGGAATGCTGTAACAGTGAAAGAGATAGTAATCAAAAATAACAGCAACAACAAATCACAAGACTCTTCTTGTAACCACTTTAGAATTCTTTATTCTTCAGACATCGTCAATTCTTATAAATTAATTAGTAATTAATTTGAAGTATCTATAGCTGAATGCTATGGTCTTTCTGTTACTCTCTATTACTCTCAGCATGTTAATCTCTGGTCAGGAAAGCTTTGTCCTTTCTGGACCTTTCAGGACACTTCCAAATGTAATTCCTAGGGTTAGATTTAAAGTTTTGCGTATGAGTGCAACAAAATTTTGCAAAATGAAAAACCATGAGTCCCTTTTTTTACTGGCTGTGAAAAACTAGCTCTGAATTGTATCAGAGTTTTGCCTTTCCTTTTGTAGTATATGAACACCATCCTTACCTGTCTGGCAGCTCTCTCTGTTTCTCTGCCTCTCTCTGTGTTTCTGTTTCTCTCTGTGTCTCTCTCTCTCTCTCTCTCTCTCTCTCTCTCTCTCTCTCTCTCTCTCTCTCTCTCTGTGGTGTGTATGTTATGTGTGTATGTATGTGTATTTATGTGTGTGTATGTGGTGTGTGTATGTATATGTGTGTGTATGTGTATGTGTGTGTATGTGTGTGAATGTGTGTGTGTATGTGTGTGTATGTGTGTATGTGGTGTGTGTATATGTGCATATTCGTGTGTATGTGTATGTATGTGTGTATGTGCATATGTGTGTATGTGTGTATGTGTGTATGTGGTGTGTGTATATGTGCATATGCGTGTGTATGTGTATATATGTGTGTATATGTGCATATGCATGTGTATGTGCATATGTGTGTATGTGTGTATGTGTGTGAATGCGTGTGTATGTGTGTATGTGTGTATGTGGTGTGTGTATATGTGCATATGTGTATGTATGTGTATGTATGAGTGTATGTGCATATGTGTGTGTATGTGTATGTGAGTGGTGTATGTGTGTGTGTATGTGTATATGCGTGTGTATGTGTGTGTATGTGTGCATGTGTGTATGTATATGTGTGTGTGTGTGTGTGTGTGTGTTTGTGTATGTATATGTGTGTGTGTATGTGTGTGTGTGTGTGTGTGTGTGTGTGTGTGTGTGTGTGTGTATTTCCAAGTAAAATAATGGATATGAGCATTTCATTATTACAGGATACTATAGTCTTATTGATCCAACTCCGATCATTATCTCCACACAGTCAATACAGTTCGTAAAAACCAACAACTCTATTTTCAGTTCTAAACTTAGAGATGGAAATAAGTGCAGTGCTTACCTGTGCATATTTACATCTTAAGATATTTACGCCCTGATCAAGTTCATTCCCTCACCTATGGTGTATTAGCTTCTCCCTGACCCACTGTTTGGCATATCTTTGGAAAGCTTGTTTATTAAGGGGCATTAAGACTCTTGCAATTTTGCAAAGTTAAAAAGTACTAGAGCGCACAGAGCTTTTTAGAAGATGTGCCTTTTGGGACCTTCTGATCAGAGTTAACCACATGCAGCTATAGGTAGACGGCTCAGCCTCCCACACCTTCCTTTCCTTTGTTCCCTCCCACACCCATCATTCCCAGATTAGCCTCATGGCTCTTTCCACTCCTGGCCACAAGGATAAGATCATTTTTCCCCTTCTGATCAGAGACAGACTCCAGCTTACATATTGGATATGGTGGTGGTTCTTTCCCATCTGTCAGCAAGGGACTTGGCAAATGCAGGTCCTATATTATTCAGTGGCGAAAGTGACAGTCGTGCAGACTCAGAAATGGGCACAGTTGATTCAGCTGCCATGGCAAATCCAATGCAAAGTCTATCATGGTTTCTGATCTGAGTGGGGGGGATGGGTCAGCATGATAACATCACATATCTCAGTTGAAATCAAGTGACAGAAATCTTTCGAGCTTTCCAAGGTAACATTTATCTAGCTCTTGAGGGTATCTATGGAGTCGGTTACTCAGCCTTAAAGATGATTTTAATGCCTAAAGCAAAGGCCTTTTGACCCCAATATGGATGAAATTTCCCAAAGACCTCCAGTGATCTCTGGCCTCACTTGGGTGGGTGGTGTATGAAGCTAGCAGGAATATTTTCTGTGGATGTCTGTATTTGTAATCTGATGCATTCACTGGCGAGGCATTCGGTTACACTAAGAGATAGGGTCAAGAGTTTTTTCCACGCATGACTTATACCTTTGAGAATATTGTAGATGCCAAGACAAAAGCTCTTTCTGCTTATTTTTTTTAAAGCAAGTTAAATTCCTATACAGATGGCCCTGGCTAAACTCTGTAGGTCACAAAACAAAATGGAGAGATATGAACAAGAGAAAGATTTGTTGGGAAGAGAAGAGTAGACATTAGCAGGAACGAGGGGGGACGAGAGGAGTCAATCTGCAACACGTATAGGTATGAAATGTTCAAAGAGCAAGTTTTATTAAGAAGTGATTTTTATTATAAACCATTGAGAGAGCCTCAGAAATATGAACCATGATTCCGATTCCATCACAGAGCTCGCTAAGCAAGAAAGGGAGGAGAGTGAATGTCTCTCCAATGACATCATGTGTTATGTTCTTGTGAGTGACAGTCTGTGTGTTAGGTTCTCTGCACTATGTTCTTGTGAGGGACAGTCTGTGTTATATTCCGTGCATGTGGTTGGGCAGTGTGGTGACAATGAATGACGTCATTGAAATGATTATGTTTAATTTTAATGACAAAGCACACACGACAGTAAGATAAATAAGTCCTAATGAAGCAGTGTTTTTACATTACACTTTTATATAAAACAGTGGCAGGAAAATACACACAATGCGAACAATAGCTACTGAAAGTAGCCATATGGTCATTTCTTTGCCTCCATATGGTTTTTTTTTTTTTTTGATATGTTTCAAATTTTCTACAACAGGGGTGAATTAGTTTTATATTAAAAATAGAACCATCCCTTAAACTGAATGTTTGTGGCAATCAGCTAACTTGGGGGGCGGGGGTAATATGGACTTACACACCCTTATTTATCCTCCCTTGCAAACAAACAAACAAACAAACAAAAAAGAAACCAAACCAAACCAAAAAACCCCACTCTTTTATGAGTATTAAATAGGAAGCAGGCCCTCTGAGGTACTTCCTAAATTTAAAAACAGAGTAGAAAACGAAGAACATATTTTTCTTGTTTTATGAGGTGAAAAACAACAATTTCCTTTGCAATAACCCCCACACCATGCCCCCCCGGCCCCTCCATTGCACGCCTGGCCCAGCAGCTAACTGCAGACAGCAGTGCTGTGCACAGATTGACCCGTCTACTTAGTGGCCTGCAGTGGGTTTCTGCGAATTTCTGACCTGCTCTATTCATTTTATTAATCACCAAAACTTTGGCTATGAGGCAGGTTGCTATTGAAATAATTTTACCTATGGGGTTCATTTTACTCTAATCATTAAGCGCGGCTTTTCAATCTCTTCTCCTTTCTCCCCATCAGAAACCTTCTCAAGCCTGCAGTCTGGTGTGGAGATTAGCCCTGAGCACTGTGCCTCGTTCAGCCCCTGCGCTCCATTATGATCCATGACATAATGACATGATGTGATTTGCCCCAGTGACTCTAAAGTGACTCGCCGTTGTGGTGCAGCCAGGCAGCAAGAATGTTTTAAAAGCTACATTCTTGTTGACACCACATAACTTCTAAAGCATTGGATTTCTCATTGACATTTTTTCAATTTAATTTACATCTACTGTCTCCACTATTAGACACACATGGCTATGTTTACAGACACCCCTCCCCCCCCACCTGAATTCAAAGTCTCAATTATTCTTGTATTTTGTAGAAATTGCTAGTAAATCTTTGCCTATATTTTTCTTTGACTCCATAGCACATATGTGTTGGAGAGGGCAGGAACATGTTCATATAGGGAAGCCAAAGAGCAGGTGAGAAATTATTTTTAACGGGCTGAAAAGTTGTCTCAGTGGTTAAGCACATGTGCTGCTCTTGCAAAGGACCTGAGTTATGTTCCCAGCCTCCGTACTGGGCAGCTCATAATTGTCTGTAACACCAGCTCTCAGGAACCCAATGTCTGTGACTCGTTTCTGAAGGCAATTGTACTCTCACGCACATACTCACACACAGACAGTAAAGATATTTCTGAAATTACATATATGCACGTCGATCTACACATATCTGCATTTGTTTCACTTTATATATTTTTAGACACATGAGGCTCTAAGAAACTAGAGATATACTTTCAGTATTTAACTCACAGAATTCAATCCTCAGACCTAAAGGTCTTACTTCTTTGATCAGCTAAAGGTGATAAAATCAGACAAAGCTCTGGGTCCATTCATCGTGTCCTTTCTTTCATCGATCCAGTCGGATTTCCAGACTGATGTTAGAAAGGTGAAAGTTGACTTTGTTTTGAAGTACTTGTCACATTTTGTATGATTTCTCTTTGGGCGTGATATGATGGAGTGACTGTGTTCTCTAGGAAAGAGAGAGAGAGAGAGAGAGAACCGGCAAGATATGTGTGTAATTACCCATGTACATGATGAAATTTATTTTAAAGTATTTGCTTATTTTATTGTGAAGGGTAAGCAGTCCTGTCATCCACCATCTATCTACACATTGGAGAGCAAGGAAAGCCAATGCTACACATTGCAAGGACCAAGAGCATCAATAGGGCAGAAGAGCAAGGTTTTAGCTCAAGCACTCCTTCATCCACCTTTGAGCTCTGTTTGGATCCATATCCAAGTAGGTAAAGCTCTCCAAATTGAGAGAGTATGCTGATTTTCTTCTGATGATCACGTGTTAACCTTTTCCAGAAATACTGTCTCAGACTCATTCTGAAACACCTGGGCATCCCATAGCCCAGGCAAGTTAAAACATGAACTTAAGCATCACAGTCAGTAACTGTGCTTGCCTCTTCCTTACCTCAAATCCAGTTTTCCTCTACTGTTTTCTTGCCCCAATTGTATGGTTTTTTTTCCTAATGGAATGGTTCTCTCTCTTTTTAAAAAAGATTTATTATATTTATATGAGTACATTGTTGCTGTCTTCAGACACACCAGAAGAGGGCATCAGATCCCATTACAGATGGCTGTGAGCCACCATGTGGTTGCTGAGATTGGAACTCAGGACCTCTGGAAGAGCAGTCAGTGCTCTTAACCAGTGAGCCATCTCTCCAGCCTGGAATGGTTCCCAAACAATACTTTCCCTAGGGTCGCATATCAGATATCTTGAATATCAGATAGTTACATTATGATTCATAACTAGTAAAATTACAGTTATGAAGTAGCAATGAAATAATTTTATGGTTGGGATCACCACAACATGAAGAACTGTGTTAAAGGATTGAGGCATTAGGAGCTATAAGGACCACTGTTCCTAAGGATCATTCATTAAACCCAACTGGAAGACCATAAACATGTATTCTTCTTCTTGCCCCTTTCTCATCTTAAACTCATGACTGAAGTTAACCTTTTCTTTGAGCTTTAATAATTAGAATTAAAATAGAAATGAAATATGCTTAATATGCTCTTTTTTTCCATTGGTAACATACTACTTCTCTTATTTAAAAATGCTGGAAAACACAGTTTTGAAGAGTGAATATCTTTTGAAGCACTGTCAAATCTTTTTAACTCAACATCTTGCTAGAGGAGAGCTTGTTGTATTTGGACATGGTGGGTTTCTTGTGGTTGGTTCTGCCTCTTCTTATAAGTAAGAGGGAGGATGGATAAGTGTGCAGAAGAGGCTATCCACAATCTGTTCAAAAAGAGTTGACATTTGAATCAAAACTAATTTTATTTTGCGGGTTAAAAACAAAATTCTAAAATTGTGCTTGCTTAAAGAATACTGGTGTTTGAATTTCTCTGAAGTATGTAGACTTTAATTTCAAGTCAACTGGTGCAGGTTTGTTTTTGTCAACTTGATACAAATATTTTTTTTGTATCAAATTTGTAGTCATCTGGGAAGGAAACTCAGTCTCCATCAAACTGTCCTGTGAGCCTGCATGTGAGATATTTTCTTGGTTTGATGGTTGAAAGAGGGTTGAGGTCACTGTGTACGGTTTTAGTCTTCGGAGGTTGGTCCTAGATGTTATAAGAAAGCAGGTTGAGGAAGCCACAAGGAGCAAGTCAGAAAGCATCATTTCTCTGTGGTCTCTGCTTCAGCTCCTGTCTTCAGATTCCCGCCCTACTCGAGTTCCTGCCTTGGCCTCCCTTCTTGATGAACTGTGTGATCAATATGTATAAGTCAAATAAATCCCTTTCTTTTCAAAATGCTTTTAGTCGAGGCCTTTATCAGGGGAATAGAAAGCAAACTAAAGCAATCCAATTGAAAAGTTTCACAAAGCTTGAGGTGGCACATCGGAAATCAATGACAAGCAGAGATGGCCAGAGAGCTTCTAAACTTGGAAAGTCTCCTGCAATGTCCAAGACCTGTCCCAAAGCTTCTGAGAAGCAGTTTGCAGGTTTATAGTTGACAATGTTTACAGTGTCTACATTGAGGTCAGCCTGACCAGGTTCAAACCTAACTTTTCGCCTACTTTAAGAACTTGGAGAATGAATGGATTTAACCTCTGTTTATGCCACTGGTAGAATGAATATAATATTCTCTTCCACTTCATACAGTTATGCAGATAAAATTAGTATAGGTATTATCCAATAAATACCATTGACTATTCCAGATGGGATGAAATTCCATGACTAAAACAGATCATTGGTTTTAATATTAGAAGAAAAAAATTAATTACATAATTATTTTGATTTATCACAAGTGTTGTTCTCTGCTTGACAAATGGGGAGTCAGTTGCTTCTTGTTAGATGCGTTTTCTGTTGTAAGACACGGTTCTTTTGACCTCCATACTTGAAGTCTTTTTGAAAGCTAGTGATTTATAATGCACTGTCAAGAGAAACCAAAGGCAGAGACACTACAAAATCTATAATTTCATACACTGTGTACAGGTGACATCAATGGTTCCACAGAGGAAAGGAACTTTGCAAATTCTCCAGGGTAGGGAACACCTCCTTGTGGGAGACATAGAAGTAGGCTTTTGTTTTAGCTCTAAGAACTAAAGAGCAGATACACTCTGCTTTCTCTATCTCAAAAGGAAAGATCCTAAAGGCAGCAGTCAGAGTCTAACCAAGGCAATCACCAGAAGCAATTCAGAAAAGAGTGCTGGGTCCCGAAAGTGGTTCAGCCCAGAACCAAAGAAGCCATATTGGGAAAATATTCATGCGTGAATGACTTTTACTTGAGGAGTAGGCAGAGAAGAATTTGCTGCTCACAAGAATTTAAGATACATTTTAGAGCTCCCATCTGACTCTTCAAAGGGCATAGCCCTCTCTAATTATGCAAGGAAGATGTTCTTGTAAAAATTTGCAGATAAAAATAGGTGACCTGAAAACAACTTATTCCTGTGAAAAAAATGATGATTAGGCAGTATTCCTGATTTTCTTTTTAATATTATTTATTTATTTATTTATTTATTTGAGAGAGGGGGGAGGGAGAGAGAATGTGTGTATGTGTGTGTTTGTGTATGATCACACGGATCACACACCTGCCACAGTGTGCATGTAGGGATCAAAGAACAATCTGTGGACATCTATTCTTTCCTACCATGTGGGTAGAAAGGATTGAACTCAGGTCCTCAGGATTGGTAGCAAATGCCTTTATCAACTGTGCTGTCTTATCAGCCTATTTATTTATTTATTTATTTATTTATTTATTTATTTATTTATATTTTTAGTCATTCATTTTAATCAACCCAGGAGTCCTGAGGAGAGAGAGTACGACCCATGTTCATGAACTCCTGTACACATTTGAGCAGACTATGGAGGAAGAGGATGCGCTTTATCTGTTGGAAGATAGAACACCCAGAGGAAGTGGGCGCTTCTGAGATAGCTATGGTGAACACGAGGGGGCTGTGAGGAACACAGATACCTCAGGCTCTCATAGGTTGATAGTAGCTTAGAATTATCCATAATGAGTAGAGAGCAGTAATGCTCTATTACACTGGAGGGATGGGTTTCCTCTAGTTAATCTCAGATGTATAGAAGTGAACTGTGTACTTCTATGAACAAACCCAGGCTTAAATGAAACACTGAGTTGTGTTTGGCAGTAACAGATTTTATCATCTTACATGCATGCAGACAAAAGTAGAAATTTAAATTATGTCTGCCTTTCTTTCTTCTTTGCTTCATCTTCCTCCTCTTCCCTTTAGCCCTCTTCCTTTTCCTCTTCCTCTCTTCCTCCTCCTGCTTCTTCTTGATTTTTTTGAGACAGGGTTTTTCTGTGTAGCTCTGGCAGTCACGGAGCTCATTCGGTAGACCAAGCTGGCCTCAGACTCACAGAGCTTTGTCTGCCTCTGCCTCCCAAGTACTGAGATTAAGTGTGTGCATTCAGTTAAGTATGCCGTATAATTTTACCAACTCAGACGCAGCTTTATCCTTCTAGATACTCCAGAAAGAGTGTCTTTTTGCAACTTGTACCTTCCCTTTCTCAATTTCTTCTCCAAGCTGAACTTGCAGGAGGAGTTTCTAAGATCAGTTCACTCAGGGTAAGTGATCCCTTCTGTGTTAAATAGTGACTTTTGTCAGTGTTATCAAATATCCCCAATAAGCAATGTAAGGGTAGGAGACTGGTTTAGATGCACACGTTCTTAGATTTTTGATCTGTAGTCAGATGGGTGCTAGTGCCTGGTTTGGATGGAAGCAGGCTGTTTAACTCACACCAGCCAAGAAACAAAGGCAAAAGGAAAAAGGCCATGGAGGTGACACACCCTTCCAAATCTGCCTTCAGGAACTTACTTCTTCCAACTAGGATCAACCCCCTTCAGCTAACCTTTAACCCACTGAAGAAGTTACCTTTCTCCTCATTCAGTCATCTATCCTCAGGGCCACCAGCTGGTGACACATGAGCCTCCTAGGTGACTGTGTCCTATCTATTGACACAACCTTCCCTGCGTGAGGTGTATGATCCTCATGGCCTGTGGTGATTGTCCTTTATACTCACTAGGTGGGTGGAGCAATTCCAATCCAAACTGACTCTTCCTCATTGCAAATCTGAGAGGTCTCCTCATAGGTACAGTCAAACCCTCCTGGGGAAGTGAGACTCTCATGGGGAAGTGAGACTTTCAGGCGCCTCTTTGTATGGTATGCCTTGGTGACAATCCATTTCCTCACACTTCCTGATGGCATTCAGGAAATGACACGTAATACAACACCTTGATATCTGAGAAATCAGTGACAGTAGAACCTTATATCAATACCAGAAGTCCCGGAGTCAGCCATGTGACCGCATGTAAAAGGTGACCCTTCCATACCAAGGAAAAGACTGTTTTCTCTCCAAAGGGAAAAGGTCACAGAGAACAGAACAAATAACTGGGGAGGTGGTGGGGGTAGGGAGAGAAAAGGAGGGAGGGAAGAAGAGAAGGGGGAGAAAGAGAGAGATAGAGAGACAGAGACAGAGAGACAGAGACAGAGAAAGCAAAATACCAAGATGATATAAATTTAAAGAAAGAGAGAAAGGAAGGAAGGAAGGAAGGAAGGAAGGAAGGAAGGAAGGAAGGAAGGAAGGAAGAAAGAAAGGCTCAAGCCGCCTAAGTTCCCAGCTCATTACCTTTAGTTCCCACTTTTTGGTCTTATGATTTTTATGAACTCATCGTCAAGGGTTTATACATAGAAGTATATTTAACTGTCTGCAGCTCTTCACTTCCTTCTGAAGGTTTTCCAGGACACATGAAATGCCTTCAAAATGCTACTTCACGTTTTGAATTCCTCTATACTTTTGTGACAGGACCAGGGGCTGTGAGCTGCAGATGGGTGATGCTTTCGGCTCTCACTATCTGGCTGGGAGGTCAGTGACCCGAGGATTTTCACCACTTTTACAGTCTTGAGTATTTGTATGACCGTATGCTAATTTCAAACAATTAGAGTGGCTCACTACTCTGAGCACATATTTGTCAACTGTGTAAAGCAAGAACTGTTAATTATTATATATATATTAGTACGTGCATCCACGTGCATACCTACTCATCGCTAGGCAATAGCTACGAGAGTCTACTGACTAATGTATGTCATAACGCACAAATACACATGAATTGGGCCATTTGTTTTACGTCAACATTTCACAATTGCTGTTTTACTTGAGTTCAAAGACTGCTGTTTAATCCACTGCCATGTTTTGATACCGGATTGATTCACAGATATTGGTGCTGAGCTCCAGGGTTCAGGCGGTCCTGAGGTAAAGCAGAGCTTGTGAAGAGTCAGACACCCAGCCTGGAAGCCCCTTTCATTGACCACGAATGCTACAACTTGAAGCTTGTTACTTAACAATCCCTTTGTGGTTCAACTTTCTAAAGTGTAAACTATAAATAATAATCTTATCTGGCGAGGCTGGCGATTTGGCAAAGCTGGTAAGGGCACTCATTACCTAACAGTGCAGGTCTGACAATCTGAGTTTGATCCCTGGCCCCTGCTGTTAACAATATCAAAGCACTGATCGATTGTGTGAGAGAATCAATTTCACAGAAGTGTCCTCTGTTCAAGCACTGAGGCAGATGTACCCACACACATCCACAGACACAATAATAATAATAATAATAATAATAATAATAATAAAATTAAATAAAACTAAATTTCAATAAACAATGTATGATCTTTAGGGTGATTAAGTGGAAGAAAATGTTTTTAATTATGTAATAATAATGTACAAGAAAGTCTCAGTATTGGATTATTTCTGAAAACCCCCCATCTTGACCTTCACCCATCTCCTAGAACCTAAGTCAGTTTTGTGAGGATAACATCATTGGCAGCTAGAATCCAGGTATCAGTGACATTGGTTCCTTCCATGTTTGCGTGAGAAAAATGTTCTGTTCTCTCTTGCTCTGCCTATAACGCACAGCTCACAGCATCCCTCCTCTTACAGAGGTTGTGACCTCAATCCTTTCCTCCATCTCCACACGTGCTCTCTGAATCTATGACTGTGGGAACCACCCCCTAAGAACAAAATATCCTGAATTAGGAACCACCCCATCTCCATCATGACCTCCCCTGACTCAGTCCAAAACTAACTCCATTTCAAATGAGATCATAATCTGAATACTAGGAGGCTGATTTTCCACATCTTGTAGGAAAGCACAAGGGAACCCATAGTTCCTTAGTAGGAACTCACAGATCCTTAATAGCAATCATTTATATGTGTGTGCACACCTCTATGTGCATACGTATTCACCATTATATAATATCTCTGTGGGTCTATTGGCCAATGTATGATATACACACATAAATGCACATAAATTGTTCCATGTAGTTGATGGCATCGTCTCACAGTTGCTTCTCTAATAATGCAATATTAGTACTGGTAAAAGAGGGTTTTGTTTTCTTTTGTTTTTTTTCTCTGAGGCAGCGCATGATGAACACATACCTCATGCCTCTTGTGTGCATTCCCCTCATTTTACTGGGTTGGGGGCCTGAGGAGTTAATGTGATTGTCATAGATAAGGAAACCAAGGCTTGTGGAAGTGGCCTGCCAGGCCACTGAGAAACCATCCAAAGCCCTCTCATTCAATCTACTGCCTTCCCCCTGGAGGTTCCATGATATTTGATGCTGAAACAGTCAGTGACTAATTTACTTTTACTCACTGAGCGCTGTGTTTTCAGACGCCATCTTAAACACTGCAGGTGTTAGAGAGCACGACTACTTGATCCTCGAAGCAGCCGGTGTCAAATGCAGATCACAGATACAAACCTTTACCTGCAAGTAGCCACAGAAGGCTATAGCCAGATGAGGCTTGGGTTTTTTGTTCTTTTGTTTAAATTGATATTTACTTATGTGGGGCGTAGGGCGTTGGCACATGACAGGACATGTATGTGGAGGTCAGAGGATAACTCGTGAGAGCTGGTCCCTTCCTTCTATCATGTCAGTTCCCAGGAGTGAGCTCAGGTCTTCAGGCCTGGCCGCAAGCTCCCATAGCATCTGAGCCATCTCTCCCGCCCAGGTTGGAATTTCTAATGTTTAAGAAAGGCTCCAGGAGTGCCTAAGGAATGTGACCCAGCTCAGATGCAGCCAATACAAAGTCAAGTGAAGGTTGGTTTTATACTACATTTTTGATATTTTTATATATTGTTTATAATGCAAATATATTTATTATACACATAAAGGCATATATTTTATATATAATACAATAAACATTTATATATTCTACATATGCAGATTCAGATGAGAGTAGCACATAAAGCAGGCACAAATGAGGAGTTTTCTGCTTTCTCACAGCTCCCAGCATGCTCTCTGGAAGAGTATGGAATGGGCTCATAGCCTAAGTAGTATGCTTGCACTAATCACCCATGCCCACCATGTGAGCCACCTAACTCTTCTCATACGCTCATTACCAGTGTGCACATGTTCCTCCCTTCCCTTACTCTCTCCCTCCCTGTAGATTAACTGAACTTGTACTAAGCCTTTCCCTTAAGCCAGGATTGCAACCATGGGCTTTGCCTGACCTGTGGCTGACCTAGGTTCAGGGTTATAAGCAACCCAATGGAATCCTGGCTGTATGGTTATTAAAGGTTCTGTGGAACTTCACACTGTGATGTTAACTGAGTCATCTGGTCCCTTGCTCTTAGACCTGTTGCTTGGCTTCCTTCAGACACCTGTGTGATGTTTCAGTGGAGGTTATTAGACCTCCATCTTCCACTGACTCTGCACTCATTTGGGACAGCCAAGGCCATTTCTAGACAAAATTTCTGCATTATTTATAAGACTTTGAAGGTCCTTTCTGAACAATGCTATTTCTCCAATTTTTAGTGATTTTAGATCATTCTGGCTACCCAACACTTTGAGAACTGTGCCTGAAGTCTCAGGTGGATAGTATTACATGCTCTGAGAATGCTCTGTGGCGTGTGTGTGTGTGTGTGTGTGTGTATGTGTGTATGTGTGTGTGTGTGTGTGTGTGTGTGTGTGTGTGTGTGTGTACCATAGCATATATGTTGTTGTCAGAGAACAATTTCAGGTGCTATTGTCCTGGCCTTCTGCCTTGTTTGAGATCATGATATCTCTTTTATTGTTGTTTGCTTGTTTGTTTTTGTTTTCTTGTGTCGACCTTAGGCTAGCTGGTCTATCAGCTTCCAAGGAGTCTCCTTATCTAGTCTTTGGAACATAATCCCGACTGAAGTACATATGGCCTTTATCAGTGTGAAGTGAGAATAATATCTAGTTTGTTTTGATATAAAGACTAAATCCAGAAATGTTTGTAGGGTCTGAGAAGCTTATGACATATGACAGAGCCCCTAAAGCAATAGAAGCCTAACCCTGACCTACTGTGAGATTTAAAGTGTGAATACATATAAGTGGTATTTTACAGAAGTCAGACAGATGTAAGTAAACTAACAGGACAGCCATTTTGGCCTCTCTGATGCTTCACTATCTTTGATCCCATTAATGATGCATTATTAGTCTTATTAATGGCCGCCATGCCATCTTTTACACAAATATTGAGCTTTGCCTTTCAGCCCTAGGCCTCTTATACTTGTGCTCATTAACTTTGTGCAGATAGAAAGTCATTTGCTCCCACTCTTTATTTTGGTTCCTTTAGGTGATTTTACACTCTAGAGCTTTCATTTAAAGCCAGGCACGGTGGTGTGTGTATGTGTATTCCTAACATAGGTAAGGCACGGATGTGCAGATCCCTGAGGCTCGCTGGCCAGCCAGCAGTTGGACAGAGGTAGTAGTGGATGGATATGATTGGCATAGCCTCTATAAACCTATGGAACTTTCATAGGCTCAAACTATGACTTAAAAAGAGAGTGAGGGAAAGAGTGAAGGAAGAGAAACGTGTGGGGACACAAAGGGCATACTACAAGCATCTTAGCCAGTGTCAGCATTTAGCAAAGGACAGCCCTAATTGGCTACAGAAAAATGGGTGTGACATTAGTGGAAATTAGCTTTAGTGAGAATGAAATGTACCAGTCAGAAAAACATGCAAGGTGAAGCAGAATGGAGAAGGAGAGGCCAGATCACATGGCCTAGGAAAGGAGTCCAAAACCTTACCTTGTTTGGACAATGAAAAGCCTTTGAGGAGTTCGTAACAAAACAGTGGCTTGGACACATTTCTATTTTAAAAAGATTCTTATGGCTGAGGTGTGGAAAATGGACTGGGAGCCCATACAAGCAAGAGTTAAAGTGAGGATTTCTCAGCCTGTAGGATAATCCAGGCACTCAAGAGCTATGACTTAGATAAAGGTGTGACAGGACATTACTTAGTTTTAAAAGAGGCTTAGGGTTGCAAGGTGAGGTGGCGGTTGGGGACTCATACCCAGAGACAATGGGACATCAGTGAGTGAGAGGAGTTAAGGTGGAACCTTGGGATTCTGGCTTGCAGGGATGTCATTTGTGGAGAGAGGTAACATGAACCAAGGGAGGTGGGAGCAGGAGGTAGGTTTGGGAGAGCAGTGAGAGGACATCTATTTAGGAGAAGCAGTTGGCATTGCACAGAGATTTGAATGAGTGTAGGAAGGTTGAGGTGGAACGAGTGAGTGTAAAGAGACCTTTGAAGATGAACTTGGCTGATGCCTTCTATTGTCTCTAGAGTATAGAATGTGAACTCCTCTATCAAAAGTTAACCAGGAAGTGGTGGGGCCAAAGTCAAGGGAGAACAGGAGTCTGGTAGGGGTGGAGAGAGACAACTGGGAACTACACTGGAGCAAAGTTGACGATGGTCAGGTAGCAAGATGGAGCCCAGTAGATGTTCCTTACCCTAGAGCGGATAGAGCGACAGCTACATCTTCTCAGATGTTTGTCTGTCTGACAGTTGTCACCACTGGCTCAAGAGTTGGACTGGCAGGTGGTGGGATGCAACACTTGGGTGACTCTTCTCAGCTCAAAAAGAGAGGAGGAAGTCTTTGCCTGGGCCTATGAGGAAGAGTCAGCCTCTGTGTTGAGAGAGTCCCAGGTAAAGTTGGTGTGGTACACAAACAAGCTGCCTTCAAGGCTACAAAGATAGGGGGTCAAATTATTGTCAGCTGTGGACTTCCAGGATAGACTTGACGATATGCCTCCTTCACTGTGCCATGGGCTCAGCCCCCCGCTCTATACAATAAAGAGGCTGGATAAGATGGTCACCTTTAATTGGCCACCTAAGTTTCCATGTATTCCTTGCAGTCCAGTTCTATCACTTGCCAGAGCATTTTCACATCACTGTAAGTGTGAGAAAACAATTCAAGGGCCAAGCCTGGGGTCAGGCTTGCAGAGACCTGCTCCAGTGGAGACAGGAGCCCTGAGCATTAAGAGGACAGCGTTGCCCCGATGACCTTTCTCAGCCTACGCCTCGCTGCATTCTGAACTCTTGGGCTAAGGTCTCTAATAGATGGAGATCTCAGCCACAAAGAAGTCCTTCCTTCTCTTAGCACATCTCAGAGAGATGACAAAAGCTCGCCTCCCCCGGCTGACCCCTGTGAGGGGACTACTCTGGAAACATCCACAATGCACAACACATCAGAGAAAGAAAGAAAAAAGACAGATTCGGAGAGAAGAGGTGCAACCCTTTATGGGAGGCTAAACTGATTGTGGAACAGTTTAAAGCCAAATCAAAAAAAAAATTTTTTTTTTTTTTTAAGAGTACCCTCCCCAGAAACTCAGGCCAGAGAATGGAGGAGAGATTTTTCTTTTCATTTTTTTTCTTCACTGTCAGATGAGTAATTTCAGAAGAACTGCTGAGTGCTGAACAATAAGACATTCAAGGACCCAAACTGGAGAGTCATTTTTCCCCCACAACACCCTCGGGTAGCTGTTCGCTGTCTCTGGCAGACAAAATTATTTTCCAGCCGGCTCCTGGAGGACCATCTATAAACAAATTAGGAATTTCAAAGGGTTTGTTTTCTGCCTTCTGGCTGCCAGTAGGGGCCGTTCCCTTTGTGTCCTTCATATGAAAAAGTAATTTAACAAAGAAAAAAAGAGAGTGAGCCTCGGTTCAAAGACAGACAAGCGTGTACACCCCTCTCTCCCTCCCTCTGCCTTCCTCTTCTGTCCATTGTCATGTTTGGTCAGTGTTCTGTCAAAACAACTTTTATTGTATGAGGTTCTCAGTCCTGCAGGGCTCCAGGAGCTTGGAAGACAAGCTGTTTTCCTCCAGCAATTCTATCAATAAGAAGAAAATGGAAAATGAGTACTGATTTATGGCTGATTCTTCATAACGAATAGCTCCAGTAAGTAAATGCTAGCCGGCTATAAAGGGGGGAAAAGACAGGGAACATGCCCATTCCCCTTTCGGCTCAGAAACAGACCCAAGCCGACTCAGCTGTGGGGGGCAGGAGATCTTTCTAAGTATTTTTACAACAGCTTGTCAAGTCAGGCACAAAGCCTTACTTCAAGAAAAAGACAAGAATCAAATCTGCTTCGTGCTAACTCAGAGCAGGAGTTGAGCTTGATATCTGAGGCTACCAACCTTGCCTCCCCCAGCCCCCACCCCGCCACTGCGTTCTCCCCGCCCCCTCCGGATTCCCCAGTTCCCCCACTTCCCCCCTCTGCCCGCAAGCAGCCTAACTGCTTGAGAGTGCCACATATAAAAAAGTAAAAATGCCCACTACAGTTCGACCCCTAGTTTCCCGCTAAGGACACAGAGACCCAAGGAACCTGGAAGATTCTGGCTAGGATGGTGGACCAGCAGGCCAGAGCCTCTGCTCGGTTTCTTGGGATCCAGAGGCAGCATGTGGAGAATGAGCCGCTTTCCTGAGTCTTGGCACAAAGAGCCCATTTTCTCATTATCTTAGTTTTCATTCTCTGGGATTGATCTGGGGCTTGGCTGGCAGTCAAGAGCCGCAGAACAGGAGGCTCACAAATACAGTTATTTCTAGCGTGCTGATGCTCTCCACTAATCACGGTTTAAGTGGCATGCCAAAACTAGGCTTTGCTTTCTAGGGCCCCATTCTGAGGTTTGCACTTTAAGGTGAAGAGGTTTTAAAAGCCTTCCTAACACAGTTCTTTTCGCTTAAGGAAATTTTTGGCTCGGGAAAACCAATTTGACGCTATTGGGAGCATGCCAACAGGAAAAAAAAAAAAAAAAGAAGAAGAAGAAGAAAGAAAAGAATTACTGTGTGGCCTTCATTCAGATCTGTTTTTAAAAACACATTTTTTTATATACTTTTATTTTCCAGTTCTGTGTCTACAGAGTTGATTTTGCAGGGAAGTTTCTAGTAGCCATACCGGTATTGGGTTCAGATAAAGAATGAAAACCGTTCTATGGGAGTAAAGGCATCAAAATAGGTGGACAGCAAATGCTTGTGGATGTGTGGGTCCTCATTGTGGGTGAAGGATAGATTCAGTAGGGCTCTGGAGAGTGAAAGGGGAATGTAACACAAAAACATAGCATCCCAACGAAGCTAGAGCTCACCTCCCGCTGCCCTTCCTAGTCCCTACTAAGTGCAATTTCCAGCTCATGAGAAACACAAGCACTGTGCTTCCATTACCTAGTAGAAATCATTTGACTCTCTTTCAAACATGCTCTGCATACATACTCCCCAAACCATGTAGGGGAGCAGATTAAGACCAAACACCATCTTAGACATCTCAGACTCATTTCTTTCTTTCTTTTTTTCAATAGTATGCCCAGGAAACATACTGCTAATGTGTTTCCCATAAGAAGATGAAGCCAACCCCTTTTGCACATGTTAAAGAAAAGCATGATCCTTGGAAGTAGGGAAAGGAGTCAGTTTTCAACAAAAGTATTTATAGTCCTTGGGCTGAGAGGATTGACCTAGGTTCAAACGACTAATGGAGAACAGACAAACAGTCCTTCCTTTCCCCTAGTGCCATAAAAGAATGCAGTATTATGCTGAAGACAAGATTTAATAAGCTTAAACATGTGTAATGTAAAAAAAAATGTGAAACGTAATTCACAGAGGGAATCCAGGTAGTGTATCCAGGACCGTTACAGCAGTTTTACAAATTGTTTATTTCCTTTACCAGATGGGCCTTTTAAATTTTCCTCTCTGTGTACCTCAGTCCTAATGGAAAATCCCCCTGAACTGCTCGAGCACCCGCATTACCTTTCTGGGATTGTGGCCAGACTCAGTGCACGCAGGGTTAACGCCAGCCTGGAGCGGCTCTCTGCCCTCAGTGAGGTTATTAAACAGGAACATTTGACTCATAATTTGTTCTCCTCATGTTAAGTAGATCGCAATAACTCAGCTGTCCAGGACCGGTTTATCAATGCTCTGTGGCTTTCAGCAGTAGATATTTTATAACCACTAAGTAGATGTTCAGACCACTCATCAAATGAAAATCTCCTGCACTCAGAGCGGGTGTTATCATCACAACCCACCCAGTGAAGAGCCCTGGGGAGGTAGCAACCCTGACCCACAGTCTATCAGGCCTAGCCAGATCCTCATCCACTAAATGGCTTTAATACAAACTGGTCCAACCTCAGAAGCAAACGTGGGATTTCAGGAGCTCTTCATCAGCCTGTACTGTCCTAGTAAATTGCCATCCCGTTGAGTTTTACTGTCCCCTTTATATGCTTTCGAATAAAATGCTTTTCTATGAATTTTGATCAAGAATGGAGAAGCAAGGAAAAATAACAAGAGCGGGTAAACAAGACCCGATTCAAGGCTTTAGGTTTCAGTCTTTTTAATTGTTGAAATGTGTGCGTGTACATGTACATGACAGGCGTGACACATGCGGTAAATGTGCAGTGCATGTGCATGTGAGTGTGCATGCACTCATGTGTACGAGTGTGGGCATGCCTGTTTCATGCTTGTCTATGGAGGTCAGAGGG
The DNA here is from genome assembly GCF_011064425.1 of Rattus rattus. Lineage (NCBI taxonomy): Eukaryota > Metazoa > Chordata > Mammalia > Rodentia > Muridae > Rattus > Rattus rattus. The sequence continues at coordinate 77,228,091 of NC_046168.1, read as the reverse complement.
CAGCTTCATGCCCTCTGTTCTCACCTTCAACTCTGTTCGAGATAGTGTCTCTCCTTTTGTTCTTTGTTACTGTGTAGGTAACACTTACATAGACTCCATCTCCCGTCCTGGCGTACGGGCACTAGGATTCTAGACCTCAGCTACCATATCTAGTTCTTTTAAGTGGGCTCTGGGGACTTGAACTTGGCTCCTTGTTTTTGCATGTGGAACACTCTAGGCCTTTTCCCTGGCTGAGATTTCAGAATCCTTGCATGCACCCAAGGAAGACAGCTTGAGGGTGGAACCCGAGTCATGAAATTCACTTATCTTCTATATATCCAAATAGACACAGCCCGGGGTTAACTTCATACAGTATTTTGGTGCACCCCTGTTTTTAATTAGGCTTTTCTAAGGTCACAGGGTTGAAATTTCTATATATGGTAACATGTTGTTACTCAAGTAATTTTGGTTAGACTTCAAACTTTTATATAAGGGATGTTGGTGTGTGTAAGTTGTATTCTGTTGATCCTTCAAACCAGACCATTTCCAATTTTGAAAAAAAAATTCTCATTCCCATAGTCATACCTCCTCCATAATAATCTGATTTTTGTTTATAAACTGCAGTAATGTGGGCACTTCCGTCTAGCATATGGGCTTTCATGTTCTCAAATGCAGCTATATATCTATTTAATGGCAGTAATCAAATCAGACCCCACAGAATCTCTTAGATAGGATGGAAGATAGCAAAAAACAGAAGGCTAATGTAAGGCTACCAACTTTATAATTAAGTGGGAATTAACATTCTAGAAAAAATGCTTGAAGCCCAGTCTTTTTACTTATTAGTCATATAAACAAAAGAACAGCCCCATTTTCTTTAAGCTACGTTGGGGCCCTGTCACCTGCAACTGAGGAGAACTCAGCTTTGTGGCTATTACCGATGGAGTAGGGTCTTGGGTCCGGATCCATTTGAACTGCTGGCACACTGAGAGTAGGGACGAGGCATGAGGAGAGACACTTCCCCATGGTTACAGCCGCTGACAAAGACAACCAAAGAACATCAAGGCAAACATACACAACTACTATTCCAGAACTCCCTTCTCAACTGTTCTTGCCATCTGTGGGGTGTTAATCACAGAGTATTGTTTCTATCACCATGACAACTACTTAGAATCTCATAAAGAGTGATTGATCATTAGGGAATGAGATAAAAGATTATTAGGGAAAAAGTTCTCATGAGAAAGTGTTATTTTTTTGCCCTGATTTATTAGCATGTCTAACTATACACATTAATGATGTTTAGTATGACATTGCAGTACATGCACACAACATGCAAAGTTTGCGGTCTCTCTCAGTCCCCCGCTTCAACATTCGATTTCTCCCCATGTTATTAAAAATGGGCTTTTCTCCTCACATAATAGATCCTGACTGATTTTCCCTCCTCTACTTCCAGTTCTTTCCCACCTCACTTCCCACCCACATCCTTCCTCCCTCTTTTGTCTTTCATTAGAAAACAAACAGACTTCTAAGGGCTAATAAAATATAATATAGTATAAAGCAAAATTTGACACATCAGGGGAGAGAGAGAGAGAGAGAGAGAGAGAGAGAGAGAGAGAGAAAGAGAGAGAGAGAGAGAGAAAGAGAGAAGAGCCCAAGAGAAGGCACAAAAAAATAGAGACTCATTTCTTCAAATACTCAGGACTCCTGTAAAAAGAGTAAACTGGAAGTCATAATATATATGCAAAGGACCTTTAGCATAAAAAAGGAAGAAGAAAACTATATATGTAAAATAAAAAATAAAAATATTTCTGTTCAGTTGTTAAAGGCTAGGCTCACAACCCCCCCCAAAAAAAGATTTAAGAAAGAAAGAAAGAAAGAAAGAAAGAAAGAAAGAAAGAAAGAAAGAAAGAAAGAAAGAAAGAAAGCTCCTACATGTCATGAACGAGGAATCTCCAATCGATGCTGTAGAATTCATTCCCTGTTGGTCACCTACCCGTAAAATTAGTTAGTTTGCTATGTCTTTAACTTGGGTTTCTTCTCCTTCCTGTATTTCTAGTATTCTTAGGTTTGGTGTTTTCATAATGTCCCACATTTCCTGGATATTTTATACCAGGACTTCTTTAGATTTGTCATTTTCTCTAACTGTGCTACCCATTTCTTTTATTGTGTCTTCAGTGCCTAAGACTTTCTCCTCTGTTTCTTGTATTCTGTTGGTGAGGCTTGCCTCTGAGGGTCCGGTTCAAGTGCCTAAATTTTTGTATCTCAAGATTCCAGTCAGACTGGGATTTCTTTGTTGACTCTGTGTCCACTCTCTGGTCTTGAGCTGTTTTCATTTCCCTCCATTGTTTGTGTTTCCATAGATTTCTTTAAGGGGTTTATTCATTTCCTCCTTGGGGACCTCTATCACATTCATAAAGGGCATTCAGGTCTTTGTCTTTTGCTTCAGCCAAGTGGTAATACTGAGGGCTTACCGTGGTAGGATTGCTGGACTCTAGTGGAGATACGTTATCCTGGCTGTTACTGTGTTTATGCTGGCGTTTAGGTAACTGGGTTTGGGTAGACTGTAGTTCTAGGTGCTAATATCTGGCCTTGTCTTTGTTGGGTGTGTGTTTTATTCCTTGGTTTCTGTTTCCTCTCTGGTTCTTAGAATAGTGTAGTGGTCGTGTGTTGGCTGGTAGGAATTTTTCTGGGACCTTGATAGACTTGGTAAGTCATGTTTCTGGTTAGGGGCTGTGAGGGTCCACAGGAGGGGAGAGGCATGGTGTGTTCCACCAGGATCTGCTTAGTCTCTTGAGAACAGTGGCAGAAAGGGAAGAGAAGCCACAGCAGGTAGTGTGCCACAGAGCTTGGATGTGATAGGGGATTGGATATGAAGGAGAGGAGACAGAATGAAGAGCTGAAGCCCTCTTACTTTCCCTGACCTACTTTCTTCTCTAGAGGGCTTGACTGAAAGGTTCCCAGGGAAATTTCTGATGGAATTCTGGAGGTGGTACAACAGGATTAGTCGGGAGGAAGGTTGGAGGAGATCTATGTGATCTACTACAATGGGGTCAGAGGGCAGGGCACAGTGGTCTGCTACAGAATTGTGGGTAAAACTGGGGGGGGGTGGAGGAGAGCATAAAGGGGTGAAATGAACAGCAAAACTACATGCTTTTCTGTCTGGAGTAGCCTGTAAGTTCCCAGGGACTGCCTGCTGGAATTGGGGGCTGGGATAAAGTAATGAGTGAATGGGAGAAAGAAAGATCAGAGGGGAGCATCTGTGTGATCCACTGGAGATGGGACCAGGGAGGCAGGTGAGCAAACACAGGTGGTTACAGAGCTGTGGGTGAAATTAGGGCATTGGATTCGGAGGAAAGAAGGAAGAGATGAGGATCTGCAGTTAGCCTCTGCTTTCCTGGCCTGTGTGGTTGGTGCTTTCCCAGGGAATGCCTGCTGGTTGGAGGCTGGATAATGGGATGAGTTGGAAAGAAGGTTGAGGGGAAGCTCTGTCTGATATACCAGAGATGGAGCGGGTGGCAGGAGTGCAGGCTACCGAAAGTGGTCTGCTACGATTCTGGTAACAAGACTAAGAGAAGAAGAGGGATAGGTCCTATTTAATTTGGCATTTGATATATACATGTGAAGTAACAGAAATAGAGAGTGCAACATTGAAGGAATACTGAAATAGAGTCTCTTAACTCTGTAGGGATAGAAGAAATTGTGCTTTAATTCATAAACAATAACAATATCCAATTTAAAAGTAGCAATTTTTAAGCATATGGATGGAATGATTCTTTACAGAAAAGAGCAAGAAAGAAGCACACTAATCCTGTCAACAAATAAAGCTGAAAGGTTACAGACGAGTTGTTTAAGAGGTGGGGTCAGAAGAGGTCTGAAACTCAAATGCTCTAAAGTTCAGGGAGGAAAGGGCTATTTATAGTAAGGAAGAACTTAACACTGCTCTCGTGCCCAGCAGTCAAGGTCGAAGAGGAGCCACTGAAGTCCTAACAGCAAACGTTCGATGAGTTTAAATAACTGCATGGGGCCCATATAACAGATTCCAATCTGCAGGAGCTTTAGAATGAGGCAAGTATCAGCCACTCATTGTGTCAATCCCATGAGTCTTTACTGCATGCTGAGGAGTAGCACTTTATAAGTGGATAGGACAAGAGAGATCTGATGAAGAGTCCTTGGAATGCACACATCTATAAATTTCGTATGTGACATATCTTATATACATACACCTTATATATTATCTCTTTATATTTTATGATATATATAATGTATATTACACAGTATTATAAATAATGTCGATATTTTACCATATAATTTAGTATATTTCCATTTATCTAAAAATATAAAAAATAAATATGAATTCATAGTATATTATTACAAATAATAATAAGTAACATAAAATATCAAGGATTCAAAATGTGGAGACATAGAGAGTGTTAATTTATTGTAAGATTTTGTGAAGTTCATTGAAATAGATAATAGTTTATACTATAAACTCTAGAGCAATTACTAAGAAAAAAGTTAACCCGTAGTGTATAAAGACAAGATGCAACACTTGCTGAATACTAAAAGAAATGGAATCCCCTCGAGAAAAGACTGAAAATGAGGGAATGAAGAAGGAACAAATGCATTTGATATAAGGGGCATGAGCATGGAACACTTAAATACCACTACATCAATAATTACACTAAATGTAGCTGAGTTAAACTTTTAATCATGTATCAAAAGGAGAAACTAGTTCGTGCTTTAAAATGAAGACTAATGGTAAGACATATTAAACATATCTTAGTAATGAAGTGCATACAGCTTGAAAGTGAAAGCATGGAAGAACGTAGACCATGAGTGGAAAATGGTCCCTGGAGAAAGATGCTGTGGCTTCCTGCCATGCCTGATCAACATCTTGCTCTTCATGCCTACATATCTAACTTACTGCCCATCCCTTTGGGCCTGGGCTGGCTTTGAGACTAGCATAGTGAACACAGTCCAACATACAAGCTTATTCAGAGCTTCTGAAAGGATTGATCATAGACATTGCAGAGTCGGACTGAGAGTTTAGAATGTTTGTCCTTTGGTTGTTCCCTTTGGAAAACCTACTATCATGTTGTGAGATGCCCATGTCTTATGAAGTGAGCCATTCAGAAGACTGAAGCAAAAATGGTACTTGAGATGGTACTTGAGATGGGATCCCTCCACGTGTATAGAAACATTTCAAATATGAATATTCCTTTATACATTTCCCTTTGAATTTGTTTAGTTTTTAAAATGTTTTATTAGAATATACTAGTTATACATCATGGGTTTCATTATGACATTTTCTTGTCTCCTTCCCATCCTTGTGAACGTATTTCCTCTTCTCATCTAGTCCTTCTTGGAACTTTTTGTCTTTGTGTGTATGCAGATATATACTTGCGTGTGTGTGTGTGTGTGTGTGTGTGTGTGTGTGTGACCTCATGATTTTTCACTTGAGTTATTTATAGAAGCATAGGCACATTACTATTGGCTGTATCACTAAAGAAAATGTTCCTTTCTGCCTCATTAACAGTTAATTAACCTATGAATCCTCAGGACAGCATGGGCTTCATGGGCAATGAGTTCAAGAGTTCAACAGTTATGGCACGTCCAGAAGTCAGTGTTCCAAGGGTGTGCCCTTGCCTTACATTAAATGTAAATGAGCACAAACTGTATTAAAAGACAGGCATTACTTTGAATTTTAAAACCAAGACTTTGTACTACTTATAATAAATATTACTTAGTAATGAGGAGTGAGCATGTTGAAGTAAAAGGTCAGGAGAAAGTATGACAGACATATAGCATCCTTTCTGGTCTATCTCTGGAATGTTCCTTGATTACTGGATGATTTTATTTTCCTTACCATTTTGGACTTAATCATGAAATACATGGTCAGTTATAGAAGGGAATGAGAGAGAAGGCAAGGCTAAATGAGTGGTATGTCAGAACAGACCTTTGGAACAGTATTCTTACCACACCACTCTCATTTGGGTGCTCTCCAGGACCATTAGGGAGCAATGTAATCCCCAGCACCAGGCTACTAAAGAATGAATATGTGCAATGTAATCAAAAAGCAATTTCAGGGCCCCTTTGTGTTCAAGGATGAATATTCATATTGTCCTATCTTGCATCCTAAATAACACCCAGGCATGTTTTCTGCCATGAGTACACGAATACAGGAACATGCCAGAAGTGGCATTATTGCTAAAACTAAAATATACAATAAATGTTAATAATCCTTATCCTGAGATGTCAACAACTCAGAAAATAGCTCAGAACTTAATACAAATGTCCTCCTACTACATTAAAATGATATAACATTCTACATATAAGTCCAAATTGAGTGATTTTACCCCACGAGATTTTGCAGATTAAGTTCAATGCTAGTAAAAGGTGTCTGGGTGTACCGATGGGTACTTGTGTTAGTACTCCCACACTGAGATGCTGGCACACTGATTTCCGTAAGGGCCCTCTTTACTCCAAATCTTAACACCATCTGCTCCCATTTGTTCCTTGGTGGCGGCCATTTTGACTGGGCTGAGATGGAATCCCAAAACAGTTTAATTTTCATCTCCCTGGTGCCCTGAGATGTTGACCAATGTAAAATATATAAGATATCTATTGGTCATTTGTATCTCTACTGTTAGGAACTGTAGGACTGTCTATTCAGATCATTGACTTATGCATTGCTTGGCGGTTTTGGGTTATTGTGCGTTTCGTTTTTGAAGTTCTTGACATATTTTAGATACTAACACCTAGTCAGAAGTATGGCCGACAAGTCTGTCCATCAGGGTGGCAATTTGTCTTGCTGTGGTAGGGCTTTTTAATTTTATCTAACTATATCTGTCAATTAGGGGGCATTGTTTCCTGTTCTGTTGGGGTTCTATTCATAAACGAGTTGCCTAAACCCATGATGCCGTGGTGTTTCCCCTTAGTTTCAGTATTTCCATTTTTGTTTGTTTGTTTGTTTTTGTTGGTGGTGATGATGGTGGTAGTGCTCCTGTGAGAATGTGTATGGCCATGTATGTTTAGGTGCCTGCAGAAGCTAAAAAAGATGTTGGCTCCCCTATAGCCAGAGTAACAGGCTGTTGTGAGGGCCCCTATATGGTTTGTGAGAACTAAACTTGTGTCTTTCAGAAGGACAGGAAGCAACTTCTAAACGAGTTTTAAAGTAAAGTCTTTGATTTGTTTTGAATTGTGTTTTGTTCAGAGTGAGTTATATGGATTTAATTTTTCTTCAACAGGTATGATCTATGTTCACAAGCACCACTTGTTGAAAAGAGGGTCTGCTTTGTTCCAGTATATGTTTTTGACACCCTTGTCAAAACTCTAGTATCCAAAACTATGTAGGTTTATCTCTACGTATTTGATTACATTTCCTTATTCTATATGCCTGATATTTGGCACAAAACAATACAGTGAGAAGTGAGGTATGGGTAGGGAGATTAATAGAGAGTTAGGGAGGGAAGGGAAAATCAACCAAAATGAAATAAATATGAAAATCCCACATAGTAGCCTATTATTTTGTTAGTTTATATTTCCATAAATAAATAAATTTGAAAATACAATGGCATATTTTAAAAGGGGGTGGGGGACTCCCACAGTTGCCACTGACACTTCAAGATACTCTATCAACAGGGTCTAATGAGGATCAACATCATTACCATGATCTTAAGACATTAGCCTTCTTCTTCCCACAAATATTCTACTACCATGTTCTATTACAACCAGTTTTCCATATTTTACAAAATGACTTCAAAACATTTGCCACTTTAAAGTAAGATGTCATGTTGAAAAGAAGACTCATCTTCAATGTTTATTCATCTTGGATGGTTACATGTACCTGCAGATGACCTCTGGGTCAGTTATCAGCTGACCTGTGTAGAAGGACCTCAGTCTGGGTAGGCTATCTTTAGTCTATAACCACATATTTACTCATCCTCCAGTCATTGAGAATATTAGGATAGATAGATAGATAGATAGATAGATAGATAGATAGATAGATAGATAGAGAGTGATAGATGATATAGATAGAAAAGTAAATGATATACAATAGATAAATACTAGACAGAGATAGACTATGGATATATAGATAAACAAAGATAGATAGATAGATAGATAGATAGATAGATAGATAGATAGATAGATAGATAGATAGATAGAGTGATGGTTATTCCTGGTTGGCAACTTGACAACATCTGGAATGAGCTACAATTCAGAAATGGAGGGTACATCTGTGATCCAGATCTTGAGACTGGAAGACACAGGTTTCTGACCTGGATCTTAACATAGAGATCTTGAGGAAAAGTGGCCATGAAAAGCTTAGGTCCAGGCAAGGTTTTACATCTCAGGAGATAGAGGCAAGCAGATCTCTGAGTTCAAGGTCAGCATGGGATGAAGCAAGGTCTAAATCCAGGCGTGATGGTACACACCTGTAATCTGGGCCACACCTTCTGCTGGAGGCCTACATAAGGATATTGAAAGGAGGAAGAGTCGCTCTTCTTCATCTGATGGCACTTACTTGCCAACACAGCTGTTGGAATCTATTTCTTCAGGATTCTAGTTTATGCAGAAGACCAGCTGAAACAACTAGCCTCATGGGATTGAGAAACTACTAGACTTTTGGACTTCCCACTCATAGCTGCCCATTGTTCAGTTAGTTGTACTGCAAACTATAAGTCATTACAATATTCCATAACTTCTGTGACTCTAGAGAACCCTGACTAATACAGATAGATAGATAGATAGATAGATAGATAGATAGATAGATAGATAGATAGATAGATAGATAGATAGATAGAACATACATACATTCATACATACATACATACATACATAGATGGATGGATAATACATTGGTGCTCAGTGGCAGGTAGAATAAAGATAATAGGTTGATAGGTATATAATGATCTGCCAACAGACACTCAGACAGGTATATAGAATTCTTAGAAAAAGAGACAAAATGTCTATTCTACTAATTTTTCTATTGGCCAAAACAAGTCATACACCAGCCAAGTTGTAAGAGAAAGGTTATCAAATTTTCTCTTTGATAAGAGGGGGAGCAAAGTCACTTTGTAAAGAATAAAAACTACAGAAAGAGTTAAAAAAAAATGGGTGTTGGTGGGTAATCCACCATTTTCTAGAGCAGAGATTCCAAGAGAAGAGAAATGAGTTTGCAAACAGACCACACTGAAGTCAAAAGACAGAAGGATCCTAAAGGGTGAGAACTGAACTGATAGCCTAGCACGTAGGAACACACTGAAAGAAGCTTGTAGAGTTCACTTAGACAATATAAACACAGATCACGGAGCAGAGAAAAAGACTCGTTCCATGGAATACTGGATACATAATTATGTTAAGTGCCCAAATTGTGGGTCAGTGAGAGACCAGTTGGTTAATGCATACAAGCATTCAGATTGTTAGCATGGGGGAAACTAGGGGCATTTCAAATACAGCAAATGTAGTAGAACATGAACTTAGTGGAATGCAGCCATGTTTATTAATTTGCCTACTTATATATTTGCATGGCCGTAATAGCATCAATGCTGAACATTTATTTAGCAACACAAACATGCGGTGTAAGAACAAGGAAATGGGGTGGAAGATATATGTTTAAAAAAAAAAAAAAAAACAATCTGAGGGTTTGGGAACTAAAACCTGAAAATCAACAGAAACTTCAGTATATTTCAAGAATAGCTGGGAAAACCTGACGCCAATGTTCAACTTTCAGGGGAACCCCAATGTGTAAGCCTAAGGCAGGATGTAAAGCTGTGCAGTTATTGTTAAAGTTTTGTTATCCCAAACAGTATATTAGCAGGCTGTTTTGTTAAAAAAAAAAACTATTTGAAGAAATCTGGGCAAAGTAATACACAGCTTAATTGGAAACATGTGCTAATTGCATTCGACTAAATATAGAGAAAGCGATTTTATGATTTCTATTTACAGATGGTCAACCTTCATGGCTGTCTTTAAAAGAGGAGCTAATGTAGTATAGAGTGAAAAGGAATTTGAAACCTTGAATTTCATTGGGAAGACTTCCAAAAGTCATTAGCATTTGCTTGCAGGGGCTGGGACATGAACATAGGATTAAAGTTACTACTTTTAATGACTGTAAAATGTTCTTCTAGGGCTGGTGAGATGGCCCAGAGGTTAGGAGCGCTTGCTCTTCTTTTTGAGCTGACCCTGGTTTGGTTCCTGTGCACTCACAACTGCTTATAACTCTAGTACCAGGGTGTATGATACCCTTCTAACCTTGGACATTCACATACATGTATACATGCACACACACACACACACACACACACACACACACACACACACACACACACACCACTATAAGCACACCAAAAAAAATCTTTTTTAAAATGTTCCTTGGGCTCAGAGAGATGGTTTGTCAGGTAAAATGCCTTCTGTGCAAACCCCACAACCCAAGTCAATCCCTGGAACCTAAGTAAAAAGATATGGAATAAACATCTGTAATTCTATGACTTCTACTGCGAGATGGGTGGTAGAGCTAGGAGAATAATCTGGAAATTCACACGAGCAGGGCAGCTGCAGATCAGAATAAAAGCCCTTACCTCAAATTAGATGGAAGGAGAGCTGACTATCGATTTTTTTTCTCTCACCTCCACATTTATGCCATGACATACCCACGCCCATACACATTAACAAATAACATTTTAGATTTTAATGTAAAAAACACATTTTCATGACAAATGTGATAACTCTGTCCTAAGCAGGTCTTGCTACTTTAAGAACAAAATAAAACCTCATCCAGAGAAAATGAATGTGTATAAGTACATGCAAAATCTACAACAGAAGCTCATCCTTCAATAGCATAGCATCTTTTATCCATTGTGTGGGGCAAGCTTCTTAGGTGTAGCTGAGAGCCTTTATAATTTTTATAAGTAAGATTATCTACAAATCTTCCTTGACAGAGACCCAAAATAATTGACAATATTTTTTGTTATGACTTCATTGAAACAATTCTTTTTATTTTTTGTATTTTGAAGACTCCATGCCAGAGTTTCTCCTAGAAGCCAATTAGATTCATGTACTAGCAGCTGTGGGAATGGGCAGCCTAGAGACCGAGGGCCTTGAGGGAGAAATTGTTACCAGCGGCATGTCCATGGAACATTCCTGAGTCTAATAGCCCTTCTTGTATAATGCACTCATTTTAAATGGAGTTCATAGGTACTAAATGAAACATTTCTTGGTGGTAATACCACTGTGTCTCATTAAACAGACTACTCTTTAGAGCCTCTTGGAAACAGTGCCTCTGTCTGATGATTTTAAAGGACAGTGACAAGAATCAGATCAGAATGTCTGGCTTTGATGTCTCATATCTCATATCCAAATTCTAGAAGGAGGGGCGGTAAAGGAAAAATGGGATGGTTTTAGCCAACTATTATAATACTTTCATATTGTTATAGAAAGATTCTATTGAAAATAATTTATTAACACTTTGAAGAACAAAACAGATTTTATATTTTTTTAATTTAATTAAGCGAGTACCTATTGGTCATCTTTACTTTCTAAAGAGGTTGCGAATAATTCACATAGAATTGGTTAAAATAAGTATCTTTCAGGCCCAATGTGACAACAGCTGTGTTTTTGTCATATGATCAGGGTCTTCACCAGTATCTGTCAACTGTAGGCAGTTGATAGCCTCGCTCATTTTTCTGTTGTTGTTGTTTGCTGAATTTGTAACCAGTTCTGAGTTGGCCATTCATTCTCAGCTCATGTTTTTGACCTTTATTTAATGACTTCCCACTTTTGTAGGAACCGGAATGGTAAAACAAAAAAATTGAGTTTTCAGCCGAGAAATGGAGACAACCCAGGTGTTCTTCAGTTGATGAAGAGATAATGAAAATGTGTTAAATTTACATAATGGAATATTATGCAGATGTTAAGAAAAGTTAAACTATGAAGTTTGTACCCAAATGAATGGAATGGAAAACAATTATGTCTGAGGTAACCCAGATCCAGAAACACAAATGTCACATTTTCCCTCATTTGTGGATATTAGCTTTGAACTTTAGATCTGTGTTTCACTTGGAAGACCCACAGAGACCAGGAAATTAATAAAGAGCTGTGGGAGGGTGATTTCAGGTGACACAGTAATATTAAGGGATGAAGGGAATAATGGAACAGGAAGGAATAAATGGGGTAGAAGAGGGAGGGTATGGTAGAGAAGGGATTCTCTGGAGGGATAACTAAGGCTGAAGACCTTTTAAAAGTTACATGGAAACATACTACTATAGAAACTTCCTAAATATATGCTTGTGCATATCTTAAAGAGTAATAATGGTGTCCCCTGGCAATGGGCAAACAGACAGCTTGTTGGTGGTGGTGTTTTTATATCAATCAGTGGCAGAGCAATTGGCAGTCCTTTGATCATCCTAGCTTGATGCCTAGCTCAGTGGTCATGGCTGTTTTATGCCTAGGACACATAAAAATCAGATCACATCCAGGTAGCAGAAGCATGGGAAGAGGAAGACAGAGACCTGCATTCTGCCGTGTCACACAGTGCATGTGAAGGAAGATACCCACAGCTCTTCTCTCTGCCTCTGGTACAGATGGGCCATAGACACACAGAGCTCTGCCTACCACCACACAACCCAGCAAGGACGAAGGAAGACAAGGCCTGCAACCACCATGCCATCCACAGACTCCTCTCTGGTGCACACAACACCCAAGCCATCATCCCTTGTCCCCTGAAGCAGTCAGGAGAGCTGGTCCCAGGATCGAGAGAAGAGATGAACTGGCCCTGCTCCTCACAGGCAGCAGCACTCTGAAGAGCAAGCCCTGTACCTCACCTATGCAACTATGGAGCTGGCCCTGATGGCAAAGGCACAGGTGAGCTACCCTCAAGGGTGTAAGAGTGGGAGAGCTGGCCCAGTCTGTCACAGCTTCAGCATTTATGATTGACTGAACAGCACAGTGGAGGTGACTTTGGAGGCATGGGTATGGGTGAACCAGGCCAGGGCATAAGAACGGGAGAGCAGACCCTGCCTCTTGCTCAGGGCAGCACTGGGTGGCATAGGTAGAGCAGTGCTGAAGAACTCTCCCTAGTGGTATAGGTAAGGGAGAGTCAGCATGCTGACCAGCTCAGTTATCACCCAGGTCCAGGGCTCTGAATTGGCTCACCCCCAAATCTATATCATCTGTGAACAATTGGGGCATATGAAAGGGCCAGTCCTGCTGACCCAAAACTGAAGGATCTCTACAACACAGTCAACAGCAGGATAACTGGGAGGATTATCGCTGGGTAAGAATCCAATATTGATGGTGTCACAGAAGCCAGATATCTAGAACCAGACTCACTGCAATGAACATCTACAAGTGAAGATGTGTGGACAGGGATAGACTATGGGGCCCAATACATACAGCTTTCACAATGAGAGGTTTTTTTCTCTCTCTCTCTCTCTCTCTCTCTCTCTCTCTCTCTCTCTCTCTCTCTTTTGTGTGTGTGTGTGTGTGTGTGTGTGTGTGTGTGTGTGTTATTTAAGGGGGGGTTACAAGAGGGAAGAGTAGATATGAGGGGACAGGGAGATGAACAGAATTTGAGCGCATGGTGGGAAACTCACACACTCACACACAAAATCAATAAAAGAAGTTAAAATGAAATTACTCATTACCAGTTGAAAATGCCTCTAAGACAACAAAAGCTAACTCAGAAAAATCCCAATGCCAGAAATTGCTTAACTCTTTTGAAGTTGCTGATCAGTGAGGTTCCATAAATCTCCAAACATAATCTATTGCCTCTCTAAGTTGACGGTAAGACCCTATTGCTGGAATGAACACATACCTGAGTTACAGAAGATTGCAAACCAGACCATCATGCACCTAGAAACATCTCTCCCAGTGCCTCACTTTCATAGTGCAGGAAGGGACAGTGCATGCTACTGGAGGAGAAAGATAATCATCAATCTTACTTTAAACCTGAAGAACTACAAAAGAAATCAGACTCACAACAGATGTCTACTGATGTGTTCAGGGTAAGAACATCACAGTAGTAACCAACAATTTACTGGCTGGATTTAAGGCCTCCTCCACAAGACGAAACCAATGCTTGGTATCATTAATGGGATCAAGAACCTGTGGTGAGAGAGATTGTAGGCCCTAAAAGAGAACCTTCTATTTTTATATTGATATAATGGGAGGACCACTTTAGGTTAGTGAGCCTCTCATCCTCTATTAGAGAAACTTCTTTCTCCAGCTGTTGAAGCTTAACACAGAGACTCACAACTCAACAAAGGGTAGGCTTATAAGAGACTATCGAACGGAGTTGTGGGGCACATGGACACACATATAAAACATTCCTTCACCTAAGGCTCAGGAAATATTGTAAAGAGGGGCCAGAAAGAATGTAAGAGTTACAGTATTGGGGACTTTGCTCTGTGTTCCCTAGTAATGTCAGAAGCTATGCCCATAAATTTCACCAACATGACTGCCTAAATATGAGCGGAACAAGGAATACAGCAATAGGCATGTTGTAGTGGATAGGGAAAGGCCATACTGCCAACCAAGGAATGCCCAGAATGGGAGAAATCGTCTTCCCCAAGGAGGAGCACATGGATTGTTTACACAACACCACCTAATCAGCTCTAAATCCCACATACAAGCAACATTGCACAGACTGAACAGGTTGCATTTAGGATTATATATTTAATATAACAATTCATGAAAAGAGAGGCCATTAACCTGAAAAACACCGAGGAGGGTTGTATGGGAGGGCTTAGAGGGAGGAAAGGGAAGAGATAAGGTAATTATATTATAAGCTCAAAAATAAAAGAAAAGTGAGAATGCAGAATGCTCAGCTCTAATCAGGACATCTGGATCACACCCCTCCCTCCCCATCGGTGCTCCAGGATCTTCACAGAAGGAGAAGGAAAGACACTGTAAGATACAGAGCTCCTGAGTGACTACAGGGAAACCATTTGGGGGAGGGATATGTCTTAGGGTTCTACTGCTGTGAACAGATACCATGACCAAGGCAACTCTTATAAAGGACAACATTTAACTGGGGCTGGCTTACAGGTTCAGAGGTTCCGTCCATTATCATCAAGGCAGGATCATGGCAACATCCAGGCAGGCATGGTGCAGACAGAGATGAGAGTTCAATATCTTCATCTGAAGGCTGCTGGTGGAAGACTGACTTCCAGGCATCTAGGATGAGGGGCTTAAAGCCTACACCCTCAGTGACACACTCCAACAAGGCCACACCTACTCCAACAGGGCCACACCTCCAAATAGGGTCACTTCCTGGGCCGAGCATATACAAACCATCAGAGGATACAGCAGGGTAGTTGCATGTAGGAACTGAAGTTGTTGTGGTAGCACAAGACTTGTGCAAGCTCAGGACAAACGAAATTCTGACATGGAGAAGGGGAGATGAGTTCCCATCCCTAGCTAAAGAGCTATAGAAAATTGATAGCTCCTAGGAAACGGGACTTTTTTTTTTAAAAAGGTTTTGGCACTCCAGTGGTTGGCCCCATACCCAAGAGTGTATTTGAAACAAAAATTGGATTCTATAAATTTAAAATAAACCTCACTAAATAAAGACACAAAGTTGTTTAGCTAATGGAGAACGGATCTAGGAGGAGTTGGGGATCAAATATGACCAAAATACATTTTATGAAATTTCCAAAGAATTAATAAAATGGTTAGTTAGCTTTAAAAAAAATAAAACGAGTTTGTGAACCAGATGTAAACTACTAGAGGGTTATTTAAACCAACATGCTGTGGAGAGACATGCAGAGTTTTAATCTGAAACTCACTCATGAATTCTCACTCAGCCCTTTAAAATCCACATGAGTTAAACAAATTGTAAGGTGCTCTTCTCTGGACTTCGGTTCACTTGCCTAAAAATAGCGTGTGCTAACAGCACTGTCCTCCACTGTAGGGTATTAAGTGAAATTTATCAGCACCAAATCTGTTCCATTGTGAGGTCTCTATGGAGTTTGTCATCATGTTTTCTCTCCCTTGCAGTGGGTACCTCAGGAACTTAAAAGACCACTTGAGTGGTCTGTAGCATCTACAGGACCACCCTCTTGACATGAAGGAGATGCTGAGGGAGGAATGAGTTGCTCTATTCAGAAACTGAAGTTCGATGATATGTGGAAAAGTTGTAGCTTATACGAAGTACATAGCAACCTGCTGTAGGGCCAGTTACACTGCTCCATGAAACCTCTCTCTGGGGCGAGTGATGAGGAGCAAGCTTGTGGAAATGAAGGCGTCTGAGCAATGTTCCCATACCCTTGTTATCAACTTGGAGCAACTACCTAAGTATCAAAAGGTCAGGTAGCAAAAGAGCCAAGAGTGCCTGAGGAAAGTTGTAGAAGCCATCAGCAATTTGAGAGGAAAGGAAGGATGATTAAGTTCCAAGCGCCAAGTATCTCATGGGAAAATGTTCATCCGACATCATTCCCGTGGGAGGAGGAGATGTGAAATATCAAATAAAGCTCCACATATGACTGTCAGGGATTACAGGAGTTAGGAGAGGAAGCTGTCTCCACCAGTGGCCTTGGTTATTTTCTACACATGTGTACTGTCCCTGAGACTGATGATCCAAGGATAGGGCACCTGGCTTGAGAGATTCTAATGTGGCGCTTCTTGACGATGCAATTGTTTTTCAAGGTTACTCATACACATCTATACCTTCAGCTCTTCTGTTATATGAATTAGTTCTTTCCTCTATACTTGTAATAGTATATTTTCAAGGAAGAGAGAAGACAGAGGATGGAGAGTGATAGAGGGAAGAGAATATAATTGTGTGTTTGTGTGTGTGTATGTGTGTGTGTGTATGTGTGTGTGTGTGTATACTTGCATGTGTGAGCATTCTTCTCTGGGGGTGTGTATGTGTGTGTGCACTTGTGTGTGTGCACTTGTGTGTGTGCATGTGCAGGCCAGAGGCTGGTGATGTCAGATTTCTTCCTCAGTTTCTCATCATTATGGATTGATATAGCCTCTGTCTCTTAAACCTAGAACTCACCAATTTTGCCAGCCAGCTTGCTCAGGGCCTCCTCTGTCTCTGTTCCCCACAGGCTGGGATTACAGGAAGGTTACCATGTCCACTTGGTATTTATATTGAAGCTGGGTGTCTAAATTCTGGTCCTCAAGTTGTGTGGTAAGCTCTTTTACCCACAGCACTCTCTCCCTCGCCCGGATGAGAAGAGTGAAATATGAATTCAAATGACGTAAAATGCTTTAAAATAACTGTTATCAAATTTCTTTGACATTTTCAAACACATATGTAGTATATTCTGATTACTATACTCCACCCCCGCTCTAAGTCCTTCCAACCACCTTTACCACTCCCCTGTTCACACATTTATGGTTTTTTTATTTTCTATTGTGGCTCAATAAGTTTATTGTGGCTGTCTATGTGACTCATGTGTGGAACTGTACATCAGTACTTAAGCATAAACAATGTCTACTCCTCCCCTAGAATCTATCAGTAGCCAATAATTTGGCAGGGAGGAATAAACTCTCATTACTCCCTCCCTGCTCTGTGGCTGACTAGGCCTGCTCTGGCATGGGCCCAGTGCAGACAACTTCGGCTGCTATGAGGTCATGCTTGCATTTGTTATATCATGCCTGAAAAAAAGACAACAACAGTTGGCAGTCTTTCTCCCTATCTTTAGACTATTATATTCTTTCCACCCCTCTTCTGGAATGTTCCCTGAGTCTTAGATGGGGTGGTAAAAATGTCCTGTTTAGGGCTGAGCACTGAAGCCCTCTAAGTCTCATTATCTTGACCAGCCACAGTTTCTGTACTCAGTGGGGTTTGAAAGCCTGTTGGAGGCTGAAAGTAGCATTTGTTTATGTTATAAACAGATATTTACAAGATGCCTTGAGCAATTCCGTAGTATGCTATAAAGACAGAGGGTGGAACTGAGGGGAAGTAATATAGCAAAGTCAGCCTCGGCTTTGGAACTATAGGGTTTAGTTAATGTTAAGACTTTTGCCTGGAAGTTTGTCAAAACACAATCTGTTTTAGAAAGATAAAATCAGAAGTGACATAGATGACATAGTGTCACAGCTCAACAATAGAAGCAAAAGAACGCCTACAAGAAGGAGGTGTGATCTGCCTCTTGTTTGCCCATGTAGTGAAAGAAGAGAAGGAATTGTGTAGAGAATTTAGAGTTGGGATCCACACAACTTAAAACTCTGTGGTCTGGATATAGTTGAAGAAATGAAGATGACCATTTCATCCTAACTCTGGAGGAGAACATTAAGCCACAGAATGAGTTCTGGGAGCACTGGATTCAGAAAAAAACAAAACAAAACACCCCACCCCCACTTTGACTATGTACAAATGTAGGGCATGACCTTCATGCAATATGAAAGTATCAAACCGAGGGAGCTTAGGGGAGAAAGAAGCAAATATAACCTAAATTGAGGTGGCCCCCCAAACTGAGGTCCGATGTGGAAGAGGCCATCAGAGGCTTGGAGAACAGATACTTAGGAGATAATCATGGACAAAGTGCCAATAGATGAGACCAAGAAGGTGCTGATAATATGCAGATTTCCCATTTCCTACTGGAGTCCTACTGTGCTCAGTAACCCGGGAGACTGACTCAGGTGAGTGGTACCTGTGACTCCCTGCTCTCTGAGAGAGGGTCTAAGGTGAGGAGATCTGGTGCAGATCTGGGTAGGGTAGAGTGAAGATGTGGTATCGATTCCCCTCGCTGCCTCCCTTTTAAGCTGACCCAGGTTCTCCACACCCCTATCCGAAGCCCTCAGCTTCTGGCAGGCAGCGTCTCAAGCCCCCTCCTCTTTTGAACGTTTGTCTAAGCCCGGTGTACTTAGCGATGCTTCTTCCTGTCACCTCTTCTTTCTCTTAAGTTTTTGAATTGACAGAGCTCTATATGTTTTTAATGAATATATAATGCATAATCAAATAAGAATAATTGACAAAGTCATCAGAAGTCATATGTCTCTGTTGATAACATGTAAAATCCTCTCTACAAGTTGCTTATAAACATTTAACTGGTTATTGTCAACCAAAGCAACTATAATCCGATATAGCTATTAAAAGCTATTTTTCCTTTCCCAATATGCATTCTGTGCTCATTAGCCAGCTCTCCCCTTCCCTTCCTTCTCTAGCCACAGATAACTAAGATTCTATTCTACACTTCTTTAGGGCCACTGTTTTAAACATCTACGTCTATATTTCTGTGTCTGACTTATTTCAGCTTATATAGAGTCCTCCAGGCTCATCCACGCTGTGGCAAATGGAAGCCTCGTTTTATAGCTCAGTACCATCCCATTGTATTTATGGAACACATCCTCACTCTTCACTGCAGACACCTAGGTTAATTTCACGTCCTCTCAATAATGAAGCAGACGTGGGGATCCTGCCTGCGTTCAGCCCATTATCTTCCCCTCAGTCAGTGAGCTTGGACACACCATCTGCCTCCTGCTAGCATCCCTACAGGTTCCAGGGTAAATTCAGGAGGAAGCATTTCCTGGAATCCATGATGCAAGTGTTGACATAGGGGCTGTGGCCACAGAATAAATGATAACTGGGGTGGGTGGGTGGGGACAAAAATCAGAATTTCCCTTGTTTGAGGCTTTTAAAAAAATGTTTCTATCCTTCCTTCCTTCCTTCCTTCCTTCCTTCCTTCCTTCCTTCCTTCCTTCCTTCCTTGTCTTTCTTTTTTCCTTCTCAGAACTGAGAGGAGCAGGGCTTCATTTGGAAGCTTTGGTAGGAAAAAAAAAATGAATAGCGAGAGAAAAACAGAAATAGCTCGTGAGATGACTGCTTTGAAAAGGCTGGTAATTTACAGGGCCAAAGAGAGAGACGGGACATCAGTCTGGAACAGAACTAATCTATACCTTTAAAGTTAAGGAACGTTGAAAATAGCTCCATAAAACTGCTTTCTTGGGGTCAATTGCCTGATTGTCACATAAGGCAAATGGCCTCTTTAAATTACCAAATCACCTTCTCCCCAGGATTATAATAAGACAGGAAGGCTGCAAATATGACCAGGAGACAGCTAAAGATGAAATATCTACTTGGGTCTTACCTTTGTGAGTCATTGCGGTTATTAATCATTTATAGGACACCATAAGCCAGCACTAGGAAAACGATGATTCTTTATTGCTTGTTAAAAATATTTACATTTTCCTCTACCAGCTGTATATGAGGAATTGATATTTTCTGAATTGCTAAGTCAATAACATCTTCCTCCAGCCGTCAAAGGGTTTGATAAACCAGCAAAACACGAGAGCCTCTGCCGCAAATAAGTGGGAGGCACTTGGGCTGTCAGGCAATTAAGTGGACCTGAATAAGCTGATGTAATTTAGCCTCTTACTGCATAATTATCTTTATTTTAAATGTGCCTTTTGATGGAACATCTGTTCCCTGCTCCAGATATGAAAAGAGGGACCCATGCTCACCAAGCAAACAGATCTGCAAGAGCCTCACACATGCTGCCTGGGCCACTCACATTCAAGGCAACAAATGTTGTCATTTGTTCATCTTTCCCTGCAAGAGGCAGGTGTCCTTACATTCTCAGCCTCTGTTCGCCTGACCTCCGAGCTCACAGCAGCTGCTTAGAGTCCTATTGCATAATGCCATCCTCGAGTGCCAAGGGGGCTCTCAGAGGCAGCAGTGCGGCTTGGAAGGACTATAGGGAAGGGATCGTTGGATGGGGCACCAGTAGTCACTCTCTTGGAGTTCTGCCCCTGGATGACAGGGCTCGTGACCTGTCCCCGCTACTTTCGCCAAATAGCATTCATCAAACCTGACCTGGAGAGCGGCAATCGGTGTTGCCTTGGGGGATGCAGCTCTGGGCTTTTGTCTGTTCTCAAGTCTGCAGGCCACAAACTCTGTTTGGCAGATCCCCGCGTTGTCTGATTTGGGGATTCTGAATTACACTAACGTGCATGCAATGCTCTGCTGAGAGGCTCTTTCGGCTTTCTATGCTGATGCTGTTGTTGGCATGCTACGTGACCAAACGATCGCTGTTTCTTCAGCCTCAATGCACTCAAAATTTAAGATTTGAAATCAGGATACCTCCACATAGGAAAATGACAAGAACCGGAAGGCAGACAGAGACCCTAACTGGCTAGTGCCTCTGCTATATTAGGTGATTAGAATAAACACTAACTCCTCCCCCTTTCCTAACTCTTGGCACAGGGATGTTAGAGGAGAAACAGGCTCTCATTAGAATTAGCGCCAACTCCAGGAAGAAATGGTACATAGTGTAGTAGTTACTTCCTGTCTCCCTACAGCCCTGGGCAGCCTCGAAATTTTTCTGTGCTCCACAGTTTGGGGAGCCAGCATCCAGGCCTTTTAAGATGAGTGTTTGAAACCAAGACCATCCTAAATGTTCTGCAGTCAGAGCCCTCAGTCCAGACCCCAGCCTCATGGCTTCACAATGGAGATGAACCTTTGTGTTTTGGTCTCACATTTTTGTTATATATATATTTTTTTTCTGGCTATTTCTCCCCCTCAACATAAATATCACTCACACTAGCTCAGCTTTTGGCAGTGCTGATATATCCAGTGAAAGCTTTCATCTCCCTCCTTTTTTTTTTCCTTAATAGCTTTGTTGAAACATGACTCTCATACCATATAATCCGTCTGCTTTAAGAATGTGATGTATTGGCTGTATTTTCACAGAGGAGGCTGTTCATCATTAGAGTCCATTTTAGAGACTTTTACCACTCCAGGAAGAAATGTTACATTGTGTAGTCATTGCCTTTGCCCCCCCTACAGCCCTGGGCAGCCATGATTCTTTTACTGTCTCTGTGGTTTTACCTATTAAGGACATTTTATATAAATGGAATTATATAATATGTAATGCTTGGCATCTGGTTTCTTTCACTTAGCATGAGGCTCTAAGGGCCATCCCCTTTGTGATGAATATCAGTATCTAATTTCTTTTTATGGTTATATAATATTCCACCAAAGTGGCTAGCCCATATTTATTTACCTATCCATCAGTTAGTGTGTATGTGATGATGACTTCTTTCCACTTCTGCTATATTATGCACCATGCTACTAAGGGCACTCCTGTCACAGTTTTACATGAACAAATGTTTCATTTCTATTCTATACATGTTTAATGGAGGAAATGTTAAATTACATGGAAACTGTCCTTTTAGCTTTTCAATGCACTCTACTGCTGATCTGGGCTCTCAGATCACTGCTTAGCTTCAGGAGGAGCCAGTTGTTTGTTTGTTTGTTTTGATTTGGAGACATTTGTTTGAGAGTATCATGTGAAGTAGTCCAGGCTGGGCCAGAACTTGTGATCCTCTAATCCTCTGCTCCCCAACTATGGGAAATACAGGCATTTCTCCTAGTCTGTTTTAAATATGATGCAACATTTTAAGTTCCACTAACAGTACATACAGATTCTACTTTTTACACATGTTACCAACACGTGTTATTATTTTCCTGTTGCCCATGCCATGCGGAACTTGGTATTTCCTGAAATTTTGATTTCCACTTCCGTCATGGTCAGCTGTCTTAGTATGATGTCAAAAGCATATTATGGTATATTATGGCCTAATGCTAATAACCATAGCTCCTTAATTCAACTTATTTGGGCTAATTTGTAGTTTATATAAGACCTACAGTTAATATAGTTTTTGCTGCCTTAAGACAGCAACCCAAGATGCTGCTTTTGGGCCCAGACCAAGCGAAAGCCTGAAACATTCCATTTTGCAATAGAGAAAAAGAATAAGAGGTGAGATGCTTCACTCTGAAGCAAGGACTCTAGAGGAGAGGACATCCGGTCTTTAGAGATATCAGAAGCTCCCATATCAGTTGTCATGGAAGTGAGTACACAAAACTCAAAACAGCACCTACCAGACAGAGCTGATACCTCAGAACTCACACATCACACCCAAGTCAAAGGTTATTCCAGATGCCGAAAACTAGAGAGATAGACTATACCTCTTAATAGTGTGCAATATAACCAGTGACATTTATTTACACATTTCATAGACTAGGGTGTGGTATGTTTTTACAAGCAATATTGTAATCTGACAGCAACAGTATAAAACCAGCAATTGCTTTTATCTGTATTGTAGATAAGGCAATGAGTGTAAGATCTCACATTGCCCCACCACAAATGAGACCCCACTCCTTTCTCTCCACAGGTCCCTACCCATTCTAATGAGACTTCACACTATCTCTGCCACCAGATAGGTCTGTCTCCTGCTTTGTGCCCATGCCAATCTACCTCCCACCCCCGTTTCCCTAGGTGGCATAAAGCTCTACCTGTTTTTACAAGGACCCAGACTCTAGGCATATGTCACAATCTTTCTAGGTATGCCAAGTCTGGGACCCAGTCTCCCTCTCAAGCCTGTCCTCTCTCCCATTACATACTTTCTATGGGCACCCAGCCCACATGACCACTCTGACAGATCTGGACTGATTAAAGCTATCAAGTAGAACGCCTGAACTTAGAATACTTTCCAACCCCCCAGGCTTCTGATAAGAGGCCTATTCCCCTTCATTTTGTCTCCCCCAAAATTCTCCATACTGCCTACTGGTATGCTTAGAAAAAACATGTCAAAACATACAACCAAATCCAAATGTTCAAGGAACTTCACAAAAAATAATGTGAAAAAAACAAGAGAATACATCTCCTCCAGAGATCACTAATTCTGTAAGTAAAGAAACAAACAAACCAAAACATAGGTAAATTTCAAAGTACAGAAGTCCAAAGAACGATGATGAAGAAGTCGAAAAGGATGGGAATAAACAAGCAAACTAAATTTAAAGAGGCCTGTGATAAGGCTGTAGAGACACAATCTTGAGAACACAGTTTAAGTCTGAATGAAAGTCCAAGTGATACCTGCTATTCATTGACCCTAGAGATTGAATCTTATTAAAAATGAAAACTCCACACAAAAATGAACTGTTCTCTGTCCTCAATATGTCAGGACTGGAGCAAATTGTTGCCTTGCCCTACCTTTATCCAAGAGACCCAGTTTTCCCTTTAGAAGAATTTAATGTCTTTTCCCAGATCTCATGTTTCTATACATGTCTATTTCCCTCCTACAGAAATGGATTCTACTCAGAATCAAGAGTTATTAGATAATTAGTGTGAAGGTGTGTGGGATATTTCCTTGGTTAAGGGTGCCAGAGAGGTTCAGAAAACAGCATGGGCTATTTATTGCCTTTGCTCTTGGTTGCCTACCGAAACTGGATGGTAAAACCTTATTACTGAAGACATTTTGGTTACAGGACATACTGAAATCAATCTGGAGCTGAACCGAAAACTTGCACCCTGATGGCTAGCTTTCACAGTGCTAGAAGGTACTGAGTAGGCTACTGGAGGAGAAGAGTCACCAGTAGTCTTTCTTGTGCTGAGTCCTGAACTCTGGGACAATAACCTCCAAGGTGAGGCTCCTTATTAATAGAGTCATATAGAGATTATGGAGGTAAGCAACTGCATTGTGTTGGATGTGAAGTTTGCTTCACAGGAGAGAATGTATCCCTGGTACTGCAAAACTTTAAAAGAACTCATGGCTAGTGAGCTCATTATCCCTAGAGGGAAACCTCCTACTGGTTTGCTAAAGAGACATGTTGTCAAAATGCCTTCTACATATTTATGTTTACACTCGAAGGTGAGGTTCTCTCAACTTTGGGTGGAGAAGCTTCATCTATAGTCATAAGTCAATGTAGACATGCCTAACTGGTCAAAGTGATGGGAATTTTCTGTTACGTGCACTGCCATAAATGACACATCCATACCATCTCTCCTTCCCCTAAGTCTCTAAGACCATCTCGAAGGGAGGAACAGGAAGAATGTAAGAACCTGATGCGGAGGAAGAGTACTGAGGAATTCTATCTTCAGGACATGTCATGGCTGTAGGCTGTTAGCTGACTGTATATTGAGGGTGTCCAGAGTTATTTAAAGGGTATATTGGTTATTTAATACCAAGCAGTCAGCCCTGTTATCATATATGTACAAGTAACACTAAACAGACTAAGCAAGTTGTGTTTGTACATTTATATATGTATATGTATATGTATATGTATATGTATATGTATATGTATATGTATATGTATATGTATATGTATATGTATATGTATATGTATATGTATATGTATGAAAAGGAGGCAATGAACTAAGAGGAAGAGATACTGGAGAGGTTGTGGGGAAAAAAGGAAATGGGGAAAACATGTAATTATATTTAAAATTTTAAAATGCTTTAAAACACAGTAATATAAAGGGAAAAACTGGCAAGATAGGCTCTTTGGAAGAAGGGCAGCATGCTTTCTCAGTGTCCATGCTCACTGATGTACAGTGGACACTGACCAACTGCCAACTTCCCAAAGTACCCAGAAAAGCTAGACAAACTAGATTTTGAGAGTCGCTAGGGCCAAAATATCAGCAATGCAAAACTAGGATTGGGAGGGGGAAGTTGTGGGTGGATATGGCCAAGCTACATTGAATTCATGTATGAAATCATTCAAGCATAAATAGAAGTTAAAAACCATACCAAACCAAACATATTTAGCGTGGGCACACGCACACACACATGCACACACACACACACACACACACACACACACACACACATGCACACACTATGCATGTATATTATCAAGATGCTATCTCTAGGTGGTAAGTTGGGGGTGCCTGTTTTCTTATATATTCAGAATTAATGTAAGAATATGCTAGAGAAAACATATCCCCTATGAAAAGGTAGGAAAAAGAAGAAGACGATTACAAGGTCACATTCACGAGAGCTCTGCAAATGGCAAGCTATCTGTTCAGGAATGTTGTTTCAACAGTTCGCTCCCAATTCTCTCATTTTTTTAAATGAGAGGATAAAGCTGAATACCCTTTCAGCTCTTTCAGCTCTGACATATTTGTTTCCGGTGCCAGAGTATAATCTCATCATATTCTCCACACGATTTTGTTCCAAGACACGTTGACATCATGTTCAATTAGGTTGACTCATTTTCCCCACGTAAACAGTTGTGGTGATTGCCAAAATACACCAACAAACAAAAAAAGACAAGAGTCTCAAGTTTCCTCCAGTGCTCCAAAAATATTTTTGATGTGTTGAAAAACTGTTCTTTATTTGACTCGTTAGGTCATACCGAAAAAATTTTAGAGGGATTTTAACCTACCTTTTCCAGAATATAACCCAAAATTGAACGAAAATATTTGAACAAGATGTCTTGATTATTTTTTCAAGTACATCTGTGTTCAAGTAAAAGCAAATGCACAAACTAGATGTTAATCTTTCTGTTTGATAAGCCAAAGCTTATTGATAAGCCATTGCCAAGCAGTTTAGAAGTATTATAAATGAGCATAATTTTTGTTGGACTGCAAGCTGACTGAGCTGTAGCGCGTGACCTGGGGCCTTTCTAACTGGATCAGGATACCATACAATAGAGTGTTCTCGGGGAAAAAAACCACATGTGAAATTGTGAAATGTTTTGGAAAGCAGAATTCCAAACTGTCCTCTTCCCAGCAGATCTGATTACTCTCATGTGTTCTGATTTCACAGCAAACACTGATCCAGTTGACATTTGGGAAGGAAATTTCCCAAACAAATCATTTGTGGCAGCCTTGGAAAGATTGCTGGGTGGTTCTACATGATGGGAAGACCTGGCACCACCCTACCTCAAGTTTAGATCCACTGAGTGTCTTTAATTAAAAGAAATGCATCTGCCAGCAGGACAAAGCCGCTTTGCTCACGAGAAAGAAATAGTACAGAGCAGCAGTGACTGGGGCAAGAAATCCTCTAGACATTGTCAACAGCATCCTCAGAGCCTAGGAGGATCTGACAGACCTAACCATTATAGATCCGTCTAAACACAACTCAACCGAAGGCTCAGAGAACCCTATGCAAAAAGGGATAGAAAGACATTTTAGAGCCAGAAGTAAATCTGCTGCAAATTTCTGCCTCCTGGAAATGGCAGGAAAGCTTCATCCAACATACCTTAACAACATGGCCGCCTATGCAAGACCTTGAAGTGTAACGCCAAGAGTCATGCTAACACGAAAGCAGGAAATCTCATGGGGCCTCACCTCTTAACAAAGAACTAGAGACAACGAAAGAATGTGGAAAGTAGGAGAAATAGTCTTCCCAAGGAATTAGCTCCTTAACTAGTTATTCAATACCAATCAGCCAGTCCTGAAGTCATATAGGAAAAAGTAACACTAAATAGACCGAACAGGCTGTATTTGTTTAGTTATGTTTCTGTATTAAAGTGTGTGTGTGTGTGTGTGTGTGTGTGTGTGTGTGTGTGTAACTTTTTTAATGTTTTATTTGGAAAAAGACTGGCAACATAGGCACTTTAGATGAAGGGCACCATGTTTTATCAATGACCATGATCACTGATGTACAGTGGACAATGCCCAACTGCTGACCCCAGGCACTTCCAAAAGTGCCTAGAAAAGCTGGACCAAGTAGATTTCAAGAGTTGCTATAGCCAAAAATATCAGCAAACCCAAACAAGGATACCTGGGGTAACCGAGTCAGATCTTCATCTTTCTCACCTCTGCTGAAGGTATCACAGTTACAATTGTCCTGGTTTGATCTGACTCATAATTGCTGCCATTTGTGGGAGTTGTCACATGAGGGAGATGATCCTTTCCTTCCCCAGAGAAGAAAGATAGAGCATTCTCTTGGTTGCAAGGAACGGAGGTCAGCATCATTGACTTTAAATGAAAAATTAATATATTATATCTCAAACAGAGAAAATAAGAAGTATTGATTTCAGGATACTGTCTTAGTGTAACAGAGTTGTTATATAACAATATATAACTATATATAACTCTGTGTGTGTGTGTTTGTGTGTGTGTGTGTGTGTGTGTGTGTGTGTGTGTGTGTGTGTGTGTACGGAGATAGTTTAAGTAATAGTTTAAATAATCATTTCTTCTTTCTCAAGTTTTGGAAGAAACTGGAAGATTTGCTGTGATGATAACTGCTTCCATGTTGACAGGAAGTGCCTTCTTACTACGTGTTCACAGGACACAAGAAGCAAACAACTCTTGGCCATCTCTCAAAAGGACACTGATCCTACCGGTGAGAGTTCTACCAGCATCATGACTGAGTCACCTTCCTACTATCCTCATTCTAAAGATTAGAGTTTTTAATATGTCTATATATAAAGATAATAGTACAGACTTCTGAGTCTCAAAGTCATTGACTTTGAAGAAATTTTGTAACACAAATGGGTAGTCAAGAGTATCAATACCTCGCTTGAGTTTTCCATTGTCCAGAATCCATTCTTTTTTCTGTCACTACTCTTTCTTTAAAGAAATGCAAGAGAGGCTAAGATAGTGTAACTAAGGGCCATGTTATTCCACACCCAAGTGACAAGCATAAGATTCCATTTCAGCCAACTAGATGACCTCTTCCAGTATTTAAAGCTGATCAGACAGTTAAAGGTACTTGATGCAAATAGAGTCAGTGCATCTTCATGATGGTTCTTGTTCAGGCCACTGGCATGCTCTACTTCTCCATCTCTTAAGTTAGCTAATTTCTTTTCTATTTAGTTTAATTTTATTACATTTATTTATCTTGTTTATCTATATATCTATATATGCGTGTATGTATCTATCTGTGTATGTATCTATCTTCGTATGTATGTATGTATGTATGTATGTATGTATGTATGTATGTATCTATCTATCTATCTATCTATCTATCTATCTATCTATCTATCTACTGACTGACTGACTGACTGACTTATTCTGTGTAGAGATGTTTATTCATGTCTTGGAGTGCCTGTGAAGGTCAGAGAACAACTTGAGGAGATCACTTTTCTTCTTCTACCATGTGGTCCCAAGGATCAAACTCAGATTGTGAAGATTAGATACAAGAGCCTTTATACACTGAGTCATTTCACCAGCCCATAGCAATCTAATTTCCTGTTGAATCCACAGCATCTTTGAACCTCTTCAAAAAATTCAATGAGTCACTAGGATCCTTCTAATAAACTCCTTCTAGCTCTACTTAGCCATAGTTTATTTCTGTGGCTTGTAATCAGAGGCATATAATGAATACACATCAATATTTAGACAATGGCTGACATTTCAGGGTGGATTTATTCATTTGTTTCCCCCAATTTACTGCTACAATAATTTCATAGTAATATACCACATATTATTTTTACTTTATTTGTTAAAAACTATTCTCAAAGGGTTCAAACGATTTGCCCTCATTCTCATAGCAAGAATGTTTCCACAAGCCACAATCTTCTCTTGACTTCACACCCAATGTTCTTTCCATGATAGTGAGGTGTGAGTCTCTCATCTGTTTCCCATAAGATAGTTTAAAAAAGGGCAAAATTAATTAGAAACACCCACACTCTTTTGCTAGAATTCATGTGACTAGTGTCATGAGCTTCTTTTAAAATTTCCTTTTGTGTGCATGGGGGATCTGGATGTTAAAAAACAGTCCTTAATATGCCTCAGCAATTTCCAAGGAGTCACAGCAAAACATGGTGACAAGTTCACAATTGGAAATGCTGACAGGAATGACCAGTTGGCTCTGAGGCCACTTCAAATTGTTCCCTCTCAGAGATAAGATACCCACGACTATCAGCACCAGGGCTGATGGCTTCCTTGAAACAAAAATATACAGAGATATTTCCCATGGGTAACAACAGTAATCAAGAACTGGGAAAAGCCATGCATGTACAGAAAGTGTCTGGGAGTTATTCCTCTGGCTAGCTGCAGAAAGTAGGAGAGAAATGAAGTCTCAGTGAACTTGGTTGGTTTTAATGAGGATTTTAAGATATGTTCTTAACTATCATGGAAAGCTTAATTGATTAAAGTCAATAATA